>NW_011494824.1:476718-493075 GCF_000754665.1 Bison bison bison | reverse complement strand
TCGGTCAGGTGGTCTGGTATTCCCATCTCTTGAAGAATTTTCCACAGTTTTTGTTGTCAAAGGCTTTGGCATAGTCAATAAAGCAGAAGTAGATGTTTTTCTGGAACTCTTGCTTTTTCTATGATCCAGCAGATATTAGCAATTTGATCTCTGGTTCCTTGGCCTTTTCTAAATCCACCTTGAACATCTGGAAGTTCATGGTTCATGTGTCATTGAAGCCTGGCTTGGAGAATTTTGAGCATTACTTTGCTAGCGTGTGAGATGAGTGCAATTGTGTGGTAGTTTGAGCATTCTTTGGCATTACCTTTCTTAGGGATTGGAATAAAAACCGACCTTTTCCAGTCCTGTGGCCACTGCTGAGTTTTCCAGATTTGCTGGCATATTAAGTGTAGCACTTTCATAGCATCATCTTTTAGGATTTGAAATCACTCAACTGGAATTCCATCACCTCCACTAGCTTTGTTCATAGTGATGCTTCCTAAAGCCCACTTGAATTCACATCCCAGGATGTCTGGCCCTAGGTGAGTGATCAGACCATTGTGGTTATCTAGGTCATGAAGAGTCTTTTTTGTATAGTTCTTCTGTGTATTCCTGCCACCTCTTCTTAATCTCTTCTGCTTCTGTTAGGTCCATACCATTTCTGTACTTTATATTGTCTGTCTTTGCATGAAATGTTTCCTTGGTATCTCTAATTTTCTTGAAGACATCTCTAGTCTTTTTCATTCTATTGTTTTCCTCTATTTCTTTGCATTGATCGTTGAGGAAGGCTTTCTTATCTCTCCTTACTATTCTTTGCAACTCTGCATTCAAATGGGTATATCTTTCTTTTTCTCCTTTGCTTTTTGCTTCTCGTCTTTTCACAGCTATTTGTATGGCCTCCTCAGACAACCATTTTACCTTTTACATTTCTTTTTCTTGGAGATGATCTTGATCCCTGACTCCTGTACAATGTCACAAACCTCTGTCCATATTTCTTCAGGAACTCATCTATCAGATCTGATTCCTTGAATCTATTTGTAACTTCTATTGTATAATCATAAGGGATTCGATTTATATCATACCTGAATGGTCTAGTGGTTTCTCCCACTTTCTTCAATTTAAGTTTGAATTTTGCAATAAGGAGTTCATGACCTGAGCCACAGTCAGCTCCTGGTCTTGTTTTTGTTGACTTTATAGAGCTTATTCATCTTTGGCTGCAAAGAATATAGTCAATCTGATTTCGGTGTTGACCATCTGGTGATGTCCATATGTAGAGTCTTCTCTTGTGTTGTTGGAAGAGGATGTTTGCTATGACTAGTGCATTCTCTTGGCAAAAGTCTGTTAGCTTTTGCCCTGCTTCCTTTTGTACTTCAAGGCCAAATTTGCCTGTTACTCCGGGTATCTCTTGACTTCCTACTTTTGCATTCCAGTCCCCTATAATGAAAAGGACATCTTATTTGGGTGTTAATTCTAGAAGGTCTTGTAGGTCTTCATAGGACTCTTCAATTTCAGCTTCTTCAGCATTACTGGTCAGGGCATAGACTTGGATTACTGTGATATTGAATGTTTTGCCTTGGAAATGAACAAAGATCATCCTGTCATTTTTGAGATTGCATCCAAGTACTGCATTTTGGACTCTTTTGTTGACTATGATGGCTACTCCATTTCTTCTAAGGGATTCTTGCCCACAGTAGTAGATATAATGGTCATCTGAATTAATCACCCATTCCAGTCCATTTTAGTTCACTGATTCCTAAAATGTCAATTGTTCACTCTTGCCATCTCCTGTTTGACCACTTCTAATTTACCTTGTTTCATGGACCTAACATTCATTCCAAGGATAATATAGACACCATTTATTGACCACTTGACTCTACCAGGAGCTGTCCTGAGCATTTACATGAGTGATTTAATTTTTAAATCAACTCAGTGAGGTAGAACCTATTATTACCACCATTTGACTGATCTGAGTCTTAGAGAGTTTAAGAATCTGTACCTAGATTACACAGCTCGTAAATGGTGGAACTGAGATCCTAATCCACTCCTGTCTGGTTCCAGAGCCTGTGTCCCATCCATCATGAAATGTTGCCTCCCACTATCACGTATTGTAATAATTATGATGGTGGTGATCATAATGATGATGATGGTGGTGACGATGCTAATAATGAGGAGGAGGATAGTAAAGGGTATTAATAATGATGATGAGGTGATGGTGATAACAATGATGATGATGATAATTTTAAAATAATAATAAATACCAGTGTAAGTTCTTATCAACTGGCATAAGAGCTCATGCTAGGGAAAGCCCAACCTTTTGAAAAATTCCCTGGCAGATATCAAAGGTCTGGCTGGCAGCTGCTGCCAAGATCTGGTGAGGCAAGAAGAGTCTGTCATTTTGCAGAGAAAGGGGTTGAATGGAAAAAGCATCACTGGAGACGTGAGAAGAGAGAAACAGGGAGCCAGCATGCTGGGAATTCGCTGGGACAGGCCAGCCGAGACAGCAATAAATCCTCCAGGTTGGGGCCAGACAGGGCTGGCTGGAGGGCATTTTTCAAACAATGGCATCACGACTCCAGTTGATCAGGTTGGGATTGACTATGACATCAGCTTTCTCAGACTTTCTCCTCCTTCCGGAATATGAAGTCTCGTGCTCAGATTTGTGAACAACTTTTAAGCAATAATTAAGAAAGATGATGAATTTTATGTCTAAGTCATGGGCCCTGAGTAGCAGCTACACATGGGAGCTCATGGCACAGGAAGCTACTAAAACAAATACAGAAGATCCAGGAAGTCCAGAGACCTTGGACTTCCACAGACTGTGGGATGGGATGGTGGTGCTCCGGGACTCAAGGAGATTTTACTTTGATTTAAAGGGCGAGAGAGTTCTTTGTGGATGCTGAGTGTGTGTGTGAAGAAAAATATAGAGACAGAAAGAAATTGAACTCACAGTGACTAAACCAGAGCTGTGCCTGCCATCTGATGTGTGGCTGGTACCACATGTTGAAATCATAGTATTTTGATATATATGCGGTTAAGAAAACCTGTATTATTCAAATTAATTTTACCTTCTTAAATAATCTTTTGAAAATGCGACTGGCAGGAGATTTAAAATTACACACATGTCACATTCTATTTCTATTTCCACTGGATGGTGCTGGGTTCAGCATAGCCTGGCCACACAGTCTTGTGTATTTCAAGGCATTGCTAAGGCATTTTGGATGGGACAAGTCATCACCAAGACTGACTCTCTGGGGCGACAGAGAATATTTAGTGCCTTGTCTCTCCAATCACTACAAACTAGTCATAATGACAACCACAGATGGCTCTGTAATGGGATAGTTGGGGTGGGGGTGGCATTCTTGCCTCTGATAAGAACTCTGGAAGTGGATTGATGGATGAAGGGTGGTGGGAGCAGAGAGAAGGGAAGATTACTCATTTCCTGGGGAAACAGGAGAGGCACCAGGTGGACTCTGAACTGGTCTCTGTGGATAAACTGATGTTTTGTAGCACAGAAGATGGGAGACGGCATAGAGCAGCAGAAACAAAGTAAGACAGGCATGTCTGGGGAAGTAGGACAAGCAAGAGGAATTGGACCCTAGTCCTTGCTTCTTGCACTGAGGAAACTGCTTACAGGTCAGGGAGCACACTTGACCCTTAGGCTAGAGAGAGGCAAGATTCATGATCTCCTAGACGCCCTAGGACTAAAGTTTCCCAGTACCCTACCACATGCCCACTGTCCTGCTATGCTTTCCCAATCCAAAGTCAGAGTAGGTTCCAAACATCTTGCCCGCTAATATCCAGGGCTGCCTAGGACAAGGGAAAATGTTGAGGGGTTCTTTAAAAGGAAGATCCAGTCTTTTAATGACATTGAAGCTTAAAATCTAAAACATTAGATTTCCTTACCCTCAAAGGACAATAGAAAGCCTTCAAATGAGATCACGTTATACGTTAATTAGCAGCTCCGAATCTACAGTTTAACATAATAGAAATGAGAGAGAGAAGGACAACCATCTCTCCACCATACAAAAGGCATCAGCCTTGAAGCCCATCAAGCAGAGAGGAATTGTGACTGGGGGCTTGAGCTTCAACCTCCTCTGAAAAACACTTCCAACAGCCCTCACTTCTGAGTGAGTTAGAGCCAAAACGGTCACTTGCCAAGTGAATCTTGACACAGAGAGATGAGCCCCAGATGAACTCTTAGCAATTTCCAGAGTTCCAGTTTGTTGTTTCTCTCCAGACCTTTCATATGTGTGTGTGCCTCACGGGTAGATGTGACAGCTCATTGGCACTTTTATCTGGAGGCAGAGAGGCCGTGAGTCTCCATGGAGAAGCTGTGCTGTCCTCTCCAGCTCTGCATTTTCGGGGGTGTGGCCCAACCTTGGAAAATCTGCACATCAGCTCCACAGTTCACAAGACCTAGTTCATTACTGGGTCCCTTTGACAGACACCCTTTTTATTTAAAACAACTATTTATCTTGTGTTTACTAACCCCAAACACTAAGCCCTAATGTGTGAAGCCCAGAAAGTGTACTAATTTTATTTACTCTTCAAATACTATCTTGAATTAAGTATGATTTACAATCTCAGAGGTGCAGAGAAATTAATTCACTCTTTCTTGCTGATAAGGAGTGAGGAAGAGATTAATAAAACTCCAGCTGCCTGACCACCAAAGCCAGAACTCTTGACTGCCATATTGTGTTGCTTTGAGAATGCATTTGCTTATATAGGTCGGAAAAATCATCGTGTTGCAGAAGTGCCATTGGCAAATGTTGAAAACTATCACTGGTTATAAAATCATCACGGGCACAGCTTTGTTTTGTTCTTTGGAAATCATGTCTTGGTAAACTCTTTCTGCCTCAGTAGAAACTGAGTAGAAGATGCTCCTTGCTCCTTTTTTTGGTTTTTGTTTGGCTGTGCTGGGGCTGGCTCTCTAACTGTTGCATGGACTTAGTTGCCCCAAGGCAGGTAGGATCTTAGTTCCCTGACCAGGGATTGAACCCTTGTCCCTTGCATTGGAAGGTGGATTCTTAACCACTGGGCCACCAGAGAAGTCCCCTTCCTTCTCTTTCTTTTCCTAGTTCCCTTCTCATTTTTATTGATAAAATGACTGTATCCAAACTTTGAAGAGTAACTGCTAATTCCATAGAGTGGAGGTGGGTTGATGTCACTCGGGAAGGGGTACAAATCCAGGCCTGGCTAATCCCACCACAAACCCTCTGCTGGGGGCGCCATGTTGGCCCTGCACCAACAAGTATTGACAGCTGGGACTCCCTGAACCCAGGAACTGGTGATTAAATTATGAGCATCCTTATTCATGGATGTAAAAAGCCTCCCTGTGTTCATCTGGGAGCCTGTGATTAGCAGCACAAGCCCCATAAGTAATTATTAGAGACAGAATAACTGGCCAAGCTATCCGCTTTCCACCTGGCCCACATCTCCAAGGGTTGCATTTCTAGTCCACTTATTTTGCTTGACAGCGGGAACCTGAAAGGCCATGGGGCCCAGCTGGTTCTTAGGCTATCTTACCATTTTGTGTCCCTCGAATGATTTTACAGGTTAAAATGGAAAAGGAGGCCTGACTTCCACAGAGCCATGAGCAGAAGGCACGACTGAGATCATTATAGACTCTATTCTTTGGGATTTTTCACCAAAGAAGAACAATTTCCCCACCTTTACTGTCCCTGTCCTTGTAGAACTGAAGGCCAGTCTGTTTGGTGGCAAGTGGTGAGCAGCTGGTATCTGGGCGATAAAAGTATTGTCTCTTAATATAGCTGTCAAGATATTGCTAAAAATGGTGTAATTTCCTTTCCTCGGTGTTGTTTCAGAGCTTCGGGTTGATAGAAGCTTATAATTAACACCTGAGATGGGATGAAATAGAATTCCTGAACCATACATGTCTCTGGGCTTAAATGGGGGAACGTCTCTTGAATGTGGCTTGCTTCTATTTGCTGATGAGGCATTTGGTATTTGTTGGTGGGGAAAACTTAAAGCCACTCTAGCTGTGAGATTTGGCCAGCACAAGTCTCTCTACTATGTACAGACCCCCACGCTAGCCCTGGGGAGGCATGCTCTCAACCTGGTGTGGTCAATGGGGATAATGTATGTTCCGGAGTCTTACAGGTACTCTTCCAAGGGATTTTCATGTATGGGGTTGTGGAATTCCCATAACAGGGACTCAAGAGGCTAGGGACTCTTGTCACTGAGATGGTAAACCCAAGTCTTCCAGGCTTGAGAGCTTGATTTCTATATCACGATCCTGTACAGATCATTGTAAGACATTTAAAATACTTCAATGGGGAAATGTACAAAAGTGTGTGGGAGGTTCTAAGAAAGCGGACCAGATTCCAAGAGTTCCCTGTACTCCCCCAGTGCTATCTGAATATATTTTTTTTTATTTTACTTTTAAACTTTACTATCTGAATATTTTTGATCACACGGCACTATCAATTAAAAAAAAAAAGAAACAGAAAATGAACATTTCCTTTAGTATGTTTTTTACCCTGCACATCGTATGTCTATATAAAATATGTACTAACATATTTTACACTTTAAAACACATGTATTCACAGTAGAAATTAAAAAGATGAGATGTTGCTTGGATTAATAAACAAATGAATGAAAATGTTCATAAAATGAAGAATGAAAAACTACCAAGTCAGTGGCCTCCTGACTTTTTTAAGAAGTTGCATGAAGACCATATCCTGGCCCAGAAAGACCACAGGGCTGACTTATTTCTGCCTTTTTTTTTTTTTTTTTTTTTTAGGTTGTCACTCAGAGAGTGGGAAGAAATGTTTAAAAGTCTCCTGGCTTGTAAGCAAGGGGGTTATGACCACTTGTTCAGAATGTCTCCGAATCTTCGCCAATGATTCTGAAGGGCCTTATGAATTTTCATGGCATGAGATGTAGGACATTTGCGGGGCATGAGATACAGGATACATATGGACCACACAGAGAAAGACAGTGTTTACCAGGGTGGACCACATGGTCACCCATCTCTGTACTTTTCAACTTGTAAGAATATGGCTTTGCTTCTCAGAGGAGGGGAAAAGCAGTTAGGGGCGTTTTTGTAGGGCTTCCCTGGTGGCTCAGACAGTAAAGATTCTGCCTGCAATGTGGCAGACCCAGATTCTATCTTTGGGTTGGGAAGACGCCCTGGAGAAGTAAAAGACTACCCCCTCCAATATTCTTGCCTGGAGAATAATCATGGACTGGTGGGCTACAGTCCATGGGGGTCACCAAGAGTTGGACACGACTGAGTGACTAACACACGTGTAGGCACTGAAAATTTTCAGGGCACCTGCCCTGTATAGGTAGAATAAACCAAGTCATATTCTTTAGGCAATCATTTTGTATCAACTACCATCCATGGGGTCGGCAAGAGTTGGACACGAATGAGCGACTAACACACTTGTAGGCACTGAAAATTTTCAAGGCACCTTTCCTTTATAGGTAGAACAAACCAAGTCATATTCTTTGGACAATCATTTTGTATCAAGCCCTGTGCTGAATACCTGAAGCACCAAGAGGACTTTATCATGGTTCTCGTCCTCAAGCAGCTGATATTAGGAGGGGTCAGAAAGCTAGACTTGAAAATTAATTACATAGTATCAATAGTATGTATATGTCAATCCCAATCTCCCAATTCACTCCAACCCCTCACCTCTCCCCCTTGGTATCCATACCTTTGTTCTCTGCCCCTCTGTCTTTATTTCTGCTTTGCAAATATGATCACCTATGCTATTTTTCTAGATTCTACAAATATGCATTAGTATACAATATTTGTTTTCCTCTTTGTGAGAAAAGACTGTATGACAGTCTTTAGGTCCATCCATGTCTCTGCAAATGGTACAGTCTCACTATTGAGACTATGTCTAAATTAGATGACTAATGAAAACACGCTGTATAGCGCAGGGAAATTTACCCAGTGCTCCCTGGTGACCTAAATGGGAAGGAGATCCAGAAAAAAGAGGATATATGTAAACATGTAGCTGAATCAGTTTGCTGTATAGCAGAAAGTAACAATATTGTAAAGCAGCTATACTCTAATAAAAATTAGTTAAAATAATACATTAAAAAATAAAATTAGAATTCAAAGAGAAATGCCATGCAGCCTTGAAAATGAAGATGAAAATGTTTCAAGGATACAGTGTTGAGAAAAAGGGACTCATCTATTTTGTTCGGTGGTGCGCTGCCAACTCCTAGAACAGGGCCAACAATATAAGACCCACAGGCTAAACCTGGCCCCACCCCCTGACCTAAAAGTGATTTTTACATATTTATAGGATTATATGGAAAACAAAGAAGGCTATGTCCTAGAGATCAAATGAGGTCAGCAAAGTTTAAAATGTTTACTATCAGGCCCCTTACAGAAAGTTTGCTAATGCCTTGTATATTGTAAATATTCAGTAAATATTGTTTGAATAGGCAAATACATATATACCATATGAAAGTGCATATAGAAGTCTCTCTTTTCCATGGGTACACACAGCAATCGCTTAGCAAAGGGTTCTCAAATGATGTGCCAGGGTTTGCCCTTCACAAAGTCCATTTTCTCTCATGACTGGGGAAGGTGTGTAAGATCAATTGAAAGAGGCCTTATAAATAATGTGAAATTATGTTTCATGAGATTATATTCATGTATTACCTGTATAATTAAAATGTAAGTTAAAAAATATTCCTCCATCAAAAATAAAAGGTTTTTATCAGTAGAGAATGAAGGCTGGACACTAGTTACCAACCTGCTTTGATCCTCAGTTTTATTATCTATAAAGTGATAATAAATGATAGTAAGTTCTCATAATTGAATAAGATAATGTATGAAAAATGCCCAGTAGGCAATCAGCACTCAATGTTTGTTAGCTGTCACCTTCAAAAGAATTGATCTCAATCCTGAGTCCCCGTCTCAGTTAATGACCTCACCGCCATCTACCCAAGCCAGAGCCCTGCTAGACGCCTGCCTCTCACTGCCCCCAGTCATGCAATTGATCAGCAAGTTCTACATCTTCTCCTTTGGAAAAAAAATTGTCACCTGATTATTGCAATGACTTTCTTACTGGTTTCTCCTGCTCTTTCCTTTTCCCCTTCTAATTCATCTTTCCCAGTGGATTGAGTATCCATCCTGCCCAGCTTACAGACTCTGATAGTCTGCTCCTATAGCATACAAGCCAAACTTGGAATGTGATATCCAAAGTTCTTCCATAATCTAGTCCCTGATTCCCACAGCATCCTATGCTCAGGTCTGCTCTTTCAGAAATGCTTCCAGTCCTTTACACAACTGTTTCTTCTCTCTGGCATGCCCTTCCTTACTCTCACTCCGTCTCAAATATTAATCTATACTTTAAATACTGTTTCCTCTAGAATGTCTTCCTCAAATCCATCCATTCATTCATCCACCCATCCCTCCATCCCTCCCTCTGTCCATCCATCCATCCATCCATCCACAAATGATCACAAAGACTTGCTGTGTCCTAGGAACTTCAGCTGAGGCTTAAAATGCAGGGATTATCAGTGTAAACACATGTCCTGCCCTCAGTGCAGTAGACTCTAAAGGAAGTTAAAAAGTATTAAAAAAACAAACAAACAAAAAAACTAAACCCTGAAATAAGTTAAAAATTAAAAACAAACCTGGAAAGCAGTTAAGACCCCTATACATAATTTGGTGTCAAAACTCAATTTGAATCCCATCCCTACCAATTACCAACTGGGTTACCTATTTTCTTATCTTTACAGTGGGAATAAAAATATTCACTTTAAAGGTCTGATTGCTGGGGTCAAATTTGATAAAGTATATTCTGCAAATGATGAGAAAATCCAAGTATGGACTCTCTTCACCCACAGTTGGATCCTCAAGTGAAAAACAGGGCTTTGCCTCCTTGTTCCTTTATTTGCTGCAACCCAGCTTCATCCCTAGACAAGATATCACAGGCAACCAGAGGCATCATGTCTCCATAGCTGGCAATATCAGATAGAGGCATCACCTCTTTGCTAATAGGTCCAGGGTACCTCCCACAAGAGAATCCGGTACCCTTGTAAAAGGACTAATTCAGACATGAGAAAGGGCTCCCCATTGCCTCCTTTTCCCTTTCTCCTTCCCTGCTTACTTTTTTCTGTTTTCCCTGCCCCTGAGCTTTGGCTAATCACAAACTTTAAGGGCTGGCACAAATAGCTTTTGGAAAACATTCATGGCACTTTCATGGTCATTCATGGATGTGTGTGAAAGTGAAAAGTGAAAGTGTTAGTCGTTCAGTCGTGTCCGACTCTTTGTGGCCCCATGGGCTGTAGCTCACCAAGCTCCTCTGTCCATGGATTTCTCCAGGCAAGAATACTGGAGTGGAGAGCCATTCCCTTCTCCAGGGGATCTTCTTGTCTGGAGCCACGTTAGGCATTACTGACAAAATGGAGGCATGGCCCCAGCCCCCTCATTCTTCAGGCACGGGCCTGGGATGAAGGAACTAGGCCTTGTAATTCTGACTTGTTTTTTCCTCTCCTCGGCTGAGTTGACTGAAAAGAATATTAAGGTGCTTATTGTTCTTGAGAGGAGCATGAGAAGGCACAAAGCCTTCTGCAGCTGTGCTCAGAAAATAATTCATAAAGTTAATCATTGACATTAGTTTAAGGACTTTTACAAAAGAGTGTTCCAGGATGAGCACATAGGCTGCAGCTTGAGGCCATGGGAGGGATTGCTATCTGAAGCCTATTTGTGAGGAAAATGTTTATGGCAAAGGAGTTTACTGAATTTAGGGCTTAGAAATAATTAAAATAGTTAGAAGTTAAAGATTTAAGGAATGTTGTAAAGTTAGCATATTTTACTATAGCTTATACAAGTTAGGAATTTTTAGAGACACTATAGCTAGAAGCCTTTTTAAGAGATAGTGAGCTCAGGATGTTAGGGGCAAACAGAATTTAGGAAGATAAGTAGTAAACCGAGGAATGTAGCATGAGTTACAATGTAATCACAAGTTGACTATAGGACACATTAGAGGAAGTAGATAATATAGGTTAAGGCTGATTCCGAGAATCACTGAAGCAGGAACTCTGTTTGAAGAGCAACAATGATTTATGGACATAATAAATCTGGGTGAAGGGGAACTGAAAATGTCAAATCTCTGACCTAATGCTTTTGTAAAAGTATAAAAGAGAATCTTAAACTTGAAATAAATAGGCAGTCCAAGAACACTGAGAGGCTGCTTCATCACTGACACCGTTCATCTCTTCAGGTTGAATCCCTGGCTGCTGGAGCTGGACTCTGGCATCTTCCCAGCCCAGGGATTAAACCTAGGTCTCCCACATTGTAGGCAGATTCTTTACCATCTGAGCCATCGAGGAATCCAATAGCTTTTGGAAAACATTCATGGCACTTCCATGGTTATTTTTGGACATGTGTAGAGCAGAAAAAAAATTGAATCACTTGATGTGCATGTTCCCAGCTAAGGTTGAGCAAGGCAATGCCCTCTGCCTTCTTGTTTCAGATTCACAGAGAGATGGCCAGAGATGGGGATGGTAAGGAGGCAGTAGTGTACAGCAAGCAACTCTGGCTCTCGGGCCAGCTGGACAGTTTGAATCTCATCTCTGGTACCTATTTGTGGGATAACCTCAGGGAAATAATTTTTGAAACTTATTTTCTCTTTTGTAAATGGAAATAGAATCTTTCGGGATGAATTTTTAGGATTTAAGACTATAATCTATGTGAGAGTGTATTTCCTCTAGGAGCAGTGATTCAGCATTCACAGTTTATTGTTCATGGTTATACTATATACCACTGCTGCTGCTGCTGCTAAGTCGCTTCAGTCGTGTCCAACTCTGTGCGACCCCATAGATGGCAGCCCACCAGGCTCCCCCATCCCTGGGATTCTCCAGGCAAGAACAATGAAGTGGGTTGCCATTTCTTTCTCCACTATATACTGCAACTATCGCAACTACCACAAATAATGTGAAGTGACTGTCTGCATCACTTATGAATAGTATATTGATAGATTTTGTTGGTATTTAAAAATAGATGTGTTTAAATTAACAGTTTTAGTCTTTTGGCTCAAGTATTTAGTCAATTTACATTTAATGTAATTAATGATATATATTTCATTGGTTTTTTAGATACACATTTTTCCAACTTGACATCTCTGAAGTTGGAATGCATTCACTGTTGGCCAAGTAACAGTTGTGATACAGTTGTCATTGCCTGAGCATGTGCAGTCACATCTTTAGAGTGGGTGCCAGCAGCTTGGAAGGAAATTCCTGAGACAACAGTGGAGCCCTCTTTTATCACCCAAGCTCTTAATGACACAGAGTTTGAAGTTGTGTGGAAAAGCACAGACATCTTCAACTCTGACTCAAAATGAGAAAAGAAAGATTTAGAAGAAATAGATTCTGCATGTGAAGGAGCTTTAGAAATATCTTCACCTATTTATTTACTTCACCTGATGCAAACAGTTGACTCTTTGGAAAAGACCTTGATTCTGGGAAAGAGTGAAGGCAAAAGAAGAGGGTGAGACAGGATGAGATGGTTGGATGGCATCACCAATTCAATGGACACGAACTTGGACAAACTCCAGGAGATGGTGAGAAACAGGGAAGCCTGGCATGCTGCAGTTCACGGGGTTGCAGAGTCAGACATAACTTGGCAACTGGACAACAACAATGATCTCCTCTTGTAAAGTACAAAAACACAACCGCTTGTAGAGGCTGCACACACAGGATGATATACACCAGACACACAGGAACTAACTTATGTGATTGGACATGTCAACGTACGTTCTCATCTTTGAAAGTTTGCAGCTTGAAGGTTTGTATGTAGGGGACTTACTGTATTATGGAAAGTAGTTTTGATAGATATTTTTCTTTATTAAAATAATGTGCATAAAATAATGATGCTTCTTACAATTAATTCCTCTTAAGAGTCCAAAATAGTGAAAGTGAAAGTCACTCAGTCATGTCCGACTCTTTGCAACCCCATGGACTATACAGTCCATGGAATTCTCCAGGCCAGAATATTGGGAGTGGGTAGATGTTTCCTTCTCCAGGGGGTCTTCCCAACCCAGGGATCGAACCCAGCTCTCCTGCATTGCAGGTGGATTCTTTACCAGCTGAACCACCAGGGAAGCCCTAAGAGGATGAGATGGTTGAGTGGCATCACTGACTGACTTTATGGACATGACTTTGAGCAGGCTCCGGGGATTGGTGATGGACAGAGAAGCCTGGCGTGCTGAGGTCCATGGAGTCTCAAAGAGTTGGACACGACTGAGTGGCTGAACTGAACTGAGAGTCCAAAATGCAGTTCCTTGGATGTTTTATGTCATTTTACTTTGGGATTTCTACTTCCCTCCTGTTATTTTTCTTTTGGCATTTATTTTTGGATCACTTTACAAGTCTGAAAGCAACATACTCTGTTTTTAATCTTTAGTATTTACTTGAAAATTATATCATATATAATTAACTTATCAAAGTAGAAGTTAATCAAAACCTTTACTCTGTCCCTGGAAAATATAAAAACCTTAGTATTAACTCCACTTATCTATCTGCTAAGGGAAATGCTATTGTAGTGAATAGTTTGTTATTTTAATTCTAGCTTTTAAATGTTAATGCCCTTAGGCATTATTGCAACTAGTTCATATAATTGTTGCTAATTTCCATTTGCCTATACTTACAACACCTTCCTTGTTCTTTTATCCTTGTATCTCAGACTTTCCTTCTGGGGTCACTTTGTGCCTGAAGTAGTGAATCCTTTAGAATTTCCTTCAGTGAGGTTCTGCTGGTAACCAATTCTCTCTCTCTCTCTTTAAAAATGATTTTATTTTTATTGAACCTAGAATTCTAGACTGACAGTGCTTCTTTTTTTTTCTTCAGTGCACTGAAAGTAATATTTCATGGGGTTTGGGGTTTCCATTTTGATGTTGAGAAGTCAGATGTAAATGTATCCATTGAGCCTTTAAAAATCATGTCTTTTTCCTCTGTTCCGTTCTCTTTGACTCTGCTTTTTGGAAAGGTCACAACAATGTCTAGATTTAATTTTTAGTATATTTTAATATATATTTAATATATTTTGCTTGGAATTGTCTAGGCCTCTGTCATCTGTACATTGGCGATTGTTTTGATCAGTTTTGTAAACTTCTTACCTATTCTCTCTTCATATATTGCCTCTGAACTTTTGCCTCTGTTCTCTTCTTCTGGACCTCTGAACACTGGTGTGAACTTCTTGATGTAGTTTTCCTTTCTTATTATTCTCTCTTATGCATTATTCATTTTTCCTTCTCCAAGCTGCATCCCACATAATTTATTCTCTAATTCTCTCTTCTGCTGTGTCCAATCTGTTGTCAAAATGCCCCTGAGTATTAATTTCTCATTACTGTATTTTTTAACTTGTAGAAGTTACATTTGTGTTTGTTTTCACATCTGCTATATCTTTCTTTTACTGCTTCCTTCTCCCTGCAGTTATTTTTTTAAGGATTTTTGATGTGGACCATTTTTAATGTCTTTATTGGATTTGCTACAATATTGCTTCTGTTACATGTTTTGGGTTTTTGGCTACAAGGCATGAAGGATCTTAGCTCCTCGACCAGGGATCGAACGTTCACTGCCTGCATTGGAAGGTGAAGTCTTAACCACCGGGCCACCAAGAAAGTCCCTCCTTGTAATTATTTTTAAGTTTATCACTTATTTCTTTAAAATTGGTAAACATAGCTGTTTTAAAATTTAAAGTCTGTGCAGAGTCATTTCCACTGTCTCTTGCTTCTAATTCATAAATCTTGTTTCTTTCTATGCCTGGTTATGTTTGATGGCACATTGTTCATTGCTCGTGAACAGTTATTTGTAGGGGGTTCCAAATGACCCAGGAGACATCCCTTTCCTTTTTCCAAAAGTGCCCAGGGCCCCACCGGTCAGGATCGTCTCATGCCAAGTTCACAGCTTAAGGTTCCTGAGTCCACCCAGCCTAGTCCTTTCTGGAGTGTATATCCGTAAGATGAAGGTCTACAGACACAATTTTTCAGGGTCATTTCCTCCTTTCATTTCTTTCCATTCTGCTTTGTTGAGTGCCAAAATCACTTTCTCTGAATTTCACCTTGGTGGGGGAGTGTGCGTTTACGTCTAGTTTCCCTTATCTGAAAGTAGAAGGCTTCAGGGACTCATTTCAGTGTGAGGAGGATGTCCTCTAAGAACTCCCAGTTTGGTCATTGGTTCTGACCCCCTTGTCCTTCCACACCCCTTTATAGAATCCCAAATGGAAATGACAAATGCTCTCAAGGAAGAAGTGATTCTGCTGCTTGACAATTCTCCTGCTATCTCATTACAATTAGCCTGCAAGAAAAGACAATCTCATTGCCTTGAGTCCTCAATGCCTCAAAAATTTTAATGTATTTTTTAGACATTATTGTGGTAATTTTTATTGTTTTCATGGTTGATCCAAAGAATCTAGTTTCATTATTGCAAACCAGAAAGCACATTTAGGATTTGCTAAGATAAACATTTCAAAATGAAAAACAAATGCAGACTGTCATATAGAAATTCCTGGCCTAGCACACTATATCTTGTGGATACTCTGTTTTCCCTCCAGAAAAGAAGACATCTCTGTCTCACAGGGTTATTTTGAGGGTTAAATTTGATAATATGTGAAATTCCTAACTAAGGTGCCATTGCTGTTCAAGAAAGTTTATTAAGTCTGTAATCTAAGCTTAAGCTGAGAACTTAATTTTTCCACCTACTGTCAATGCTAGGGGCAATCACTATGGGGTTAAAAAAAATGACTTGTCACACAGCTGAGCAAGTCATCAGAAACACTCCCACCTCTTGGCCTCTGGGGGATTTCAGTCAGAAAGGATCAGGGTGGGCTCTCTGAGCTCTCCCAGAATGTCAGGCCCAGAGGAAAAGTCGAGCTGAAGTGCTTAGGGGATTAAAATAAATAAAATGCTTCACTGGAGATTAGGATTCAATTATCAGTTTGATTTAATGATTCCAGAAGGTTAATGCACATCCCAGGCAGGCAGCCAGTTGCACTCAGCTGGTTTGGAGCCAGCAGGATTATGGCGAGGGTGCTGGTGTCTCTTCGGCAATTCCGGCTTATTTGAGCATCTAGATGAAGATAGTATGGATGGAAAGCAGGGAGGAAGGAGGAGGGAGTTAGAGAGTAGAGGAAATGAGGTCAGACAGGCAGACAGAGTTGATCCAGATCCCAGAGGGGAATTTGGAGGGCATAGAAGGGCATTGACATTTGATTCATTGTCTCCATTTCTGGTTTGCAAATAAGATCTAGTCAAGGCTATGGTTTTTCCTGTGGTCATGTATGGATGTGAGAGTTGGACTGTGAAGAAGGCTGAGCACCGAAGAATTGATGCTTTTGAACTGTGGTGTTGGAGAAGACTCTTGAGAGTCCCTTGGACTGCAAGGACTG
>NW_011494824.1:467906-476579 GCF_000754665.1 Bison bison bison | reverse complement strand
ATGGTATCACTGACTCAATGGACGTGAGTCTGAGTGAACTCCGGGAGTTGGTGATGGATAGGGAGGCCTGGCGTGCTGCGATTCATGGGGTCGCAAAGAGTCGGACACGACTGAGCGACTGATCTGATCTGATCTGATACTATTTTTCTAGATTTCACATGCAGAGAACAAATGTATGGATGCCAAGGGGGGAAGAGAAGGTGGGATGAATTGGGAGACTGGGATCGACATATATATACCACTGATACTATGTACAAAATAGATCACTAGTTAGAACTTACTGGATAGCACAGTGAACACAATGCTCTGTGGTGACCTAAATGGGAAAGACATCCAAAAAAAAAGGGGGGGGGGATATATGTAAACATATAGCTGATTCACTTTTCTATACAGTAAAACCTAATGTAATGTTGTAAAGCGATTATTTGTTCCGTTCAGTCGCCCAGTCGTGTCTGACCCTCTGTGATCCCAGAGACCACAGCACTCCAGGCCTCTCTGTCCTTTCACCATCTCCCAAAGTCTGCCCGAGTTCACATCCATTGTATCAGTGATGCCGCCACCAAAGCAACTATACTCCAGCGCAAAACAGAATTGTGATTCTAGGTGTAATGGGATAAATTGAAATACTCTAAACAATACATAAATGTCCACAGCAGCTTTATTTATAACAACTCCAAAAAATGCAAACAAGTCAAATGTTCATCAACAGGTGATTGGATAAAGGAATTCTGGTACATCCATGCAGTGAAACACCACTCAGAAATAAAAAGGAACAAACTACTGATACACACAACAGCAGGGATGAGTCTCAGGAACACCGGGCTGAAAGAAGTCAGATACAAAGAAGCACACAGCGCGTGACTCCATCAGGCAGAATCATCACAGCGGACACAGAGCAGATCAGCCTGCTGGGGCTGGGGAGGGAGGCGGCAGACTGCGAATGGCACGCGGAGACTTTCTGGGGTAGTGGAGATGCTTTATATCTTGGCTCCGGTGATGGCTATACAGGCATATACATTTGCCAAAAGCCATCCACCTGTACACTTCACATGGGTGCGTTTTATTTTGGGTAAACCACACCTTGGTAAAGTTCATTTTAAAACATCACCAGCTGGTAGATATAAATTATGTTGACCAAATCCTGAGCCAGAGAGTTCCAGGGCAAGGAGAAAATGAATGCACAGATGTTCAAGACACAGGGCCCTTCAGTTATTAGACTCAATTTCTCAACTGGATATTGAGACTCTTGGTTTCTAAAGCAAAGGGGGAATTAAGCCTGGCCAGGTGCTTCTATCTTCACAACCATACTGTTCAGGAGCCTCTGTGAGAGAGGGGTCCTCGCCCTCACCCACACACAGGATTCTGTGCTCTGTGAGGTGGTAAATATCCTACACCAGGCGACCAAGCAGAGCTAAACCTTAAACCCAGGTCCTGAGACACCCCCCTTGGCACTGTTTCATGAACTGGCAGCAATGGAAATGAAAACATGTCTAACAAACTGGTTTGGTACGATCGTCCTTCTCCATGGGAGCCGATGGGTTTTCAGTTGTATTCGGAGGGACCACTGAGCTCAGTTGATCTGACTGCTTGACTCGCTGCCCTAAAGCAGATTTCTCAAGCTCAGCACTATTAACATTTTGGAAAATTCTTCCCTGTGTGGTGCTGTCCTTTACGTTTAAGAAGTTTGGCAACATTCCTGGCCTCTGTCCACTAAATGCCAGCAGGACCGCACCCTCCCACTTCCCAGTTGTGACAGACAAAAATTTCTTCAGGTGTTGTCAAGTGTCCCCAGGAAAGAGAGTGTAGGGCACAAAATCATCCCCAGTTGAGAAACCCTGTCCTAAAGCTTTCCGTGGTCCTCCATCATTCACAAGATGCAGTCTGCACTCTGTAAAGACAGCTTGAAATACCTGTGCCATCTGCCCCTCCGCCCTCCAGCCTCACCTCCACTCGCCTCTTCACATCATCCGGTCCAACAAGAGCCCATCAACCTGACCCACAACACTGCCCTCCTCCTTGCCTTCCTGCCTTCATCCACACTGCACCCTCTTCCTAGAAGAACCACTAGTCCTTTAACTTTTATTTAAGATTAAAAATTCAACTCAAGCATTGCTTCCTTATGATGGTTGCTTTTTTAATTTTGTTTTTCGATGGTTGATTTTTATTATAAATCCTTTTCCACTGTTTAATACTCTAACCGTGAGCAAATATTATTTTTATTTAACAAGAATAAAAAGTTGCTCTTCCAGAAAGCTTTTAGATAACATTTGAAATCATTTCTAATCTCTCATTGCCACCCTATGTAGTGCTGGGCAAGTGAGAACACTGTAGGGCATGCAGTGTCCAGCCCTCTGAGAAGTGAGACTCAATTTCCTTCTACCATTGACTCCCTTGTAGAAGGGAATGGTAACCCACGCCAGTATTCTTGCCTGGAGAATTGCATGGACTGAGGAGCCTGGCAGGCTACAATCCATGGGATCACAAAGAGTTGGACACGACTGAGTGACCAACACACATACTTATTGAGTCCCCACCTCTTCTGGGGTCTGTCACCTCTACCCAGTCTGGGATAACTTTCTTGCTTCTGGCCACACCTACAGAACTTTCTTTTTCTCACTTCTATGCCATTTATCACACTAGGAGTGACTGTTTACCTGTTGTCCTCTTGCATCAGCCAGGGAGCAATTCAGAAGCAGGTTCTTATCCCTCCCTGTACTGGGGCTCAGCACAGACCCTGACCTGGAGACAGTCTTGGGAAAGGCCCATCTCATTGCCTTACCTGTGGGACCATCACACGCAAGAAAGTTTCCATCAAGATAAATGGTGACTCTGGAGTTTCTGCTGTGACAGGCGAACACGTGACCCCAATGCAGGGGATGGGCCTGGTGAGCTCTCTGGGTTTTGTATTGCCTTCTTGGTCCCGTTGGACAACTTCACTTGGGTGGGGAACACAGCAGAGTTTTATTATGAGATCATGCTCTAGTCGGAATAAATCCGCAGCAAAACAACAGTTGGAACTAGAGATTTGTTTTCTCGCTGCTGCTTACACAGCTAATGGATTTTGACATGAACTTCCTGCACCATCATGGGAAAAAGTGCCCTTAGCTGAGAGGGGTGACAGAGGATCACAGAGCAAGGGGCAACCGGGTCTGGGCTGTACTTGGCAGAGTCAGTCGGAGGGTCAAGGGGGATAATCTCCGTTATCCTGAGCAAATGTCTTGGAAGCCCTCGGGACTCTAAGCACTGATGGGTGACTGAGGGCAAGGCAACTACTGAGGATTCAAGACAAGAAAGATCGCAAATCACTGCACAGATGCCCAAAGGCCTTGCAATGGGAGGAAGGCCTTGCAATGGGAGGACACAACCAAGCCACCGAAGGCTTATTCTGCCCTGGGATCCTGCTTTGCTGTGTGACCACTGTGTTTCCACTCTCACTACCTGTTATCTTCTGAGTCTCCTCCCGTGCCAGCAGCAACTAGGACAGTGTTTCCCACTGGGGCACCATTGGCATTAGGGCAGGGTCAAGCTTTTGCTTTGAGGAACTGTCTCATACACATGGTTGGAAATTCAGTCACCCTGGCCTCTGGTCACTAAAAGCTATTTATAACAATGCCCCTCCCCAAGTCATCATGACAACCTCCTTGTTTGTGCCTAAACACCTTCTAGGGCACCAGAGTCCTTCTAAACTGCGGCCTTTCCTGTTACCTGCCAAAGGGGAGCATGGTTACAGCTCAGAGTGGGAGGAAAAAAGGTCCATGTTTGGGGTCTTTGTTTCATGAAACATGAAAACATGTCTTTTAAGCTTTAAAACCCAAATACTCAATGACTAGGGCTGCATTTACATCATAAACCTGGGTCAGCTGTTCTGATCCACTTCTGCTTGCCACATCCGGCCTTCACCTGACTTTATAAGTAAAGTGTGGTAACACACTCATTCAGGCTCATTCAGTCTGTGTTTTCTGTGGCTATTTTCATGCCATGATCACAGAATCAACTAGCCATGACCTACAGAGCTGAAACATTTACTATCTGGCCCTTTAGAGAAAAATTTTTCATCCTGTGTCACAAACAATAGTTTGGGAAAACTATGTGACTTTTTCATGTTCCCAGAGGAGAAGGGTTCTTCTGCTTGGGGTGGAGGGGAAACAAGAGAACCATGATGTCAGTGTGTCCCTGATAAGGGGATCTGCCTTAGGTCCACCACACCTCACAGCCCATGTGTGATCCATAGGGGTATAGAGGTGTCAGACCCCAGAAGAGGTAGGGAGTCAATGTAGAGGAAAACTCAGTCTCACCTCTTGGGGGAGGGCTGGACACTGCATACCCTTCACAGTGTTCTCATTTGCCCAACACTACATGGGGTGGCAACGGGAGATTAGAAATGGCTTTAAAATGTTATCTAGGGAAATGGATCTGAAATAGCTTTATAGAGTTCCCACTCACCCAAGTGTGGGATAGGGAATAGCAAGGAGACAGGGTAGCTGGTAGGCAGCTTCTCCAAGATTTCTATATCCCTAAAGTGCATAAGATAGTTGGGAAGGTTGGCCAGGCCCTGTGAGGTTCCTGGTCAAGATGAGGAGAGCACTGAAGGTTTCTGATGCTAGAAATCAGTTGGGAATGTAGACCTATTAGAGGATGCCAGCCCTGGTGGTGGGAGATGTGTAAGCACCAGACTTCCCCTCCCATGATATCTTGTACAAGCATCATTCCTTTCCTCAGCATAGCTACAGCTCCAGAGATGAGGATGTGGACCTTACTAACTAAGTTGTCATTTCTTTCTCCTGGTGGAATGGATACACAAATAAAAACTAAGTTTACTTATTTGAAAAATAAGTTGATGTCACTGTGCAGACAGGTTTGTGGACTAAGAGTCATACTTGCCAAAACTCCTAATCCATATTTCTTTTGTACTCCCCTGGACCACACACTATACAGTGTAGGGAGAACATGGAAATGAAATAAGTAAGGCCTCTGGCCTCCAGGAGCTCTCAAAGTAGGTGTGGAGGGACCCAAATTTGATCCTTTCACCATACAGGGCACTAATGTGCTCCCATGCATGTCCATATGAAGGGTGAGTGAGAGGTGAAATTGAGGGGGCATATGAGGCAGAGCGTTGATGCCAGGGATCCATTGCAAGGTTTTAGGCAGAGAGAGCATGCTCATGCTGTAGACGGGGCCATCTGGAGCACATGGAGACCGGGCTGGGGTAGGAAGTGGGTACAGTGCTCCTAGGAATGCATAGCCGGAAGTGACTTAAGAGAGACCTGTGAGAAGTTGGGCAGATGGCTCTAGTAGCTTGTCAGCTGCAGGAAGAGGACTTGCAGGCCATATTTTGAAAGGTGTTTCCATCACTCCTCTGGATTTTGTAACTACACCAAATGCTGTCTCCAAAATATTCATGAGGCAAGCTTCATTCTGTGATCACCTCACCCAGCTAAGGAAAGGAAGCATCTGAGAGCATCGTTTTGCACAACCATAATAAGCTACAGTTGAATCCCCAGAAGTAAGAGTTCATCTTTGCTGAGCACAACACAACTTAAAAGAACTTTTACACAAATTATCTGTGGTGGCTCGGTGGTAAAGAATCCACCTGCAATGCAGGAGACGCAGGAGACGCAGGCTCAGTCCCTGGGTCGGGAAGATCCCCTGGAGAAGGAAATGGCAACCCACTCCAGTATTCTTGCCTGCGAAATCTCATAGATGGAGGAGCCTGGTGGGCTACAGTATAAGGGGTCGCAAAGACTGGGACAGGACTCAAGTGACTGAGCATGCACATGTGCCAGACTTCATCTTACAGACCTGCAAAATCTCACTCGAAGATGAAGGAAACAAGCCATGGGAAAGCCAAGTGATTTGCTTCAGATCACATAGGTCATAGATTTGATGAGAACTGTCATTCTCTTCTTGAGTCGTTTGCCTTTTTCTTTGTCTTCTAATCCAGGTTTGCCCCCTGCCAAGTGGTGGATTTTATTACGAACAATGATAATAAGAGAAAGAGGGGAAGAAGAGGAAGAGAAAGAAGAAGGAAGGGGAGAAGAGAAGTAATTACTACCTCTCTGCCTGTTGAACTTGGTGATGGTCTCCATTCTACTCTGTGCTCATCTCCTGAGACAGAACATTCTAAAAGGTAGAGACCATAGATTCTGGAGTCTGGAAAACTTGGCTTTGAATGTCATCACTCAACTAGATCTTTGATCTTGGACAAATAGTTTAATCTGTTCTGCCTCAGTTTACTGATCTGTCAACTGGGGATAATGTTACGATTGGGAGGATTAAATACTATGGTGCATGTAAAATGTTGGCACATAGTAATCCCACCATTAATGTTAGCTATAATTGCGCTTTATAATTAGTTTCTGTCACTGGCACTCAGTTTTGGCTTTCTGTCCACAGCTCACTCCAGGCCTTTGGGAAAGGACTGCCCCTGGTCCAGCACTGACACCCTGGTGCTGAAGAGAGGTCCCCTCACCACTGGAGGCTCTGTGAATGGGTGAGTGAGGGATGGAATGATTCCATCTCTTCAGTAACATCCCTAAAACCCACTCTTCTCCCCATTTCTGGACGTGGTTTTCAATCTGAAACAGACTTTGATTGGTTTTTTTATAATTTTTAATTTTTATTTGTTGATGGTTGCCCTGGGTCTTTGTTGCTACAAGCAGGCTTCTTCTAGCGGTGTTAGGTGGGGCTACTCTTTGGTTGCGGTGCACAGGCTTCTCACTGTGGTGGCTTCTCTTTGAAGCACAGGCTTCCAGGCAAGTGGGCTTCTGAGGCTGTGGCTCACAGGATTGCTCTGCGGCATGTGGGATCTTCCCAGACCAAGGACTGAACCTGTGTCCCCTGCATTGGCAGGCGGATTGTTAATCACTGGTTCAGTACTCTTGCCTGGAAAATCCCATGGACGGAGGAGCCTGGTAGGCCACAGTCCATGGTGTCGTAGAGTCAGACACGACTGAGCGACTTCACTTTCACTTTCACCAGGGAAGTCCGGATCTTAATTTTTCATGTTCGGTCCTGCAGCCTGACTTTTCCTGACCACTGGCTCCTGGTCAAACTGTCTGGTTCTCAGGTCCAGGGTCCCAGCCTGTTTTTAGTTCTGGCCCTACTTACACCTTGGCCCTGGTCCTTGTCTGCATTTTAGTTGTCTGTATGCTCTTGAGCAATTTACTTAATCTCTGTGCCACAGCTTTTCCAATTGTAACATGGGGGTTTTATAACAGTATTTTAGAGATACAGTATCTTAGAGCAGTTTTAACCTAGGACGATTTTGCCCCTAGGGTACGTTTGGCAATGTTGGGAAATAGTTTTAGTTGTCAGAACTGGTCCGTGGTTGCTGTTACCGGCATCTATTGGGCAGATGCCAAGAACACTGATATGTATTTACAATGTACGGGGCAACCCTTCACAGCATAGAACTACCTAGTCAAATTGTCAAAAATGCCAAGATTAGAAGCTTACAGTTACAGAGCTGTCACGAAGGCTAAATGATAAGATATTGGGTTGGTCAAAAAGTTGATTTAGGTTTTTTAGTACCATTGGAAAAACAAACATTTTGGTTCACCCACTATATAGAAAGAACTCATAAATGTTAGCTACTACCACTACTGCTATTATTATCACTCCTACGCTTGCCTATAAAATGGGTCTCATTCACTCATTTATTCATAGATACCTAATAACCCTCTGCTATGTGCCAGGACAGTTCTGAAAGTAGCAACGGACAAGACTGAGGGCTCTAATAGAGCTTCCCTCCAGGTATAAGTGTGGGGGGTAGACAAACTAAAACATGAATAAACAAACAAGGAAACCTCAGGTGTTGATAAAAGACTGCTGATGCAAGGGGGCCTGGGAGGAGAGATCAGGCAAGGTCAGAGACGGAGTGAAACCGTGCACCTCAGGCTCGGACTCGAACACAGGATTTTTAAATTAGAATCGCTCACCTGGTGTCTGGACTTCCTGAGGATCAGGTTCTTGGTGGCTCAGCACAGAAGGAATTCAGCGAGAAACAAAGTGATAGGCAGGAAGTAGATTTATTAATATAGGATGCTTGTGGGGGGGATACAATCAGGCCAGTGAGGGGGCTCTGACCCGAAAATTAAGTGGGCTACATTTTTAATTAGAAAGTGGGGGAGGGGAGAAGACTGTCTTCTTCCTCATTCTTTGAGTAGATATCAGGCTTAAATCATTAGCTCCCCTTTCATACTGAGCAGGAGAGTTTGACCCTATGACATCAGACTAGGACTCCTATGGCACTTGGAGAGTGGTAACATATACTAAAACATGTTAAATCATCTCAGGTTTCAGTATCGTGAGGCTCTCCTACTTTGGAATGTCACCCTTCCCTTTTATTCCTTGCTGGACTTGACCAGCAGGGGGAAGGTCTCATTTTTTTCACTTAATGGCCTGGGGCAAATCTCATGCTTTTATTAATGGCTTTATAGTTAAGCAAGCCTCCTTCATTCCACGATGTTTCAATAGCTTTCTTGAGTGATCACTCCCTTCCAGTGGCCTCCCAGAGTTTCCTAAGTCCCCCTCTCTACCTGTAATCCCCGGGTGGTACTTCTATTACCTATGTAACTGTCCTACTCTAGCCCTGTCAAGAGAGTGAAACTGAATGTCAAGAAGGAGCCAGCCTGGTAAAGACCAGACACCAGGCCATTGCAGGCAGAGGGCAGC
>NW_011494824.1:459289-467806 GCF_000754665.1 Bison bison bison | reverse complement strand
AGTCAGAGAGACCTGCGTCTGAGTCCTGACATCACTGCATTAACAATGTCTCTGGATCTCCGTTTCAACATAGACAGCTGCTGCTGCTGCTAAGTCACTTCAGTCGTGTCCAACCCTGTGCGACCCCATAGACGGCAGCCCACGAGGCTCCCCCATCCCTGGGATTCTCCAGGCAAGAACACTGGAGTGGGTTGCCATTTCCTTCTCCAATGCAGGAAAGTGAAAAGTGAAAGTGAAGATGCTCAGTCATATCCGACTCTTAGCGACCCCATGGACTGCAGCCTACCAGGCTCCTCCGTCCATGGAATTTTCCAGGCAAGAGTACTGGAGTGGGTGGCCATTGCCTTCTCCAATGCATGAAAGTGAAAAGTGAAAGTGAAGATGCTCAGTCATATCCGACTCTTAGCGACCCCATGGACTGCAGCCTACCAGACTCCTCCATCCATGGGATTTTCCAGGCAAAAGTACTGGAGTGGGTTGCTGTAACATATACTAAAACATGTTAAATCATCTCAGGTTTCAGTATCATGAGGCTCTCCTACTTTGGAATGTCACCCTTCCCTTTTATTCCTTGCTGGACTTGACCAGCAAGCTGCAGGTCTCATTTTTTTTCACTTAATGGCCTGGGGCAAATCTTGTGCTTTTATTAATGGCTTTATAGTTAAGCAAGCCTGCTTCATTCCACGATGTTTCAAGAGCTTTCTTGAGTGATCACTCACTTCCAGTGGCCTCCCAGAGTTTCCTAAGTCCCCCTCTTACCTGTAATCCCCGGGTGGTACTTCAATTACCTATGTAACTGTCCTACTCTAGCCCTGTCAAGAGAGTGAAACTGAATGTCAAGGAGGAGCCAGCCTGGTAAAGACCAGACACCAGGCCATTGTAGGCAGAGGGCAGCTGGGCTTAGATGGTGCCGCAGTAGTGACCTGAGGCTGTGAGAAGAGAAAGGAGACTAGTGTGGCTGGAGCAAGGTGAGACCCAGGGGAGCATGGTCTCAGATGAGGCTGGGGAGAAGCAGGGGCCGGGCAATGTAGGGCTGTACATACACGAGTAAGGGGATTGGGTTTTATTTTAAGAGCAACGGAATACATTGAAGTGCTGTAACTAGGAGAGTGAAATAATCCCATTTACATTTGTGTGGGAGAATAGTTTCAAAAAGGCAAGAGGAGATGAAGCTTAGACTTGGAGAGTGGCAGTAATAAAAGGGGATTAGATGGATTGAGGATTCCTTTGGGAGATAGAGTTAATGGGATATACTGATTACAGGATGAATGTAGGGAATGATGAGGGTGGAATCAGAGCTACTGCCTTGATTTTTGGCTTGAGCAGTTAGGCATATGGTGAAATATTTCACTAAGACAGCAGAAGCTTGATGGAAGGGCGGTTTGAGGCTGTGCTAAATTTTAGTTTTCCACTGAGCATTTTTGTGGAGTTGCTCAACAGGTGGCCTGGGGTTCTCTTGAAAGGGCAGAGCTGGAGTTGGAGACCTCATAGTCATTGGTACTAGCTGATATTTAGAGGTTGGCAGATGGATGTGATAGTCTAGGGAGTATCTGTCGCCTGTGGCTGGGTCTAGAAGAGATTATGGAGAACTTCAGGCAAACTTTGGAGCTTGGCAGAGGAGGAGCAGCCAGGGAGGTAGGAGAACAGCTGCAGAGTGAGGTGTTCCTTGTATGTGTGATCATGGAGTGTTAGGGAGGTGGAAAGAGAAAATTGATTTGGAACACACAAATATCACAGCCGCCAATCACATGAGAGTGAGAGGTGGGGCCAGACCCTCAAACCTAAATCCTGAAACCAGCGTGCCCATCTAGGGAAAGGAAAAGGGAACCAGCACTCCTTGTGATCCACCTGGAAGGTAGGTTTGATTATCCCATTTTGCATATGAGAGCTATAAGGACCAGAGAGGTGAAACAACCTCCCTCCCCTCTAAATGTTGAACTTCCTTGGGGTTTGTTTTGAGTTCCTTTCTCTGTCTACATAATTGCCCTGGGTTATCTCACCTAGTTCCAAGGCTTAAGGCACGTTAAACTGACAGCATATTAAAAAGCAGAGACGTTACTTTGCCAACAAAAGTCCGTCTAGTCAAAGCTATGGTTTTTCCAGTAGTCATATATGGATGTGAGAGTTGGACCATAAAGAAACCTGAGCACTGAAGAATAGATTCTTTTGAATGGTGGTGTTGGAGAAGACTCTTGAGAGTCCCTTGGACTGCAAGGAGATCCAATCCATCCATCCTAAAAGAAATCAGTCCTGAATATTCACTGGAGGGACTGATGCTGAAGCTGAAACTCGGATACTTTGGCCACCTGATGGGAAGAACTGACTCATTTGAAAAGACTCTGATGCTGGGAAAGATTGAAGGCAGGAGGAGAAGGGTAAGACAGAGGATGAACTGGCAGGATGGCATCACTGACTCAATAGATATGAGTTTGAGCAAGCTCTAGCAGTTCATGTCGGACAGGGAGGCTGGGTGTGCTGCTGTCCACGGGGTCGCAGAGTCAGACATGACTGAGTGACTGAACTGAATTGATCTCACCTAGTTCCAAGGCTTAAGGCATGTTAAACTGATAATCTCTGAAGCTGTATTTTCAATCCCAACCTCTCCCCTGGATTGTAGACTCATCTCCTACTGCTTACTCACACTCCCTACTGGGTTGTTTCCCAAATGTCTGTCTAAACATTGAAATCCAATCCCCCACCTCACCATACATCTTTCTCTCCCATCTATTTTTCCTCCTGGCCTTCTCTCTTTTGGAAAATAGCATCAAATTCACTCAGTTGTATCATTTTAGACATCTTCCTCACTTAGCCCTCAGAACTCATTTATCACTCAGATTTATTTTTCTGTATCCTGAGTTTCCCTTGAATACACTCACATCTCTCCATCTTCACCGTGGTCCCCTCCCCCCAAACCAAACTGCCACATCCGTTCTCTTGGGTGACTACAGTGGCCTTCTAAGTGGCCTCTCTGCTTTCACTCTCCTTCTCCTCCAATCTACCAGCAGCCAGAGGGATCATCCCCCAAAATGTAAAGTGGAATACGTCATTCTTTTGCCTAAAAACTCTTCAACTCATTCTTTTTTATTTTATTTTTTATTGAAGTATAGTCAACCTGCAAAGCTGTGTTAGTTTGAGGTATATAACAAATCTTCAATTCATTCTTTTTTTAAATTGGGATATAGTTGATTAGTAATGCTGTGTTAGTTTCAGCTGTATAGCAGTGATCCTGCTACACTTTTACATCTATTCTTTTCCAAATTCTTTTTCCATTTAGGTTATTACGGGATATTGAGCAGCTTTTCCAATAAGTCTTTGTTGATCATTTATATTAAATACAGAAGCATGTAGAGGTCAACCCTAAACTCCATCCTTGAGACAGAAATCCAAGTCTTTGACGGCCCGCCTGGTCCACATGTTCTGGTCCTGGTTGCCTTGCTACCTGTATCTGTTGCCAAATGCCTACTGCCCATCCTGGCATCTCCTCCAGCCCCCTTGTCTCATTTTCTTGTCTTGCCCAGCTCTTTCCTGCCTCCAGGCCTTTGCCTGCGCTATGCCCTCTGCCCGCAGAATTCTCCTTCCTGCTTTTCTGGCAGGCTCCACATCGTTCAGATCTCTTCTCAAACCTCTTGGGAGAGGCTCTGACCACTCTCCCCAAGGACAGTCCTGTTTTCATTAGCTTATCTCATCCCCTCCTTCCTTTCTGTG
This sequence comes from Bison bison bison, assembly GCF_000754665.1. Taxonomy (NCBI): domain Eukaryota; kingdom Metazoa; phylum Chordata; class Mammalia; order Artiodactyla; family Bovidae; genus Bison; species Bison bison. The sequence continues at coordinate 464,101 of NW_011494824.1, read as the reverse complement.
CTGGCACCTTTTCATTATGACAACCTACACTTGTTTATTTGCTGATTGAGTTATCAGCCTCCCCCATTACTAGATTCCAAGCACCACAAGAATAAGAATTTTCTTTTTCAGTATTATTCACCACTGTATCCCCCGTGCCTTGCCTTGTGCCTGGCACACAGCAGGTGCTCCACCATCATTACTGGATGCTGAGTGAAGGCCACAGAGCCATTAAGCATCAAAGCTGCTGTTGGGTTGTGTATAGGGTGTCTCCATGGCTTCTCCCCTTGCTTTATCCTGATTCACACTGGTTATCTGCCTTGAAAATACATACTCTTGTGTTTATAAATAACCCTCTGGCCTGTGTAGCCTGACATGGGGTAAGACTTTCCTCCCAGTGTTGCTTGTCTGTTCAGTCCCCTCACAGAAGGCCTAGGTTTGGGATTCTGGGCTCTGGAACGCCTTCTGGCATTTTCTGCTCAGTGAGCCCATCCATTCCCATTTTCTTCAGTGGAGCTGAAGATATAAATTGCAAAAAGGCCTTCTTGCAGATTGCTGGGAGAGCGCATGTTCCTGGCCAGGAATTCCTTTGCTGCTGCTGCAGGGGCAGCGGGGCAAGCTCCACTGGGGGCGGTGCAGGCTGCACTGTTTGTCACTGCTCTGTGTGACTAGGGATGGGCAGAACGGGGGCTGGGGCAGCTGCCAGGCCCAGCTCTGGGGCCGGCAAGCATGGATGGATGAGTGGCGGACAGTCGGGGATCCAGAGCACAGCACACAGAACTGAAATGCAGGACCCAGTGTCCATGCTGCTTACGGTCTAGCAGTAGGGAGTGACTCAACCTGGGTTGACCATGAGCTGCATCAGGGGTGGCCAGATGGGAGGTGCAGCACCATGAGAAGTGTTTATACATAATGGGAGTCTGGCATGTGCTAGTGGTCCTGGAGGACTGGGCAACTCCAGGAGACTGGCAAAAGTTAGCTGGTTACCCAAGCCCCAGGTTACAGTCTGAGGTTAGGAAGGAAGGACTCTAAGATATCAGATCTTAAGTTCGGAAACAGAAAGGCCTTAGCAGGAGTATTTTGTTTGTTTGTTTTTAGTTGAAGTATAGTTTATTTACAATGTTGTGTTAGTTTCAGGTGTAAGCAAAGTGATTCAGTTATACATACATATATATCATACATACATACATATTATATATAAATATATATCTACTTGGCATCCAGTCCCATCACTTCATGGCAAATAGAAGGGGAAAAGGTGGAAGCAGTCATAGATTTCCTTTTCTTGGGTTCTAAAATCAGTGAAGATGTTGACTGCCACCATGATATTAGAAGATGGTTACTTAGACCTGGGTTTGATCCCTGGGTTGGGAAGATCCCTGGAGAAGGAAATGGCAACCCATTCCAGTACTCTTGCCTGGAAAATTCCATGGACGGAGGAGCTTGGTAGGCTACAGTCCATGGGGTCGCAAAGAGTCAGACATGACTGAGTGACTTCACTTTCACTTCTTGGAAGGAAAGCTATGACAAACCTAGACAGCATATTAAAAAGCAAAGACTCACTTGGCTGACAAAGGTCCGTATAGTCAAAGCTATGGTTTTTCCAGTAGTCATTTAAGGATATGAGAGTTGGATCATAAAGAAGGCAGAGCAGCAAAGAATTAATGCTTTCAAACTGGTGTTAGAGAAGACTCTTGAGAGTCCCTTGGACTTCAAGGAGGTCCAACCAGTGCATCCTAAAAGAGATCAACCCTGAATACTCATTGGAAGGACTGATGCTGCAGCTGAAGCTCCAATACTTTGGCTGCCTGATGCAAAGACTGACTCATTAGAAAAGAGCCTGGTGCTGGAAAAGATTGAAGGCAGAAGGAGAAGAGGGTGACAGAGGATGAGATGATTGGATGACATTACCGATTCAGTGGACATATCTTTGGTAAACTCCAGGCTATGGTGAGCGACATGGAGGTCTGGCATGCTATAATACATGGGGTTGCAAAGAGTCAGACATGACTTGGTGACTGAACAACAACATATATGTATGTGTGTGTGTGTGTGTGTGTGTGTGTGTGTATAACAATTATATTCCTTCTTAGATTCTTTCCCCTTATAGGTCATTATAAAATATTGAGTCTAGTTCTGTGTGCTATACAGTAGGTTCTTGTTGGTAATCTATTTTATATATTGTAGTATGCATATGTGAATCCCAAACTCCTTTTGCACCCTACCCTTTGGTAACCATAAGTTTGTTTTCTATGTCTGTGGATCTATTTCTGTTTAGTATATAAGTTCATTTGCATCTTTTTTTTCAGATTCTGCCAATAAGCAGTATCATATATTTGTCTTTGTCTGGTTTTACTTCACTTAGTATGATAATCTCTAGGTTCATCCATGTTGCTGCAAATGGCATTATTTCATTCTTCTTTATGGCTGAGTAATACTCCATTATATATATACATATACATATATACACCCTATTGTCTTTGTCCATTCAGCTATTGATGTACATTTAGGTTGCTTCCATGTCTTCACTATTGTAAGTAGTGCTGCTATGAACACTGGGGTACAAGTATCCTTTTGAATTATGGTTTTCTCCAGATACATGCTCAGGAGTGGGATTGCTGGGCCATATGGTGATAAGCTGGAGTCTGGATTTCTCTCCTTACCATATGTGTGAGGTTAGGTAAGTCATGTCATCTCTCTGAGCCTTGGGTTTCTCAGCTATGAAATGGGGAGAAGCACCCTGGCTGCCAAGAGTGCAATGGTGCTCAGAGACAAGGCCTGGAGAGTGTCCTGCATGGAGCCCAGCACTTACAAGGCTTTAACACATTGGCAGCTACTTGTGGAGCAGGGCTGCGTATTGAGACTCAGAAAGACCTGGCAAACGCAACATGATCAGGCTCCTGAAAATGACAGAATGTCAGGGACCCAGGGAGTTTTCCTGGAATACCTTAGGTTCACCAGGTCCCAGACTTACTGGGGAGCACCTTGGCTTGAGGAGGGCAGCTTGGACGTCCTAGGGATGCACCTGAGCCCTCCTCTGCGGTTCAATAGGTAGCACTGGGGGTAGGATGACCTGGAAAGATGCAGTGGGGGCCAAGATGAGCTGCAGGGAGTAAACATCAGGGACCCACATTTGGGGATCCTTATCATTTTATATCATTTTTTACTCTTTTAATAAATAAGGAGACACTTCTATATGCTGAGACTTTTATTTAAAGATGTTAGGGGAGCTCACATTCCATCATTCACTCATTTATTCATTCAGTCAGATAAACTTGCTATACGTCTACTCTGTGGGGGGCCCATGATGTGAATACAGAGGCGAGTAAGGCACAGCCCCAGCTCTCGGGGAGTAGATAGGATGAGAGGGGATCTACTGAGTCATGACCAAGAGCCCAGTGCTCAGAGACACTGTTGGGGCCTTCCTCAGCCAGCCACCTCTGCACATACAGACACATGATTTGGGATGTCACCTCATTTCATTGGTCTTGGTTTCCCCATGGGTGGTTGTGAGTGCTGACTTTAAGGTGACTAAGCAATGCTTGAGCAGCAATTAGCTCCCAATAAACGTTAGTGATGATGGTAACAGTGATGACAATGATGAGCAGATGCAGGCTAAGTAGAGAATTCTGGGGACAAGGGAGATAGGACAGGCATTGTAGAGAAGATCTTTTAGTCTAGTTTTTTAGAGGATGAAGAAAGAGTCCCCAAGTGGACATGCTGGAAAGGGCAGTTCTGGGAGAGAACTGCAGGTGTGAAGGTGTGAAGGCAAGACGTGGCAAGGGCTAGTTGGGCAAAGACTCCTAAATCAATCAGGACCTCCTTTTGCTGCACAAAGAGAGCATGGAGTTCTAAATTGAGACCTTTCAGGCTGCATGTCATTCACTAAGTCTCACACAAAGAGACAGATTCCAGACTTGTTCCCCCATCCAGCTTTAAGCTCACCTTCTGTCCTCCTCTTGGGCTGAAGAGTTGGACCAGACTCTGGCAAATATTTATGTTGAATTATTTGGAGACAGCACAAGATCTACAGATATTTTCATAAGTCTTTCATGGTTTATGCAGCGTGCCACCTGCCTTTATCTGCTGAAAAGGAAAGAAAGATTTTAAAGAAAATGGGCTGGAATGAGCAAAGGGAAATGACATGGGAATTTTATTGAAAAAGCTTGCTCCAGAGACGTGGAACTTGAGCCCAGGCTGAACTGGGAGACAGAAGACATTCTGGGTCTGCTGATAGTGCTTTGTATATTCAGCCTGCTTTACAATCTCCTAAGCACTTCCACAGTCATCAGCTTTCAAAAGCCTCACAAAAATCCAATTAGGAGGGACCACAATTCTTGTATGACAGATAGGGAAACAAAGGCTGAGAGAGACTATTGGATCTATTCAAGGGCATACAGCAGTATGTAGCAAAGTTGAGGATTTATTTCCAAGAAAGAAGAAAGGAAGCCTTGTGACATTTTGGCTTTAAAGTGAGTTAAAGGATAGTTGACTATGCCAAAGCCTTTGACTGTGTGGATCACAATAAACTGTGGAAAATTCTGAAAGAGATGGGAATACCAGACCACCTGACTTGCCTCTTGAGAAATCTGTATGCAGGCCAGGAAGCAACAGGTAGAACTGGACATGGAACAAGACTGGTTTCAAATAGGAAAAGGAGTACATCAAGACTGTATATTGTCACCCTGCTTATTTAACTTATATGCAGAGTACATAATGAGAAATGCTGGGCTGGAAGAAGCACAAGCTGAAATCAAGATTGCCGGGAGAAATCTCAATAACCTCAGATATGCAGATGACACCACCCTTATGGCAGAAAGTGAAGAAGAACTA
>NW_011494824.1:445031-459086 GCF_000754665.1 Bison bison bison | reverse complement strand
ACGAAGATCATGGCATCTGGTCCCGTCACTTCATGGCAAATAGATGGGGAAATAGTGGAAACAGTGGCAGACTTTATTTTTTTGGGCTCCAAAATCACTGAGGATGGTGATTGCAGCCATGAAATTAAAAGATGCTTACTCCTTGGAAGGAAAGTTATGACCAACCTAGACAGCATATTAAAAAGCAGAGTTAATGCTATGATTTTTCCAGTAGTCACGTATGGATGTGAGAGTTGGACTGTAAAGAAAGCTGAGTGCTGAAGAATTGATGCTTTTGAACTGTGGTGTTGGAGAAGACTCTTGAGAGTCCTTTGGACTGCAAGGAGATCCAACCAGTTCATCCTAAAGGAGATCAGTCCTGGGTGTTCACTGGAAGGACTGATGTTGAAGCTGAAACGCCAATACTTTGGCCAACTGATGTGAAGAGCTGACTCATTTGAAAACACCCTGATGTTGGGAAAGATTGAGGACAGGAGAAGAAGGGGATGACAGAGGATGAGATGGTTGGATGGCATCATCAACTCGATGGACGTGAGTTTGGGTAAACTCCAGGAGTTGGTGATGGACAGGGAGGCCTGGTGTGCTGCAGTCCATAGGGTCGCAAAGAGTTGGACATGACTGAGCGACGAACTGAACTGAACTGAAAGGATAGTTGAGGTTTTCATAGCATTTTATAAAAAGCTTATATAAGCTCCTATCACTATACATGGATGAGGTAACGCAACCCATCGATTCTTTTATGCAACCTGAGGTAGGTACAGGGCAGCGGGCCCACATTCCAGTTTCTGTGGGTGCCTCCTGGTTAGGTGTCCTTGTTCCTAAGCTCCATCTTCCTCATCCCCTCGGCTGGCTGGATGATATCAGGGAGAGCTTGGAGCCATCACAGGATGACAAGGACGTGAGATGGATGCAGTCTGGGTTCCCGTGTCACTACTTGGAAGAGAATGGCTTGATCAACATTAGACCCAGACAAGAGTGGGACATGCCCTGTGATTGTGTTAATCCACAGAGATTGTGTGTCCTGCAGCAGAACATAGACCATCCTTACCAATACACTGCCTCACTGTCTGAACTTTCCACCCGCTTCCCTAGGGAAAGTCTACTCTTTGCATAGGAAGAAAGAATTCAGTTCCTCATTGCACATTTTCTACTCCTGGCTTCATCTGAGTCTTTGTGGGGGTGTTTTTGCTCTGTTCAGGCTCTGAGTTAGAGTGATAAGGAAGCCCCTGCAATCCAGGTTCTGCACCATCTAGGACTAAATCTAGGTTTTCTCAGAATGTTCTAGAAATAATACACCTGGACAAGTCTCTTCAGGACAAAACCAGTCTACTCTCCCACGAGAAACACACTTCTCCAGTTCATGTGACTCTGAGATTCCTTCCTAAAAAGAAGCAATTCTGGCATCATGACGGTAAAGCATGTCTGTTCATAAAAAACCCCTGGGGAAGGCAAGAAGAACTTTAAGCCAGCCCTCTCAGGAATAAATGACAGTGCTTTCATTTTATAGGAGGGGAATGAAAGACCCAGAGAGAGAAAGGGACTTGCCTAAGGCCACTCAGCTCTTACCCGGAAGAAGCAATTACAGAATTAAGATCTTATTACTTCTAACCCATTTTTCTCTATTCTGTACCCTAAGGGCACCCCAGGGTGCATGGACTTGGTCCATTCTTGCCTGGTATGACAAGATAGTAAGTCTATATTTATTTTCCCACTTAGAATACTGTAAGCAGCACAGTCTTTGGATTTATAGAGGGGTAGGTTTGGAATCAAAGCCTGGTTCTTAAAATAATAAGTTGCATGACCTTGAAGAGGCCACTTGCCCTGTCTGAATTTCACTTTCCACATCTGAAAATGAGGATAACCCCTGCCCAGGTGGATTAGATAACACCTGAAAAGTGCCTGATACATCATAGGAGCTCAAAATATGTGACTTCTACTCTTTCACTTAAAAAACCCTGTGCTAAGGTTGATGGGTAACTAACTACGAAGGAAGTTGCCTCTTCTCAAGCCACGGGGGCAAGGATATCATTGGCCACACTGGCAGCAAGCATTAAGAAGCCATGTAGCTACTCAGCCATAAAAAGGAGTGGATTTGAGTCAGTTCTAGTGAGGTGGATGAAACTAGAGTTTGTTATACAAAGTGAAGTAAGCCAGAAAGAGAAAAACAAATATCATATATTAACGCATATATATGGAATCTAGAACAATAGTAGTGATGAACTGATTTACAGAGAAGAAATGGAGATGCAGACCTAGAGAACAGACTTGTGCACACAGTGGAGGAAGGAGAGCGTGTGGCAAATTGAGAAAGGAGCATCGACATATACACACTAAGAAAAAATCAAGTCGCTCAGTCGTGTGCAACTCTTTGCGACCCTGTGGACTGTAGCCCACCAGGCTCCTCCATCTGTGGGATCCTCCAAGCAAGAATACTGGAGTGGGTTGCCATTTCCTTCTCCAGGGGATCTTCCTGACCCAGGGATTGAACCTGGCACTGCAGCCACCAGGGAAGCCATACATATACACTATTGTGTAAAGCAGATAACCAGTGGGAAGCTGCTGTGTGACATAGGAAGCCCTGCTGGTGCTCTGTAACAACCTAGAGGGGTGGAATGGGGGTGGGGAGGGAGGCTTAAGGAGGGGATGTATGTATAATTATGACTGATTCGTGTTGATAGATGGCAGAGACCACCACAACACTGTAAAGCAATTATCCTCCAATAATGAAAAAAGAAGCCATGTAGTGTTGTGGTGAGCACAGGAACTCAAAGTCTCACTGACTGGTTTCAAAGCTTGGCTGTGACTTTGGGCACACCACTTAAACATTCTGTGCCTCAGTTTCCTCATCTGTCAAATGGGGATAATAATAGTACCTACTTTATAAGGCTGTTGGGATGATTAAAAGAGTTAATGTGTTTAATCATATAGTACAGTTCCTGGCATATAATCAGCCCTTCAAGGTTATTTTTATCAGCATCTATTGCAGGCTTACCCTGTGTCAGGCACTGTCTCTTTTAGTCCTGGGAACTGACATTGTCCCTATTTTGCACATGAAGGGACTTGAAATCACTGTCCAAGACCCAGGGGGAGGCACAGGGGGGGCTTTGAACCTAGTTGGCCTGACTCCCGGCCTGTGCTCTTGTCACTGTTAAGCGGCTTTCCTTCAGCTTGTGACCCAGGATGGATATACTAGGACACCCAAAAGTGCATCACACATGCTCCCCAGACATTCTCAGAGGGCTCAGGAGGCCAAAAGACACTGTGGAGATAGAAAAGCATCAGGAATAGACACCACAGGAAGGGTGGAGATTGGAGATAGTAGGTGGCTAAGGGTCTTGAATGCCTCACTGAGAGTTTGCACTTTAATCTGAAGACAAAGCGGGGTGGGGGAGGGGGGCGGCTGAAGATTTCTAGTAGGACAGACCTGGACAAATAGTGTGTGTGGGACTTCAGAGAAGAAAGCAGCTAATTGTCTTGTGTCCTGCTGGGTCAGGCTGTATGAATGGGGAGCAAAGAAGAAGGGCCTGAAAGCCAACAGGCAACTGGGGATTCCCGGGTTGAACACGCCTTGTTAGCACTAAAAGTGGAGGCCAGAGCAGCTTAGCAGAGATTAAAGTGAACTTCAGGGTGGGTGTGCTACAGGCTGGCTGGCGGTGCTTACCTTGGACACTCTGGCCTCTACCCTCACACGTGTCTTTGCTGGGGCACCTCACAGAGGAAGACGGAAATCCTCTGAAGCAGCAGAGAAGGGAAGGGCAAGGGGAGGGACACATGGGGATTACACTTCTAACAAGAATTTTTATTTTTGTGCTAAATTCCTTTGTGAGAAGAAAACAAAAGTCAACTCTTGGGGCCTCTTTCTCTTTATAAATATTTCTATGAAAACTGACTTGCTCATATGCCTTAGAGGGGTCCAGTCCTTGAGAGAAATTTTGGTGGACCACACCTTTCCTGTACTGGCTATGTGAGCAGCACGTCAGGAGTTGGGGCCCTCAGGTAACAGCCTAGTTGCCTGGTGGGTTCCACTGCTGGCTTTTATTTGTGTCTTGCATTGGTAAGAGGAGGGCTGGCCTCAGTTTCCTCATCGGTCAAATGGGGATAGCAAGAGTGCCTACTTTACAAGGTAATTGGAAAGATGAAAAGAGTTATGTTTAAAACACCGAACACAATGCCTGACATTTATCAGCATCTATCGCAGGCTCATTCTGAATCAGGTATTGTCTCTTTCAATCCTGGAACTGATTTTGTCTGTTTTGCATGGAAAGAGACTTGAAATCATCGTCCAAGGTCATACAAGTCCCAGAGAACTCCAACCCCAGGCCCTGGCTACACTGGGTGGGTGTTTCCCTGCAGTAACCAAAGCCATGGAACAAAGAAGGAACCCACATCACGGTTTGGGGGGCAGCTAGAGGGTGGACCCAGGGATGTGGACTCCCCACCAACAGGCATCAACCGGCAGGTCAGAACCAGAGAGCAGCAAGCGCAGAGTGAAGTGGGCCGGTCAGAGGTTCAAAGCAGGAGTTGTGGGCTGTGTGTGCCAGACGCCCCCTTGCAGGGCCACGGGTCAGACGGCTACATTCATCAACGACTGCCGGGTCAAACCTACCCCAACACCCAGCGACTTAAAACAACTGCTGCTTACTTTGTCTCACGTGCCTGTGGGTGGGCTGGAGGTTGGCTAATCTAGGCTGGATTTGGCTGGTATGACTCTGCTTTAAGTGTCTTTTATCTTCTTGGGAACAGGAGGCTAACCTGGGCTTGTTCTTCCCACGGCGATGGCAGAGATGCAAGAAACACGCCCCAAGGTACAAATGCACTTCAAAACCCTGATGGTGTCATTTCCACTAACCATCCATCAGCTAAAGTAAGTATGACGTGGCCAAGACCAATGTCACAGGGGGTGCGGAAAAGACCTCCCTCTTGAGTGGGAGATGGCAGAATCACACGGAGAATGCGTGGAGTTAGAGGGGTGAAGAATTGGGGCCCACCTACCACTGTGGTCTCAGATAGGACTTACATAGGTCTAGATACCTAGCAGACTTCTGCTAAAAGAGCAACTGATACTGTTCGCTTTTTAAAAATATTTGTTTGTCATTTTACCAATCTACCTTGGTCTTTCACCCATTCTGGAATAAAATGCCTATTTCCTTGGAATTTCCTTGGAATTTGACTGAGAGCCTCCACTCGAGTTTATGTTTGTGCTGTTTTCACATCGTTGATAATGTCCATGCATGTCAATGCTATCTACTAAGGATGAAGGAAGCCAGTGCCTGACGCTTAAGCCAAAGAATGTAGAGATCAGAGAAGGGCTTCAACTCGGGGTCCCAATCCAATCCTGTCTCCAGTGAGGGCTACAGTCACCTGACCCTCTGAAGGAGAAGCTCATTCATCTGTGTGTTCCTTCATTCATTCACTTGTTCAGCAGCTCTTCTCTGATCACCTTCTTTTGTACAGGTACCGGTTTAGGATCGGGAAATCTACAGAGAAAATTCTAACTAGCGAGACAAAAACTAAAAATATCAATATATACTCAATGTAGAAGTGCTTAGAATTTGAAAACGCAGAGAACTAGGGTCATGTCTGCAGTGGGACGGATGTGGGGGTGGGGCTATTTTGGATGAAGTCAGGGCCAGGCTCTACAAAAGCACATTTGAGCTGAGGACTCAGGGTAGCAAAAGGAGCCTGTTATAAGAGTCTGGAGAAGAGTGTTCCAGGCAAAAGGAACAGTGAGAGACCAGTCTGAGGCTTAGGTGGAGCCACATTGAGAAGGCTCCTATTAGGAGCCGATGGTAGGAGTAGTCTATGGACCCTGGTAGGAGTCTGAATAGTCTAAGTGCAATGGGGTGCCTTCAGGAGGTGTTGAGCAGTGATTAAGTGTGGTCTTAGTAACATTTTAAGAATAATAGATTGCTGGGTTGAAAATGGATTGAAAGATAGCTTGAGTGCGAGCCAGGGAGACCAGCCAGGAGATGACATGTTTTCTGTCACGGCTTGAAATCTCATTTCAGAGGCAGCCTCTGCACATTTGGAGAACTGGGAAGGCTTAGAGGAAGGGAGAGACTTTAGGGCACCAAAGATAAGGGGGAGATTCTTTATTAGCATCTCTCTGACTCCACAGTGTAAAGATGGAGTTCAGGCATAGGGAACGTGGAATCTGGGACCTGGATCACACTGTATTTTCTTTACCAGTTACCTCTGATGGCAGGTGTGGCCGAGATGGCTAACTGACCACAGGGGTCTGTGTTTCTTTCCCATGGTAGAGTTGTTACGGGCAGGTGACTGCCCCGCCATTGGCTACATGTCCTGGCCCCTCGAATCTGGGAAGAACCATGCGGTTTGTCCTGACCAGAGTGAGATGCTAGTAGAAGTGAAGTCTGTCATTGTGGTATCAAGCTGGCTATGTGGCTGGTGTGCTTTCACCATGAACTCTCCTTCTTTTCCATGGGGACCTTTGTTCCCAAGTGTTGGGCTAATTTCATAAGAAGGAGGAGAAATGCCTAACTGGGAACCAGCATTCTCAACTGGCAGACTTCAGCTGGACTGGGTGGCAGATGTCACCCATAGAAAGGCATGTCTCCACTGCCCCCAGCAAATCCTTATTGTCTTCCCAATCCTGAGCCCAGGACACAATGGCTATTTCTCACTAGCCCTGATGCTTTGTTTTTAGAAGAATATTTCTCTATAATCCACCCCTCTCTCAAAAGAGGGAAACCAAAGTGTTGAGAAAAAAGGGGCCATGTGTTTCAAGAAAAACTGGAGAGAACATTCTTTTTTGGTGGAAGATAAAAATATTCATATGAGTTTAATATGCAAATAAAGCAAGTCTATATTGAAAGAATACAAATGATGACATTAAAAAAACAAACACTTAAAATTATATCCAGTATATGGGAAAGATGTGTGATAAGAAGATTAATGGACTGAAAAGGCAGTGAAATCACGACAAGGTTTGCATTTGAGTGCCAATAAAATCAGCTCTAGTGAAAGTAAGTAGGTACATTTGATCATTTGATCCACATCACTCATAGGAGTTACTTGCCTGGCCCTTTAGACGTATGAGCTGGAGACCCTAGGCCATCGGCAAGCACAGACCTCTGGCGGCTCTGGAGAAATGGAACACAGTCAGAGACCAGGGCAGAGGTGAGGAGCATGGTGACCCCGCCCCTGAGAGCACGATGCCTGTCTTTCCCCACGCCCTGCTTCCGGTCTCCCCTTCCACTCCGCCTCTCACCCCCTGCGCCCTCTGTTAGCTCCCAAAGGACTCTGAAGGCTCCCGGCGGTTTCCCACTGCATGCTGCTCTAGGAAGTCCGAGGAGGGAGCGCCACCCCATTCGGCGTGTCTGCGGCCAGTTCAGCGGGCCGAGCGCTGAGCCCGGCCACAGGTGCAGCCTTCTGGGGACCGTGTGTACAAATGCAAAATCTCAAATCCTTCCTGGGTGCTCCCTCCAACTGAACACGGAGATCCAAGGAAAACAGATTTATAAGGAGGGAAGAGATTTTAAGTTTTGAATTTTATACACTTTTAAAAATTACTTTGTATTAACACGGGTGTGTGCTCAGTGTCAGACTCTTTGCCATCCCATGCACTATAACCCACCAGGCTTTCTGTCCATGGGGATTCTCCAAGCAAGAATACTGGAGGCAGTTACCATTTCCTACTCCAGGGGATATTCCCCACCCAGGGATTAAACCTGCATTTCCTGCATTGGCAGCCAGATTCTTCACCACTGTGCCACCTGGGAAGCCCACTTTCTATTTACAGTTATTACAAAATATTGGCCATGGTCCCCTTGCTGTACCACACATCCTTGAGCTAATCTTACACCCAGTAGCCTGTGCCTTCCTCTCCCCTACCCTTGTTTTGCACTCCCCCTCCCCACACTGGTATCCAATTATTTGTTCTCTGTATCTGTGTCTGCTTCTTTTTGTTATATTCACTAGTTTGTTGTAGTTTTTAGATTTCACACGTAAGTGATATCATACAGCATTTGTCTTTCTCTGACTTATTTTGCCTACTATAATGCCCTCCAGTCCATACATGTTGCTGCAAATGGTAAAATTTTGTTCTGTTTGATGTCTGAGTAGTATTTCATCGTATATGTACGCCACGTCTTCTTTATCCATTCATCTTTTGATGGACACTTAGGTTGCTTCCATATCCTGACAGTAAATAATGCTACTATGAGTATCTTTTGGAATTAGTGTTTCTGTTTTCTTCAGATGTATACCCAAGAGTGGAATTTGCTGGGTCATGTAGTAGTTCTACTTTTTAGTGTTTTGAGAAGCCTCCATCCTGTTTTCCACAGTGGCTGCACCAATTCATATTCCCACCAACAGTGTACAAGGGTTCTCTATGTCCTTGTCAGCATTTCTTATTTGCATTTTTTGTGATGGTAGCCATTCTGACAGGTGTGAGGGGGTATCTCATGGTGGTTTTGATTTGCATTTTCCTGATGCTAAGTGAGCATCTTCTCAGGTGCCTATTGCCCATCTGTATGGGGTCCTCTTTGAAAAATGTCTATTCAGTTTCTCTGCCCAGTTTTAATTGGTTGTGTTTTTTTGATGTTAAGTTGTGTGAACTGATTATAAATAGTATAAATTATATATATAATATATATTAAATTCAATATATTATAATATATATATAGTAATCCTTTATCAATCATATCATTTGCAGATATTTTCTCCATTTGGTACATTGTCTTTTTGTTTTGTTGGTACTTTCCTTTGCCATGCAAAAGCAAAAGCTTTTAAGTTTAATCAGGAGGAGGGAAGAAATTTTACTTAGAGAAAAGGATATTTAAAAAGAAAGATAGGGAGGAATGGAGGAAGGTAGAAAGAGAAATGGATACTGCCTGAGCCCCATTGGGTAATCATGACACTAAATGCCAAAATAGGCCAATGACCTTGAAAGTGTCTAGTATAGATCCTAAAACATTGCCTAATGTATAAAATAGAATAATGGGAAGGTCAAGGGTTTTGGAGTCAAGGCCGACCTGAATTGAAATCCTGGTCCCCCTATCTATGCTCCACTGACCTTTTACAAATTTGCTCCCTGTCTGAGTAACAGTTTTCTCATTTGTAAAATGCAAGTAAAGTTCCTTACCTTCTAGGAGGTTGGGAGGCATAACGAGATCACATGCATAGGGGCAGGCACAGTGCCTGGCACATAGCTGTTGCTCTGGGAAGGTTATGTTTTCCCCTTGGCTCAGTTGCACTGAAGCAACTTCAGGCAGATACAGCTGGGCTCGAAATTCCTTGGGCTGTGCTATGATAACAGCAAAACAGAGGAAAGCCACACTCCCATAAGTAACTTCAAGCCTGAACTGAATGGCTGTATTCCCTTACCTTCCATCATTATTGCACATTTTCCGTGGGTTACAGTGGAAATAACAAAGTATTTGGAGTCTGACTGACCTGAACATGCAGGTCTTAGGAGCCCAGACTTTGGGAAAACAATAAGAAAGCTACCTTTCCCCTGGCATCTACTATTAGCCTGACATTCTTTAACCAGTCTGTGCTGTGGCCATTACTATTCCTGTTTTATAGATGAATAAATAGAAGCTTCCAAAGGTGAAGTGACCTGCTCAAGATCACACGGATAGGAAACGCTGACCCTGGGGTCCAGCACTGACCTAGAAGGCCTTTATTCTTCCCCGTGATGAAGAACCCAAGGCCTCTAGAACCCACCCTGCAGGGACTTTGCCCCTTTGCTGGACTGCTGTCCCCTACCCCATCTCTCTCCTTCTCATCAGGCCCCCAGCTGCCAGGAGAGTCTCATGTGTCTGAAACTGGGATCTCATCTAAGTTGTTATCTGCACTCGCCTTAAGGATGCTCCCTCTCTGGAGTGCCCCCTTCTTTCTCATAATGTGATGAGCTTATCATGAAGCCAGGTGTGGGAACTGGGACATAACAAGTGCGGTGCCCAGTACTCCTTAAGCTTCTACCCCTCTAAGCCTCCTACCTCTGAGTGGGGACCACATCCCAAAGTGTCTGCTTTTGACCAAAGATTTGAATAGACATTTTCCAAAGCAGACATGCAAATGACCATTAAGCACATGAAAAGATGCTCAACATCAGAAATCATTAGGCAAACACAAATCAAAAGCACAGTGTGATACCACCTCACACCCTTTAGGAAAGCTACTATTAAAAAAAAAAAATGACAAAGAGAAAATAACATTGGAGTGCCGTGAATTTTTGGTTCAAATGTAAAATGATACCGATGCCGTGGAAAACAGTATGGCAGTCCCTTAAAAACTTAAAAACAGAACTACTATGAATCCAGCGATTCCACTTATGAGTCTGTGCCCAGAAGAACTGAAAGGAGAAACTCAAAGAGATGCTTGTATGTTTATACATAACATAATTATTTACAACTGCTAAAGGATGGAAGCAACCTAAGTGTCCATCAACAGATGAATGGATAAGCAAAATATGGTATATATATATATTAATTCAATATGTTGAATGTGAATATTATTTAGCCTTAACAAAGGACATTCTGACACATGCTACCCATGGATGGACCTTGAGGGCATGATGCTAAGTGCAATAAGATTTCACAAAAAGGCAAATACTACTAACACATGATTCCACTTAGATAAGATACCTGGAGCAGTCAAAACCACTGAGGCAGGAAGTAAAGGGGCAGCTGTTGGGGGCTGGGGGAGAAGGGAGTTGGAAGTTAAGTGTTGAAGGGGTATAGACTTTCAGTTTTGCAAGATGAAAGAGTTCTGGGGATGGATGTTGGTGATGGTTGCCCAACGATGTGAAGGTACTGAATATCATGGAACCGTATACTTTAAAATAGTTCAGATGATGAATTTTATGTTTATATGTTTTTACCACAATAAAAAAAAAAAAAACACCCATGGCTCTGAGATCTGTGAGCCTTTATTATTCATTCTCTTTTAGGATCTTTCACTTATTTGAAATACCATTTTGATGATTAAAGGTTACATTTAATCTGCCTCGTTTGTGACGTCTTGTGTCTCCGGAAGCCTGAGGAGGGAAGAAAGCCATCGTGTGACCGCTTCATTATGTAACACTTCACATAACACCCGGGAGGAAATGACTCCAGGAGAAGATAAAAATATACTCTGAGATAAAAAAAAAAAAACAAAAAAACCCAACAACTGCTGCCGTCTCCTTTTTCTCCATGACTTCAAATCCAGACAGGCAAAGTGAGTAATTAAAAAAATTCGGGTGTTATTTAGAGTGAACTTGAATAACAACCAAGTACCCACATTAATAGCATGGCAGGCACGTCGGCATGTTGGATTCTGCCACCCAAATGCCTAGTGTTCCAAAAGACTTCCCCACAGAGTCTAGATTCTGTGTTTAGGTGTGCGAAGCCTGTGTTCAGTTTTCTCTCTCTTTTTCATGTGCCAAAAAAGAGGAAAAACTCACTTGGCTCATAAACTGTCTTTCACCTTCATTCCCCAGTGTGTGGATAACCTTAGATGATGTACAAAGTCAGGCAAATGCAGATTTGGGGAACTTGAGAGGGCCAGGTATGTATGTCCACGGACACACACAGGTAAGCAGGCAGCTATCTGGATATGAAAGATAAACAGAAAGAGAGAGAGGCAGACTCAAAGAGTGATATAGTTACATTCTACCATTAGGATGTACCTAACAGAATAGATCATTGCAACATAAGGTGTTAAATAAATAGTGCAAAGAAATGGACAGTACTCTTGGAGCACCCTCTAAATGTGTCTTAAATGTTTGGCTTTTACATTACTTCCTCTAATATTCTTTCATTATAGGCCTAACAATAGTTATGTTGACATAGTCAAAGTGATGGGAAGAGGACTACTTTTGGAGGATGAAACTTGTGAGAACTATGATTATCCTTGCTTCTGGGGTGTGTGTGTGTGTGTGTGCGCGTGTGTGTGTGTGCGCACATACAAGCGCAAGCATGCGTGTATGCATGCGTGTATTAAATACCTCTTATACTAAGAGATCCAGGAGGGTTACAGGCATGAATAAAACACAGTTCCACTTCCCAGGAGTTAACAATCTTGTGAAGCTGGAGACAGACACAAAGGTCACCATATTTCAGAAGTTGCTAACACAGCTCCCAGAGGGATCGGGCAGGCTAGTGGAAGTGGATGACATGGACCAAGTGGGATGAACTGCAACTCAGAGCACATGTGCCCCATCCAAAAGAGGAACCTGGAACTTGTCTCTGCCTGCTTGTTACCCTGCAGTAAAGCAGTCCAGGATGGTGGGAGCCTCTGATTTTAAAAAGCAACCCAAATATAGTTTTTGCATGTGTGTGACAGTTCCCAATCCTGATGTTTGCCAGTTAATTTCATTTTTTAACAAGCAGTGTGCAGGCCAAATGTAACACAGTGAGGTCTAGGTTCAGCCAGGTCATCCAATATGACATCCTCTGATATCATAAAATATGAAGACAATAAAGGAGGAGACAGACTAATTTCATGAGCTGAGGGAGGGCTTAGGGAGGGGGAGAACTTTATAGAGTAGATGATATCTGAGCTGGACCTTGGGAGACCAATTTGCCAAGAAGAAAACTAGAGGGAGCAGCATTTCTGGCAATAAGAACAACATGCACCAAAGCACAGGCTTCCCAGGTGGAACAAGTGGTAAAGAACCCGCCCGCCGATGCAGGAGATGTAAGAGACACAGGTTCAATCCCAGGGTTGAGAAGATCCCCTGGAGGAGGGCGTGGAAACCCACCCAGTATTCTTCCCCGGAGAATCCCACGGACAGAGGACCTTGGCTGGCTACAGTCCATGGGGCCACAAAGAGTTGGACACAACTGAAGTGACAATACTCGATGTGACTGAGGAAGAGCATGGGTAGGCTTGCTGGACCCGAGGCTGAAATGGTATTGAAACCAGCTTGTGATGAGTCTTGAATGCCACGCACAAAAGTGCTGTTTTTAGGGCAGTGGGGACACATTCTGGATTTGTAACAAGAGGGGGATAATGTAACAAGATTTTGTTAAAGAACAGCCACTGATGGGCCTCATAAAAATGGGAAGGTGTGGAGACACTGGAAGAATAATATTGTATATTAATTTTAACTTAATAAAAAGTCAAAGGAATATGAGGCAGAACAGAATTCCTTAAAAACCTGTAGAGTGAGAAGTAAATTTTTTTAAAGCTACTGGGATCTGGAGGACTGCTTGTCACTACAGCAAAATCTAGCCTATTCTTAAAGGAGAAAAGGAAAGAGATACTCATCTGAATTCAGTGTTCCAAAGAAGAGCAAGGAGAGATAAGAAAGCCTTCCTTGGTGATCAATGCAAGAAATTGAGGAAAACAATAGAATGGAAAGACTAGAGATCTCTTCAAGAAAATTAGAGATACCAAGGGAACATTTCATGCAAGATGGGCTCAATAAAGGACAGAAATTGTATGGACCTAACAGAAGCAGAATATATTAAGAAGAGGTCAATCTTGAGAAAGAAAAATGGAACTGGAGGAATCAACCTGCCTGACTTCAGGCTCTACTACAAAGCCACAGTCATCAAGACAGTATGGTACTGGCACAAAGATAGAAATATAGATCAATGGAACAAAATAGAAAGCCCAGAGATAAATCCACGCACCTATGGACACCTTATCTTTGACAAAGGAGGCAAGAATATACAATGGATTAAAGACAATCTCTTTAACAAGTGGTGCTGGGAAAACTGGTCAACCACTTGTGAAAGAATGAAACTAGAACACTTTCTAACACCATACACAAAAATAAACTCAAAATGGATTAAAGATCTAAACGTAAGACCAGAAACTATAAAACTCCTAGAGGAGAACATAGGCAAAACACTCTCTGACATACATCACAGCAGGATCCTCTATGACCCACCTCCCAGAATATTGGAAATAAAAACAAAAATAAACAAATGGGACCTAATTAAACTTAAAAGCTTCTGCACAACAAAGGAAACTATAAGCAAGGTGAAAAGACAGCCTTCAGAATGGGAGAAAATAATAGCAAATGAAGCAACTGACAAATAACTAATCTCAAAAATATGCAAGCAACTCCTACAGCTCAACTCCAGAAAAATAAAT
>NW_011494824.1:444436-444931 GCF_000754665.1 Bison bison bison | reverse complement strand
AGCAGATGAATGGATAAGAAAGCTGTGGTACATATACACAATGGAGTATTACTCAGCCATTAAAAAGAATACATTTGAATCAGTTCTAATGAGGTGGATGAAACTGGAACCTATTATACAGAGTGAAGTAAGCCAGAAAGTAAAACACCCATACAGTATACTAATGTATATATATGGAATTTAGAAAGATGGTACAATAACCCTGTGTACGAGACAGCAAAAGAGACACTGATGTATAGAACAGTCTTTTGGACTCTGTGGGAGAGGGAGAGGGTGGGATGGTTTGGGAGAATGGCATTGAAACATGTATAATATCATATATGAAATGAGTCGCCAGTCCAGGTTCGATGCACGATACTGGATGCTTGGGGCTGGTGCACTGGGACAACCCAGAGGGATGGTATGGGGACAGAGGAGGGAGGAGGGTTCAGGATGGGGAACATATGTGTACCTGTGGCGGATTCATTTTGATATATGGAAAACCAATACAATATT
>NW_011494824.1:428534-443227 GCF_000754665.1 Bison bison bison | reverse complement strand
ATTGACACCACCCTTATGGCAGAAAGTGAAAAGGAACTACAGAGCCTCTTGATGAAAGTAAAAGAGGAGAGTGAAGAAGCTGGCTTAAAACTCAACGTTCAAAAAACGAAGGTCATGGCATCTGGTCCCATCACTTCATGGCAAATAGATCAAGAAACAATGGAAACAGTGATAGACTTTATTTTGGGGGGGGGGCTCCAAAATCACTGCAGATGGTGACCGCAGCCATGAAATTAAAAGATGCTTGCTCCAAACTAGACAGCATATTAAAAAGTAGAGACATTACTTTGTCAACAAAGGTCCATCTAGTCAAAGCTATGGTTTTTCTGGTAGTCATGTATGGATGTTAGAGTTGGACCATAAAGAAGTCTGAGTGCTGAAGAACTGATGCTTTTGAACTGTACTATTGGAGAAAACTCTTGAGAGTGCCTTGGACTCTCCTTGGTGCAAGGAGATCAAACTAGTCAATCCTAAAGGAAATCAGTCCTGAATATTCATTGGAAGGACTGTTGCTGAAGCTGAAGGTCCAATACTTTGGCCACCTGATGTGAAGTACTGACTCATTGGAAAGGACCCTGATTGATGATGGGAAAGATTGAAGACAGGAGGAGAAGGGCATGACAGAGGATGAGATGGTTGGGTGGCATCACCAACCCAATGGACATGAGTTTGGGCAAGCTCCGGGAGTTGATGATGGACAGGGAAGCTTGGTATGCTGAAGTCCACGTAGTCACAAAGATTTGGACATGACTGAGTGACTGAACTGAACTGAATGGATATTAATTTCAGGTGAAGGACATAGTGATTCAATATTTTTACGCATCATAAAATAATCACCATAATAAGACCAGTTGCCATCCATTACCATGCAGTTGTTACAACATCATTGACTATATTCTCTCTGTGTATATTTTGTATGTTACATCTCCATGAATTGTTTATTTATAGCTGGATGTTTGTACCTCTTAATCTCCTTCACCTATTTCATCCATCCCCTAACCTTCCTCCCCTCTGGCAACCACCACTTCGTTCTCTGTATCTGTGAATCGATTTCTTTTTCATTCTGTTTATTTGTTTTGCGTTTTTAGATTCCACATATAAGTGAAACCATACAGTGTTCGTTTTTCTCTGTCTGACTTATTTCACGTAGCATAGCACTCCCCCCCCAGATCCATCCATATTGCTGCAAAAGGCAAGATTTCATTCTTTTTTATGGCTGAATAATATTCATTTATTTATCAATCTTCTTTCTCCATCTGTCAAGGGACACTTATGGACACTTTGGTTGCTTCCGTAACTTGGATATTGTAAAGAGTGCTGCCATGAACACTGGGATACATGTACATTTTCAAAGTAGTGTTTTCATTTTCTTTAGATAAATATCTAGAAGTGAAATCTCTGGATCATATGGTAGCTTCATCTTCATTTAGAAGCTAATGGAGTTTTCACCATCTGGCATATATAACCAGTCATGTAGTAGGGACAGCAATATGGTAAAATGCACACTGGTTTTTAAAAGCTTCCATCCAGAAAGGACATGGTCATTTATAATCACTTTTGTTTCACCAAGACAGGTGTCATGGCCAGTGACCAACTTAAGGGGATCAGAAGGCATAATCTTATCTTTTTCTCTAAAGGTGGGAAACCAGAAATACCGGTAAACAGTACTACAGACTGACAACTTTAGTGACTGACATGGTAAGACATCAAGAAGGGTAAGGAGGAAACTCCCATTTGTGGGCGTGACAGAGTAACAGATGCTTCCTGCCGCTAACAAACATGAAGTACAAAGCATACGAAGTGACTGTTTTCAGACATTACAACAGGAATGTTGTAATGAACATTCAGTCCAAGACACTGAACCTCGAGAAAAGGAAGTCATGCAGAGTAAATCCCCTCGTTCGCCTGGGCTTTTTGCCTGTGATCACTTTCTGGGCCACCGTGCAGGCTATGTGGAATCAGAAGAGCAGGACAGCCTCACTGACCTGAGGCGGCAGAGACCAGAGTTTCATGCCACTGAAGTGACTGGGATTTGCTGGCCAGGCTGCCAGAGGGGAGGGAAACGGGCAGAGGGAGGGCCCCCAAATCTGCATGTGTGATCCCTGGCCAAGGCCTGGGTGACTCGTGCGTAAGCAGGATTCCACAAGGCTTCAGGATCAGCCCGCACTTTCGGCAGAGATGCTCAGAAAGGACATGCTTTATAAGGTCCTAATGTAAGGGCCATATCTTGGGACTCTAGACAAAGCCAAAGAATAAAGTCAACAAAGGACCATTAGAGTATGCTAGCACTTTAACTGCATACCAAAGCAAAACCCACATCCTTCAAAGATGAAAAAAAAATTATCCAGTCTCCTTATAATGTGTTAACCCCAATGTCCAAAAATAGAAGGCACAGGGAAATGTGACTAAGAGTCAAGGAGAAAAACCAGTCAGTACAAAGAGACACCGATTTCCCACCTTTAGGGCATGAGATAGGATTAAAGTGAGTGAGTGAGTGAAATCGCTCAGTCGTGTCCGACTCTTTGCGACCCCATGAACTGCAGCTCACCAGGCTCCTCTATCCATGGGATTCTCCAGGCAAGAATACTAGAGTGGGTTGCCATTTCCTTCTCCTAAGATAGGATTATACCTCCCTACTTTCTTGAGTTGGTCACTCGCCATGTCACTTGGCTCAACAAAAGTGAGTAGAAAAGACACGTGTCCTTTCTTTTGCAATAAGCAGACAAGGATGAGAGTAAAATGGTTAAAAAACTTTTTGTTGTTGCTAATTGACTTGAACAAACCTCAGTGACTTATAGAACAATACCAAGTGGCCTGACATATGGGTCCTTGGAGCTCCAGAGGACAGGAGAAAGAGACAGTGGGTAGAAGAAATATTCCAAGAAGATTCCCAATTCATCAATTCCCACATTTGAGGAAAACATGAACCTGAAGATCCAAAAATCTCAGCAAAACTGAAGACATATAAAAACAGATAAAGCACACCTACACACATATTATCAAACTACTAAAAACGAAAGAGAAAATTTTAAAAAGCACCCAGAGGGGAAAAGACACATTATAAATAGGAGAACAGCAAATGGATAATGACTGACTTTTGTCAGAAGCCCTCAGAGGACGACTGGATAGCATCTTCAAAATGCTGAAAGAAAAAGTAAGTTAACCCAGAATACTATACCTGATTAAAATATCCTTCAAAAGGAAGGTAAAATAATGACATTTAAAAGCAAACAAACTCTAAAAAAACTTATCTCCAGTAGAACTTCACTATAGGAGATGCTAAAGGAAATCTTCCAGAATGAAGGGAACTGACATGAGATACAAACTAAGATCTCAGAGAGGAATGAAGAGCATCAGAAGTGGTAAATATATGGATGAGCCTAACACTAGGTCTTTTCCTTCTTTTAATTTCTTTAAAAGACTATTAACAGTTTGAGCAAAAAATAATAATATTAATGTTATTATAGGGTTTACAATGTATGAGGGAAAATATACAATGATCGCACAAGGCCTGGGGGTGGTAAATCATACAGCTGAAGATTCTTACATTTTATTGAAATGGTATGTTAACTTTAATTATACTATGAGAAGTTAAAGATACATACTATAATTCATTGGGCATCCAGTTAAATATTATGAAGTGATAAGGACAACAGGAAATAAACTTTTAAAAATATTTGATTAACCCCTTTAAAGGCATGAATGATGGAACAGAGGAACAAAACACAGAAGGGACAGATAGAAAATAAATAGCAAGATGACGTTAAACCCAAGTGTATCAATAATCTGAAAAAAATTTGATTTTATATTGGAGCATATTTGGTTAGCAATGTTATTAGTTTCAAGCATATAGCAAAGGGATTCATTTATACATAGACACATATCTGTTCTTTTTCAAATTCATTTCCCATTTAGGTTATTACAGAATGCACGGGGAAGAACAGGAGAAAGACACTCATAGCTGACGAAACAGGGGCCTACAGAGGGTAGACCAGGGTGGGAGGAGGGGAGGGGTAGATTGGGAGTTTAGGATTGACCTGTGTATACTGCTGTATTTAAAGTAATCAGCAAGGACCTGCTGTATAAGCAGAGAACTCTGCTCAATATTCTGAAATAACCTAAATGGGAAATGAGTTTGAAAAAGAACAGATATGTGTCTATGTATAAATGAATCCCTTTGCTATATGCTTGAAACTGATAACACTGCTAATCAAATATGCTCCAATATAAAATCAAAATTTTAAAAAGAATGTAGGTGTAATTAGACTCAGGAGAATTCAGGCTCCCATATACAAATGCATCCTTTAGGCACTGACCAAGGAGGTGATAGGATTAAAATCCAGGCCATGTTCAATTCTCCAAGCTGTGTGTCCTAGCACAGAGTTCTGTCTGCAACAAAGCACCTTTTTCTTTCAAAGATGTCCATTGTGGGAGGTGGGGCATGCTGTATCTGACTAGAAGGACTACCTTTTTCTAAACTACACAAATTCCTGCATGCACTGGCTCTGGCCTCAGACAGGAGGTACGACTATTCCTTGAAGGCAGGTGAGAATAGGGAGTGTGGTGCAGCTATGATGACCTTGACAAGTGAGTAGCCTGGGAAGGACAAGGACTTGTGTAGGTGCTGACCTGGAGGCCCTCTCCCCTTCTTTTGTGAAGCAGGGTGTTTTTTTACTACTTCCCTTGGGCTGCCGTAACAAAATACCACAGAGGGGCTTCCTTAACAAATTTATTTCTCACAGTTCTGGAGGCTAGAAGTTTAAGGTCAAGGTGTTGGCCAATTTAATTTCCAGACAGGGGTCTGTTCTTGGAATATAGATTCTGTCTTATTGCTGTGTCCTCACATGGCAGAAAGAGAGAGGAGTGTAAGGGAGAAGAGAACGCATGAGTCCTCTGGTGTCTTTTCTATAAAGAATCTAAGGTTATCAGACTGGAGATCTGCTCTCATGATCTCAGTTAGCCTTAACACCTTAACCTTAACTTTAGCCTTTCCTAAAGGAAATCACTCCTGAATATTCATTGGAAGGATTGATGCTGAAGCTGAAACTCTAGTACTTTGGCCGCCTGATGCTAAGAACTGACTCCTTGGACAAGACCCTGATGCTGGGAAAGATTGAGGGCAGGAGGAGAAGGGGCCGACAGAGGACGAGATGTTTGGATGGTATCACTGACTCGATGGACATGAGTTTGAGCAAGCTCCGGGATCTGGTGATGGACAGGGAAGCCTGGCATGCTGCAGTCCATGGGGTTGCAAAGAGTCAGACACAAATAAGCGACTGAACTGAACTAAACCTTAACACTTACTACAAATACAGCTACCCTGGGGGTTAGGGTTTCAACATGTAAATTTATTTGCCTCCAGATGAAACACTTCAGTCAATGATAGACTTTTCTTGTCTGACTGAGTTTTAGGGGAACTATGCCAGTGAGAAATAACCACAGGATTCTGACGTAACAGCTTTGAGGAGAAAAAGTAGGTGAGAAACTTGTTCTGCTTAATGGACAGAGGTGGGGTTTGGAGAGGGGCCATCAAAGGCCCAAGGCTTGAGCCGAGCCCAGACTATCCTTTGGAGTGACTATCCTGATGGAAAGACCCCCCACCACTTAGACCTGGTCCCTTTCTGTGAGAAAGGAGGGATGTATGAAGTGGGTGGGGATGGAAATCCTGCAAAGGAGCTGTGCCCCAGGAGGAACCAGGGATTGCATCTGCCTGAGGTAGAGTATGCTGAGACCCCTGACAATTTTCTGTTACAGGGGCTCCAACAGGTTTGGTAGGGGATCATATAAGATGTGTGTGTGTGTGTGTGTGCACATGTGTGTGTGTGTGCACGTGTGTGTGTGTGTGTGTATGCACGCGCGAGTGTGAGGGCAGCCATGGAGACAGATGCTAGACCTTTCCTGCCATTCCAATGCTTTCCCTTCTGTCTGCAACACAATTAATAGGCTTCTTGTCATAAAGAATCAAAGCTCAAGAGGATCCCATATGAGGGGCCATATGGGAAAATTGGGAAGAACTGAGATCAGACCTCCTGTGAATGCTTGGAGCTTGTCTATAAATCTGGGGAGAGCTCTCTGGGATAGGAGGATGGGGGAGGAATGCAGGGGAGTGGGCATCCCTGGGTTTTTCCCTTCCTGCCATGCCAGGATTGGGTCAGATGTGTCTGTTAAAAGTGGGTCCCCTCTGCCCCACCAAATGCTGCCACCACCAGAAATTTTCAGATATCTGGAAAAAGTCAAGGCAGAGAAGAAAAGGAAGAAGGTGTATACTCTAAGGAAGCATCTACCAAACCATGGAGTGGAGAGGGGTTTCCAGCTGGCTACAAGTTAAAGGTAGGCTGGGGGCAGCTTCCAGGGTTCCCAGAACCTAGACGGATATATCTGTTTTTGCAGTGAGATTCACAGAAGCCCTGCATTTAAAATGTTACCATTGGATGCATTCATTCTACCAACATCTGTGGGCAGCTGCAATTTGCTTGACCCTGTGCTAGTTATGAAGAAAAGCCCCACAGAATGTAGTCGTAGGAGCCTCCCTTGAATGCTGACAGTCCTTTAGAATAATATCTCTTCTGAAGTAAGCCAAGAAAATGGACCACACTTTTTACTACCTAATGCACAAACAGTTTCGCTCATTCAATTCAATCATTCAACATTTATTGAGAGCCACTAACTGGGTTCTGTCCTGGGAATACAAAGATAAATAAAATATGATCCTTCCATCAAAGAGCTCCCATTCCATTTGGTCTGTTCACTTCTTAGGAGCAAAAGTTTAGACACTTGGTTTTGTTCAGAGATTACTCATTGATGTTCCCTTTCAATCTCTTCTTTCTGTCTTGTAGGCCCTCAGTTCAGATCAGTTCAGTCACTCAGACATATCTGACTCTTTGCAACTCCATGAATCACAGCACGCCAGGCCTCCCTGTCCATCACCAACTCCCAGAGTTCACTCAGACTCATGTCCATCGAGTTGGTGATGCTATCCAGCCATCTCATCCTCTGTCGTCCCCTTCTCCTCCTGCCCCCAATCCCTCCCAGCATCAGGGTCTTTTCCAATGAGTCAACTCTTCACATGAGGTGGCCAAAGTACTGGAGTTTCAGCTTCAACATCAGTCCTTCCAATGAACAGGACTGGTCTCCTTTAGGATGGACTGGTTGGATCTCCTTGCAGTCCAAGGGACTCTTAAGAGTCTTCTCCAACACCACTGTTCAAAAGCATCAGTTCTTTGGTGTTCAGCTTTCTTCACAGTCCAACTCTCACATCCATACATGACCACTAGAAAAACCATAGCCTTGACTAGATGGACGTTTGTTGGCAAAGTAATGTCTCTGCTTTTTAATATGCTATCTAGGCCTTGAAGTGAAGTGAAGTTGCTCAGTCGTGTCCGACTCTTTGCGACCCCATGGACTGCAGCCTACAAGGCTCCTCCCTCCATGGGATTCTCCAGGCAAGAGTACTGGAGTGGGTTGCCATTTCCTTCTCCAGGGGATCTTCTTGACCCAGGGGTCGAACCCAGGTCTCCCTCAGTCCAGGCAGACGCTTTAACTTCTGAGCCACCAGGGAAGCCTTAGGGACACTCAAAACTCCCATGCTAGAATGTGGGGAAATTGAAATCTTTGTGTACCACTGAAGGGAATGTAAAATGGTGCTGGTATTGTGAAAACAGTATGGTGGCTCTTCAAATAATTAAAAATAGAATTACTATGTGATCTTGCAATTCTCCTTTTGGGTATTCACTCAAAAGAATTGAAAGAAGAGACTCAAAGAGATAGTCATAAACCTATGTTCACAACAGCATTATTTACAATGGCCAAATGTTGGAAAAAACCCAAGTGTGTATTCATAGATGAATGATAAACAAAACGTGAGATATACATTCAATGAAATATTATTCAGCCTTCCATATCACAGCATATGAAACGCTGTCATATGCTTCAACATGGATGGACTTTGAGAACATTATACTGAGTGAATTAAGCCAATGACAGAAAGATAAACACTATGATTCTACTTTTGTGGATTCCACTTTGAAATAGTCAAAATCATAGAGACAGAAAGTACATTTGTTGCCAGGGACTAGGGGAGCGGGAGATGGGGAGTTATTGTTTAATGAGTATAGAGCTTTAGTTACATTTCTATTGGCAGTGTACAAGGGTTCCAATTTCTCTGGAGATTGAGTGGACAGCAATGTTAGTGAACCATACACCCTTGAAAATAGTTATGATGGCAATTTTTATGTTAACATATATTTTACCACAATTAAAACCAAACCGTCACACAGCACATGAGACAGGGCTGTTACTGCATCCTTAATAGTGCCCAGAGCCAGGTACCAATTGCCCTGCTTGTCTAACTTTCAACAGGGCCAAGGCCATGCTCTTGGGAATAGTGGGTGAGCCTCACTACAGTCTGGCCACACCCACCGTGATGGCCTCTGCTGGCCTCTCCAAGACCCTGTCCAGCTGCACTGCACTCCCTAGACAAACGGACCACACTGGTTTGCTCACGAAATGAATTTTTGTGCTCATTTGCATAAGACACTCGTTAGAGGGATAAGTTGAAAATCTTATTGAGGAACAAGAGGGCTAAGATGTCTTTCTAGCAATTGATCTGATTGCTGCTTTAATAGAAAGCACTTTTGGTACCCTTTTAAGAACCAGAGTGAGACTAGCTGAGCCGCACAGGATTAAAACAAAATGCTGATGGCATTTACACTTCTGTAGCTCCTAACCAGGATTTCCCCTGACTTTTCCAGTCTCACCTTCCTCAGAAGTGTGGGAGTTTGGGGCTGCCTCCATCATACAGGTGAAAATACAGAGGTTTCTCTGGAGGAAGGAACTTGCCCCAGGTCACGCAGCTCATAATGGCAGATGCAGGGCTGGGAACTCACCGCACAGTGGTGAGTAATTTAGAGCAGACCCTTTCTGGAAGAGGGTAGCTTCAAATATAGAACCCAGAACTTGGTCAGCTTTTTCTCCCTGGACAAGAACAGCCTCTGACATCTGGGGTCTGGCCATGAGCCCAGAGCTGGGCCTCAGTGTTTTTCTGTCCAGTGAGAAAACCATTTCTCAGAACATCACCATCAGACAAGGCCACTCTGTGACCACAATGACGATCAAAACAAAAACAAGACCCCTCTGTAACCATGTCTGAACAAGGACAATTACATGAACATTGTCCAGACCTCACAGTCCCAAACCTCCTCCTCTCCTTGTTATTATGTGGCTATTGCTTCTTTACCAATGACACTGTCAGCTTCTCTCTGGTCTGCCCTCCCAAGAGATAAGACTTATTGAAATACCCAGTCATTTAATAATCCCTGCTTCCATGAAACATCCAATTCAGAGTAAAATCCCACTTTCTTAAGTTCTCCCCCCAGATCACCAAACACAAGCCCAAATCCTTTAATAAGTCCTTTCTAACATTCTCTTACTGAGATGCCCCGTGTATCCCTAGTTTATACTCTACCTTGCTTCATGACTAACAAACCCCAGTTGGTTAACTACAGGTGTATTCCTGATGGTCTTTGACTTCAAGGTATTGATCAACATCCCAAAGTCACCAATCAGGGGAGGAGTGAGGAAGCGGGAGGGGAGATGTCAAGCATGTCTCTCACATTTTCTCCCTCTCCTTTACGGAGACTGAGGAGAAGGGAATAAATGTGATGTCCGCTAATGGTTATCTTGCTGACTCAGAGGACACCGAATGCCTTCTATATCGACCTGCCAGCTGGTGCCCCTTGGCTGAATCTCAGGTGATGGGGGAGTCTCAGCTTCCTCTTTCAGCTCTTTAGCTCTGCAGGAAATTCTTCTGCTTGACGTCCCTACGTGGTTCCATGGTTGGCACCCCGTCTTCTGGGAATATCCAATGAAACACTACAATGGAAAGACTCCTAATGACTGAGGGGACTACCCAGACATAACAGTGACAGAAACAGCCACCCCCAGAATGCCTTATTTACCCAGAAGAAGAAGCAGGAGAAGAAAAAGAGATGGCAGAGGGCAAGTTACAATGCCAACATGGTTTCAGTCATCTGTCTGTGTCGTTGCTCTCCACCACGGTGGGAAAGTTAGACCGGGAAGCCTGAGGTATAAGGTGAGAACGTCAATAAAAGGAATCTTTGTCGTGGCCCCCATTTACACACTCTCTCTTATGCAACACGCACAGAGTAGGCACTGTGCCCAAAGGCTTCATTTAACTCCCAGAAAATAAAAACCTTTGCGGAAGAGTGATTTCATTACAGTTGTTGCTCCTGAAAAGAGCAGGACTCAAGGATACAAGGACTTGCCCCACGTCACCCAACTAGTGATGTCTGTCTGCTGCCAAATTCCACATGCCAAACCACTACAACAAGGCCTAAAATCACCATCCCCTAAAATCTAAACTAAAAAACTGCTCTGGCTAACCACCTAATCACTATTTTTTTAAAGGGAACATTTTATTATGTTAACCAAACCACTACTCTGCAATTAACTCTAATTACACAGGCAATTAAATTGGCAGTAAGATTATTTTGCTGTTTAAAGTTGTTTATGCTGACACTAGATTTTTCTCTAATTAATTCTTATTTCTTGGTTATAATGGTTATTTAATTAACAGGGCTTCTGACTCTGCCTGCACATTTGTCTCAGCGCCAGTCTATCCCCTTGCTCACGTACCTGAGCATATCATGTCTGCTTTGACAGGGCATTCCAAGGTGAGGACAGAGAATTGGCCAGTTCTGTTGAGCCACGAGAAAGCAAGCTTGGCTTTATTAATTTGTCACTCAAAGGTAGGGAGGAAATGATTCCAACACATGGAGGTGGGTAATATAATTTATAGTATTTGGTTAGCCAAAAATTTTGTTCGGGCTTTCCCCTACCATCTGACAGAAAACCCCACACAAACATTTTGGCCAATCTGATATGTTAGGTGCTCTACGTGATTAATGACCCCAATCACTACTATGAAACTGGGGTCCTCAGTGGTCCCTCAAGGTCGTAGAGCTAGCCTCGGGGTTTGAGAATGTCCCAGTGGGAACAGTGAGTCCACAGAGGCCACCTCAATCTGTGTCTGACTAGATTCATACCAATTTAGGGCGGCCCTGCCAAAAATGCCTTTATCATCAGTGGCTGATTGTGCCAGTCAGAAACTCTGATAGGAAGTTGAGAAAGTTATAGAGCTGAGTGCCAATCAAAGGGCTGACATTAAGACAGCCATGGGCTATCAATAGAGAAAAATTTAGTAAGAGTCCCCTGGGTGTGATAAGTTTAGAAATCATTGGTTTAACTATATGCTATTCAGAAGTTGACTTTACAAATATTAGCTCATCCAACTCTTTATTTTCCTTCATTAAACTGGTCCTGTGTAGGTACCCTGAGACTCACCACTTCCTCATCCATGACCAGATCCTTTTGACCTTCACTCACAAATCTCCTTTGGGCCCAAAGAGGGTTGCCAGATATTACAAATATTGCATGAGACGCATGTATGCATGTGTCCTAAGTTGCTTCAGTCGTGTCCAACTCTTTGCAACTCACTGTGGACTGTGGCCTGCCAGGCTCCTCTATCCATGGGATTCTCCAGGCAAGAATGATGGAGTGTATTGCCATGCCCTCTTCCAGGGGATCTTCCCGACCCAGGGATCAAACCCAAGTCTCTTACATCTCCTGCATTAGCATATGGGTTCTTTACCACTAGCGCCACCTGCAAAGCCCAGCATGGGACATACTTACTCTAAAACATGGTTCATGGTTTATTGAAAACTCAAATTTAACCAGGTGTCCTGTATTTTTCACTTGTTAAATCTGGCAACTCCACCCACCTCTAATGGAAGACTACTCTGTTGCAAGAGAAGGTGGCCGCTTCCCAAAGCACTTTCCCAGGGTCTTATTATGTTTTAAAGGATCATAATGAAATAATAGCATGTAAACATTGTTGAAACAGATTTTTTTTAACCTTTCCGCATATGAGGACTCTTACTATACATAAATATTATAGGCTATTACATGAGACCTATAAAACCTTGAAAAAACTTACCTGTATTTCGAGAACGCTTTCATGACGGTGGGAAAGAGAGCTGTGAAGAACATCCTCTGCCAGGAGTTGAGAGCTGCTTCTCAGAGACCCTGGCCAGTGCTAACCGGCTGCTTTGCATGGCCGCAGTCTCTCCAGGACACACGTTCAAAAGATCGGGCCCATCTGAAGTCCTCCAAGGGCCAGTAACTTCCAACTAGCCCAGGCCTGGTGGAGAAGGTAAGACTAACCTGGGCCCCCTTGACTCCCACCCCAGTGCTGCCTCCACGCTGCCGCCCCACCCAGCACAGCAAACGCCCTCTTCAGGAACTCAAAAATAGCTTCTCCTCACTCGATAGTGGGGAGTTTCTAAGCTGGAGGGTCGTTTTCAGTCTCTGTCCCATGTCGTTAGCCATCTTCACCGCCATGCAAGGCCAGCTTATCCCTTAGACACAGTAGAGCCCACAAAAATGTTTGCATGCCTTAGTCAGACAGGGAGAAAAATGAACTTGTGGGTCAAAGAAAATTTTTTTTAGTACAGGATACTAACATATTTGTCTTTATACCCATACAAAGTCATCAAGTATCATCAAGTGTCAGGTTTAACTTTCTTTTTATGAAGGAGGGGACCCACCAAGGTAAAAGTGCCAAGGCCCTGTGAATGTTGTAATGCAGCCCACTTCTTTTGAACTCTGAAGACAAATGCTTTTTAGACGTTGCCATAGGCCTGGAGGAAGGTGTCAGTCATGTTACGGAGGGGGATCAGACTTGTGTTTAACCATCTGTACGTCTCCCTCCAAGATAACTTTCAAAAAGCCTTAGAGTGCAATGGGACAGAAAAGCTAAAGAACTAAGAGGAGCTTCCTAGAAGCCAAAAAGAAGAGGGAATTCTATTCTTTTACAAAAGGTGCAGTATGTAGATGGTAAAAACACAGTGCTTAGGAAAACCTTTCATGCAGATACTCAGACAGATTCTTGGCTGTGGGGGTAGAAGGTGATTGCTCCCCTTCCTTCTGAGCAATATTATCCAAATTGTTAGCCTAACATGTGAGACCCTTGATGATCTGATCTGCACCTGGCTCTCTGACCTCAGCTCACTCTGGACTCCTTATAAAGCTACTGAGCATGGTCGTAGCTTTGAGTCTTTGTAGTTGCAGTTCTGTCTTGCTGAAAAGCTTTTCCCGTTGATCTATGTGTCCTTCCGGTCTCCCTTCAAAGGTCAAAACTTCAAAAGGGCCTCCTCTGACCTCCTGGCTGGTGTTTCCCCCACATCATCCTCTCATTATGACACCGCCTTATTCTGTCTGTAATATTTATTATGATCTAAAATTCCCTATTGGTGGACTGATTGTTTGTCATCCATCTCTCCCGCTGGCCTGGAAGCTCCTTGTGACCTATGCTATCACCTTCTGCATCTGTCTGCCTTCTGCCTAGAACTCAGTAGTCATGTGGTGAATTATTGAATGAATGAATTTGGGAAGGTGCATCCTGGTAGTCGGCAGGGAGCTGAGTGTGCTGTGAATTAGTGTCGTGATAGAGTGCAAGTTTGCAGGGGCAACTTTGGGGCTAGGAGCTGGGATGGAGCAGAGTATTCTGGGTAATTACGCAGACAAGAATTTACAGTCCCAGGAATCCTGGAGGAGGAAGAAAAGGGATGCTCTTAGCTTTTTCCTAATCACAGGCAATAATCTGTCTCTACATCAGAAGAGAACATTTTCTGATTAAGTCCTCTTAAAAATCTATCTCTACAGTGAAGGGTCTTTCTGACCAAGAAAGCATCTTAGTTGAGCCCTGCCATCCCCAGGCAGGACTTTGATGGCAACACACCCAGGAGGACAAAACCACACAACCCCCGCATTGCTATATTTTCACGAGATCCTTCCTCTGATGGCAATGTAAACATTGTGAAATATTGAAAACATCAGCAGGTCACACTCAGTGCATTTGTTCCAAAGCCGCATTCCAGCCAAGTCCTGGGCTTGATGAATCGTCCTGAAAGCAGCTATATTTAGGCCCACGAATGTTTCTATTTGTCAGTGAGCCCCAAGGAGTAATTTCAGAGAACATCTCTAGTGTCCCGGTCTCCATGGAAACCGTTCTCCCGCTTTGAGTGCCAACCCCAGGATCAAGGAGGAGGATCTGTGCCACTTCATCTCTACTGCTGACACAGAATCTGAATTCTGCCACATGAAACTAGCGTGGCCTGTTCCCTGGTCCCTAGTCCTGCTCTGCAGAGAGTGGGTCAGAAAAGTTCAGGGCAGAACTAGCTTTACAAACATCTCTTCATCTCACTGTTCTCATTTTTACACCTTTGTTTTGAATTTCTACATCTTTACTTCGTGTAATAGGATAATTGGGAGTATGCTGCTGCTGCTGCTGCTGCTGCTGCTGCTAAGTCACTTCAGTCATGTCCAACTCTGTGCCACCCCATAGACGGCAGCCCACCAGGCTCCTCCGTCCCTGGGATTCTCCAGGCAAGAACACTGGAGTGGGTTGCCATTTCTTTCTCTGATGCATGAAAGTGAAAAGTGAAAGTGAAGTCGCTCAGTCATGTCCAACTCTCAGCGACCCCATGGACTGCAGCCTACCAGGCTCCTCCGTCCATGGGATTTTCCAGGCAAGAGTGGGGTGCCATTGCCTTCTCCAAATTGGGAGTATAGAATCTATGTATTCTAAATAAAAGCATCTGAATGGAGAAAAAGAA
>NW_011494824.1:414224-428380 GCF_000754665.1 Bison bison bison | reverse complement strand
AAGAAAGGAAGGAAAGAAGAAAGGACAGAAGAAAGGAGAGGAGGAAGAAGAAAGAAAAAAATGGTAACTATGTGATCATAGAAAAAGATGGTAACCAAATTGTTGACTATGTGCTACCTGAGGAGGCTGGTGTCTATCCAGGGCAGGGGAACACTCACATATGTTTTGTAGTATTTGCATTTTTTCCAACAGCAGTCCTGGGTTTCTTCTATAATTGATTAAAGCAGGAGAAGTCACCGTTAATGAATGCACCCTGAGTGTGCTCCTTCCCATCCATTCCAACTGTTCAACCCCATTTCACCTTTATCATCTGGAATCTCTGAAGCAAACATGGCAGCCCAGCAATGGGATTGAAGCAGATTTCCAAAGTCAACAGCAGAACCATTTACTTGTTTCTAGAACCTCACTCCACTCACCTTGACCTTAAGTTCAGCCATGCCAGACCAATTGCCTAGGTCCCCATTTCAAAAGATGTGTGCATGACACATGCACAGCCTTTGATGTAGTAGACCTCAATAAAGTTAAAATAAATTTGGTTTCCATCAAGGTTACAATTTGTGCATAGTTTAACAATCAAATAGCACCACAAGACTTAATGTATAAAAATGTGACATTTTCCGCTTCCCAGGGGAAAGCTGGTTCACCAGTGTGAGGTCTTCCTTCTGGCATTTCCCTTTGTGTTCTAGTAGAAGGTGATGGCACCCCACTCCAGTACTCTTGCCTGGAAAATCCCAGGGACGGGGGAGCCTGGTGGGCTGCAGTCCATGGGGTCGCTGAGAGTTGGACATGACTGAGCGACTTCACTTTCACTTTTCAGCAGCAGAGAAGGCAATGGCAACCCACTCCAGTACTCTTGCCTGGAGAATCCCAGGGACGGGGAGCCTGGTGGGCTGCGGTCCATGGGGTCGCACAGAGTCGGACATGACTGAAGCGACTTAGCAGCAGCAGCAGTGTTTCCTGGAGTCCCACTTTTAGACCATCCATGGACTTCTTACTATGGAAGATAATTCGGATTTAGATCTCTTCTACATCCTCCACTCCAACATATGCCTTCTCCCCACCCATCTCCCCAGTGAGGTTGTGCCAGAATGTTTAGTTAGAGTGAGTATTCTATGTGGGTCTCCAGCATTGCAGGCAGATTCTTTACCATCTGAGCCACAAGTACACCCTCTAAATACACATTTATGTTCATATATATTGCTATTCACAGCTGAGTCTTGTATTACTGTATTTTCTTTCTTTTATAACTATTTGATATATCTGGAATGGTCTCTCTTTTTGATGTGTTCAGTTTTTTATAATGCCTGTCATTAATTCATTCTAGAACTCTCTGACAAAGGTGCCAATCTCCTCTCAATACATGCATCAGGGATTTTATTGGCTTCATCTTTTCGTGGTGACGTTTCTCTAGGAGGCAACTTCTCCACTCCCACCTGGACTGGCTGCACGGCTGCTCCCTCGGTTCTCTGTTCTCCCCCTCCTGGGTATTCCTTTCCTTTTTTTTCTGGTTCTGCATCCCACATTTTCTTCTGTCTCGGATTTTCTCTCTTACTTTAGCAGAGCACATCTTCCAGTTAATTCCTGAAAAGGGAAGCATGTTTAATTATTGGATGGGTATAGGATTCCAGAGTGAACGCCATATTCCTGCAGCTTTGAGAATGTGGCTCCAATTTTCCTATTGTTCTTGAGAATCCAATGCCATTCTGACTCTCTGCAAATAACCTGTATATTTCACTCATCCCACCCACTGATTTCAAGACTTTAATTTTTCCCGGTACTGTTAAATTTTCTTAATGAGGTGATTTGTCCT
Source organism: Bison bison bison (assembly GCF_000754665.1). Classification (NCBI taxonomy): domain Eukaryota; kingdom Metazoa; phylum Chordata; class Mammalia; order Artiodactyla; family Bovidae; genus Bison; species Bison bison. The sequence goes on along the minus strand of NW_011494824.1, from coordinate 426,570 downwards.
TTTTTTTTTCATTTTTATCCTGTATACTTAGTGGGCCCCTTGGAATTCAGTCTTAGGAAACTTTCTTATGTCATTTCTATGGTAAATTATGCTCTTTGTTTTTAATTTCCTTTACTCTGAAACTCCTATTTTTATGAATATTGAGCTCCCAAACTGATTCTGTAATTTTTAGAAAAATTTTTTTATTTAAATATAGCTGATTTACACTGTTGTGTTAATCACATTGTGATTCAGTTATACATCTCTATATTTTTTCATACTCTTTTCCAGTAGGCTGGCCACAGGATATTGAATATAGTTCCCTGTGCTATACAGTAGGATTTACACCTTTCTATTAAGTCTTCTTATTTTTTTTTCCATTTTTTTCCTTCCTGTTCTCTATTCTAAGCCATGATTTTTACTTGATCTTCCTAAACTTTCTCATGAATTTTAGTTTCTTCTGTCACATTTTTAACTTCTAAGAAGCCTTTCTATTCTCTGAGCATTTTTATTTTCTAGCCTTTTCTGTTTCATACATGTCCCATCTCTCTTATTTTTGCCTTTTGAGTATATCTTTTGCTTTTAAAAAAAATATTTCCTTCTACTTTCACTCCTAGTGGATTTCTGGTTGGTTGCTTGTTGGATTGGTTAGTCAGTTGGTTTGGTTTTTCTCTTGAATGGCTCAAATATCTGGTGGTACTTGGCAGTCCATTGGCGTTACAGAATGAGGCATAGAAAGAAGATTCAGAGCTCATGGACAGGACTGGTTGACTAGCTGAATGGTGGTTTTCACTGTTGGGTGATTTGGTCAAATTAATTCATCAGGGAGCAGCTCCCCACAACTGTAGTTTTCTGTAGGCCTTTTTTCTTAGATTAGCCTGTTTCCTGCAAATTAATCCTATTTCTTACTTGGAATTGGTAGAGAAGCCCAGATGAAACTATTCTTAGCCCCAAGATGGAAAAGGTGGCTGGTGGAGGAGGCATCGACTCACCGTCTGGCAGGTGGATTTTCATCTGATCTCCATGATCAGTATGACACTTCTAGCATCAGCTGTATCTGGAATCTCAGACTCCAGTCATTATCTGGTTCAACACCACCAGGAATTGAAACCTCAAGTCTTCCACAAAGATGATGGCGAGTCACATCTCTGGAAGCATGGGATGGGTCAGGGGTCCCAGTTGAACTGCTTTTTATGCAAAATGCTAGCTACATCTTTTGCTGTCAATCTCATATTTCCTATCCAGGCATCTCTTTTTAGGAATTTACTGGAAGGTGTGCTCTGCTAATACAAGAGAGAGAAACTAAGACAGAACCAAATCTCCTGAGGTTCTGTGGGGTGACTCAGGTTACGTTTAAGTATTCTCCACTCTTAGCGGAGAGTTCAGTTTTCTCTTCTGCCAGGTCAGTGATCTCTTGACTTTCTATCTTCAGACTTCCAATATTTTATTTCTCTGGTCTTCTCTCCCAATCTCCACCCTTGTGGGTTTATATCTGTTTTCAAATCTTTGTGGGGTTTCAGGAGAAGGCAGAAGTAAACTTGTGTTTAAGTCCAAGCAGAAGTCTTCATAATGACATTTTCTGTGTATTCTGAACACAGGATGTATTTGCAAGTCTCTGCCTCTTGCCTGCCTGAAATACACTCTCCTCCCTTGGCTACTCATCAAGTTGCCCCCGTGCACCTCTCAAGACCCAAGTCAAATGGCATCTCAGCTCTCTAAGCAGAGCTGTCTCATGCTCTTGCAGTCTCTTGTGGCACTTTCCCATGGTTTCCATCACATATAGATAATAGCAACTATGAGAAGATGCTCCCTTTTTTGTTGGTGTCATGGCTCATAGCCATTTCTTTCATGTTTTCATAACTGAGTTTTATATGTCAAGTTATTTCTAATTTAGCTACAATATATCAAGTACTTTTCTTTATATGGAAATGCATGTTGGTCAGTTTTTTTCTGAATGTTTGCTTTGCTGAGTGCTTACTGTCCTTCCTTCTCACGAATGTTACTCAAGCTGAGTAATATCCAGGGGTCAGAGCAGACGCAGCCTTTGGAGAGAAAAGAAGGCTCTTGCTCAAGCGCCTATATATGTGACCCTATATACAAGACAGCAAAAGAGACATAGATATAAAGAACAGACTTTTGGGCTCTGCGGGAGAAGGCGAGGGTGGGATGATTTGAGAGAATAGCATTGAAACATGTATATTACCATCTGTGATATACATGACCAGTCCAAGTTTGATGCATGAAACAGGGCAGTCAACGCCAGTGCACTGGGATGACCCTGAGGGATGGGATGGGGAGGGAGTTGGGACGGGGGTTCAGGATGGGGGACACATGTACACCCGTGGCTGATTCATGTCAATGTATGGCAAAAACCACTACAATATTGTAAAGTAATTATCCTGCAATTAGAATAAATTAATTAATTAAAAAAAAAGAAGGTGCTTGCTCAAGTGTAAGTGTAAGGGTGTCTTTTCTGACTTGTTGCCGCGGCTCCATTAGTTGGAGGGCATGTGCGCTCCCGCCAGCTCCTTCTCTGAGGGCAGTGCCCTTGCAAGCTGTGGGTGCCGAGTGGAAGCAGGGGCAGTGCATAGGCAGCATCGCTGCTCCTGAGCATCACCCCCTTTCAGTGCCAGCCTGTAGCAGCAGCATCACGGAGCTTGCCCACTGCTGTCCTCCCCCTAGCCCAGCCAGTCTGAGTTATTTCCTCCCAACAGCCTTTGCCTAAAAATCCTGTAGCATCTCAAACAGGCTGGCACTATATAGTTGGTTCTATACTCTGGGGTATAGAACCAGAGTGTTCTATACTCTAGGGTGGTGATTCAGAAGTCACCCATCCTTGCTTTAACACTTGACCAAGGAGGGCCTCATTCCCCGCACCTCAGCTGAGCTGTTCATCAAGGTATCCAGCCTCCCAAAAGGTACAATTGACATGATTCAAGGGATGCTCACCTTCTAAGAATAGGAATTCTTTTTCTTATGACGTAGATTTCCCATGTTACTGCACTCTTTTGGTAATTTTACTGGGGATTTAGAAGGAGTGGAGAATTCAAGGCACGGGGCTCTGACCAGGCCATATCCGTCCGGTGGTTGAGAAGGCGACTCTCATCTTTCTGTTCTTGATGTTTATCTGGTGGTTTTGTAAATGCATAAACCAGCTACTTGAGGACACATGTTCCCAATCGTGTATCCCTTCTAAAGGTACACAACCCATTTCATCCAGGCTCTGGATGTTCACCGTGGAGGACAGCTGTCACACCAGCATCCTCATCCCCGTGGATTTATTTTTCCTGGGATGGTCATAGGCTTTGCTTCTGTTTTGAGTGTGTCTGGGTTCAGAATCCAAAGGCTTGAGTGACGTCCATATAAAGTGATGGCTTGTTGGCAAGTGGAATTCGCTGCCTTTCTGGGTCTGTCCCGTCCCATTTTGGTGGGTGGATAAAGCGACGTAATCCAAACAGAAGTCTGGACTGGACCTTTCACAGTCAATTAGGGCGGGCAGACAGAAGTGCAGCCTCCTTTCTTCCTCTCGTGGTGACAGTGCGAGCCATACAGTTGTAAAAGCCAGAGATTTTGAGGCCAGACTCCCCCCACCGCAGGATCTGAAGCTGGAGTACTGTCTCATAGGAACTCTTAGAGGAGCCACTAGCAATGTTGAAAGGAGGTGCAGAGAAGGCTGCTTTCCAATTAAATCTTGGTGGGGTGACTGGGTGCCTTGCAAGAGCGGAGGTTATAGGTACTAGATATCTCCACCACCATCATCTTAATAGCTACTATGGGCCTCAAACAAATATGGCTTCACTTATTTCCTATACTCACTGCGTAAGGTAGGTGTTAATATTTCAGTCTATAAATGAGGAAATTGAGGCAATGCTTAGCCAAGTAGGCATCCAACAAATAGTTTGTTGTTTGGTCACTGAGTCGTATCCTCCATAGCCTGCCAGGATTCTGTCTATGGGATTCTCCAGGCAAGAATACTTGGGAGACCTTCCTGACCCAGGGATCAAACTGGGTCTGCCGTATTGCAGGCAAATTCTTTACCACTGAACCACCAGGGAAGCCCCTACTGAGTAAATAAATGAATGAATGAAGGGACTTGCCTAAGGTTGTACAGCAAGTAAGTGGAGAGTGGAGAAAATTCTAGATAAGTCTTTTCACCATGTGACAAGAAAGGCAGTATAAGAAGGTCAGTGCACGGCAGGGTCACCACCCACCCTGGTTTTCCTGGGACTTGTCCATGTTTAGCACTGCAAGTCTTGCATCCTGGAAAACCCCTTGGGCCTGGGCAAACCATCTCGGCTGGTCTGCCTGGTGTACAAGATTTTCTTGAGTTTTGGAAAGTAAAATAAGGATTGGTTCAGGAACGACTAAGATTTAACTGAGTGATGAACACATAACCAACAGGTGTGATACTTGGCAGCCCACCAGGTATTTCCCGACCCATCATTTCAATGTTCAGAGGATCCTGTGTGTTAGGCTTCTGTAATTTCCCATGGAAACTGAGATCAGAAGTATGCATTGGTATGTTCCAGGTCACCTTGTGGGTGAACACCGGGCATGACGTTTTTCAGGGAAAAAGAGAAGATCATTAACGAGGGAGTTGGTGCAGGCGTGTGGATTTGGGGCAGTGGGGTGTGGACTCACAGCTCCAGGAGGGGCATCGGGAGCAGCTGTGTGGCCTCTTGCCTGCCAAATTGGTCCCCATGGTGTGATAAGGAGTCACAGGCCCTGCATTAAGGGCCAACACATCCTGGCTAGGCTGTTCCCGGCTATGTTTGACCTTGAACAAGTCATTGATGTCTGAATTTTGGATTTTTCAGTTATGCAGGGGGGTTAATGATTCATACCTGACATGACGTTTGCCAAAATTGGATGACATAGATCATATAAAGTACCTTTGATAAGAACTTGAGAGAGGCCCACTCCCATTCAGAATGCTGATATCTTTTTCTTTTTTGCAAATGGCAGAAATCCAATTTTAAACAACTAAAAAGAAAAGCAAATGTATTGACTCATGTAACTAGGTGCTTTAAGGTTCAGCGTGGCACGTGGATGGAGGGGTCCTCGAGTCCCCGAGCTTAGTTGCCCGACCCCCCATCCTGTCTCTCTGTCTCTGACTCTAAGCTCTGTTATCTTTGTGTACCAGCCCACTCTCACTCACTCTCTGGCCAGGCCCACTCTATGCAGCTACCAGTGGCTCCAAGCATACATTTTACAGAATAACATCCAAAAAGTACTTCCCCCTCCCTGGTCTCAGCCCTGGACCCATGCTTGTGTCCAAGTGAACTTGAGTCTCACCTAGAACATGGGTCTACCCTTCTCAGTGTGACCTGAGATGAGCATATAATTTATCCTCCAAACTGGAATTATTTGGGGGGAATGAAAGGGGTGTCTTCATAACTAAGCCAAGACAATAGGCAGAAGCCAGACTGAGCTAAGTAACCTGGGATGCTTGGTGACCCTCCCAAGTGCCAAAAGAAAGGAATCAGAAAAAATATAGAGGAATCCCTGCCACACCCAACACATATACATATACAGTGTTCTCTGTGGATGTGTTTAGAAAATAGTGTTCTGTTTCCAAAAGCAGTGTATCTGAAAACATTTGCCCTGCATCCTTAACTGAGACAGTGATGTTTCTAGCAAGCATCTTTCAAATCTTTGGGTAATTTAAGCAATGGTAGACCTGGCCTTGATGATTCTTATTATTGATGCTTGCATTTAACTGCTACTGTTTCTTCTTTTATAGCTCCCACAAACTCCAGTACTTTGCAGTTTGGGGGACAGCCAGAGGCCCAAGAACACAGCCTGAGGCCTCCTGAACATCCCCACTGATGGCTTCTGAATGCCTCCCTGCCAACCAGTTGTAGTAACCAATTTAGAGGTAAAATGTTCAGCATCCTTCTCAAAATGCTTGGAGACGGAGTGAATCCTCCAGAGCCCCCTTTCTTCTCTTCCCTCCCCAGGGCCACAGGAATTAAGAACTTGAGTTTCAAATCCACACCATCTGGAACCTCTAAAGATTCATCACTAACCTCGTCATCACCAGCCTCAGATGCCTCATCTGTAAAATGAGAAACATCCCTAAAAAAGCTTAAAAAAAAAACTGTCTGGCATGAAAGAAGCCCTGATTTAATGGCAAATAATTTTATTTCCACTACTATTTGGCATAACTCACCACTGGATTTGAACTTTCCAGGGCAGCTCTTGTTCCCTGGCAACACTTCTTCCATTTGTAACATTTGTTCATGCTCTGAATCTTCACTGCTTTACCAAACAGCTCCATCCAGACCCATCTGAGGGTTCCCCCATCTGTTCCGGTTAATCGGACTCATCACAGGTATCTCCCAGCCCATGCCATTTTCTGTTTAGCATCCTGACCAGTGAATTCCCCACAATGCCCGCTGGAGAGGCTGGCCGTGAACAGGAGAAGGGATAACAAAGTGCTCTCCAAAGGGAAGGCTGAGGTCTGTTCTATACGTCTCTGAAAATCCTTTCGGCAGTTCTAAGCTATCTTATGGTCTTGCTTCAGTGACCTGCTAGAGTGCATCCCCTAACCTAAGTCTCTGAAGCTTCTCTTTACTGCTACTTTTTGACTCCATCACCTGTTTTTCTTCCTCTTCTCTGGTATCAAAATAACAAGAGCTAATAGTACACTGTGTCAAGCATTGGGCTAAATGCTTTACATCTCTCTAACAATGCTATGCAGGAGGTTCTTATACTGCATCATTTTTGCCGTCGGAAGCCGAGCACAGGAAGGCATGGCAGCTCAGCGAGTTCAGAGGCTGCAGAATGACGGCAGCGGCTGCAGCACTGGCATGCTGAACCCTGCTGAATTGCCTCCCGTGGCAGCAGCATGCAGGTGGATGAGAGGTAACCTGTAGGAAACCGTACCATTTCAGAATATCTAGTACAAAACACTGTTTTCTTTTCCCCTTTCAATTGCGTTATGGACTTGCTGTTATATTACTCTTCAACTTTACTGAGAAGGGAAAACAGAACCCTGCCCCACATAGCTCCTGCACCAATAGAAAATATAGAAATAAGAAGATGGAAAAACTCTACACAGGAGGATGATAGAAAGGAGAAACCCCAGGAGAAAGCAGGAAGGATGCTACACGTGAAAATCCTGGTCCAGTTAAGAACAATGGGTTCCAATTGATCTAATACTTTAGTTAATAGTTACCAAAGGACTCAGGTAAAGTAATTTTGCAAACAATAACACTCACAGTTCTGCTTCTCTGGAGAACCCTGCCTAATACAATAACATTCTTGAAAATGGAAAATTATAGAAACACGGGACAGATTAGTGGTTGTCAGAAATTAAGGAGATGGGCTCAGGCAGGAAGCAGGCAGGGTTATAAAAGGGCTACAGAAAGGATTCATGTGGTGAGGGAGTTGCTCTGTATCTTGACCATGGAGGTGGCTATATGAACCTAGATGTGTGATGAAGCTGCAGAGGTGCAAACACACATACACACACACACCACATACACACACACACACACACCACACACACACACACAACACACACATACATACAAATGAGTACAAATAAAACCAGGGCATTCTGACAAAGATTGGTGAATTGCGTCAGTGTCAATCTGGTTGTGATATAGTACTACAGTTTGCAAGATGCATAATGGGGGGAACTGAGTAAAGGATTTTTTGGAATCATTTCTTCCTACTGCACCCAGATCTATAATTATCACCAAATAGAAATTTAATTTAGTACAGACAATGTGTAGAACAGTATGGAGGTTCCTTAAAAAAACAAAAAATTAAGTTACCATATGAGCCAGGAATCCCACTCCTGTGCACGTATATGGAGAAAACCCTAATTAGGACATGGAAGCAATCTAGATGTCCATCGGCAGACTAATGGATAAGAAAGCTGTGGTACATATACACAAGGGAATATTACTCAGCCATTTAAAAGAATACATTTGAATCAGTTCTAATGAGGTGGATGAAACTGGAGCCTATTACACAGAGTGAAGTAAGTCAGAAAGAAAAACACCAATACAGTATATTAAGACATATATATGGAATTTAGAAAGATGGTAATGACGACCCTATATGCGAGACAGCAAAAGAGACACAGATGTAAAGAACAGACGTTTGGACTCTGTGGGAGAAGGCAAGGGTGGGATGATTTGAGAGAATAGCATTGAAACATGTATATTACCATATGTGAAATAGATCACCAGTCCAGGTTTGATGCATGAGGCAGGGTGCTCAGGGCTGTTGCATGGGGATGACCCTGAAGGATGGGATAGGGAGGGAGGTGAGAGGGGGCTTCAGGATGGGGGACACATGTACACCCATGGCTGATTCGTGTCAATGTATGGCAAAACCACCACAATAGTGTAAAGTAATTAACCTCCAATTAAAATGAATTAATTAATTTAAAAAATTCATAGGACTGTACACCAAAAAAAGGTGGATATGACTACATGTAAATTTTGAAGAATTACATATATTGATCTCATGTGTCAAATGCTTATCATGATTCTTTCATTTTAATCTTCATAATAACCTCACAGGATAGGTCACATTATTATCATCCCTGTTTTAATAATACAAATAAAACAGCAGCACAGAGAAGTTAACTAACTTGCCAAGGCCACAGAATTTGATAGAGACAGAGCTTTGATTTTAACCCCAGCAGTCTGACTCTAGAACTGAATTTTTTTCCACTGTCCCATGCTGGCTCTGCAAAAAGAGAAAGTGGCTTCATTTTCCTCTATCAATGAAAACCACATGACCTCCTTGGCAAGGAGAATATCAGCTAGAACTACTGAGTGGGCCAAAAAGTATGTTTGGGTTTTTCTGTATGATGCAATGTAAAGCAAACTTTTTGGCTAACCATATGTAAACGAATCAGCTTGCAAATGGAGCATAGCATGTGCCACCAAGACCAGCGTGTTTCTGGGCCACAAAATGTCTTAATTGTTGTTTTAATAACTTGTTTTTAAACTTTGCAATTTTCAATTGTCTTTCAAATAAAATGCCTTTTTGTTAACATACTAAAAACTTACAAAATCAACTCTCTAATGCCTATGGACACTGGTTTGAAAATCTTTCTTTAAGAGTCCCTTAAAAAATTCTGACTCTGATGTAAAGAAAATAGAATACATCAATAGGAAGCTCAAATAAATTGTTTAAAAATTAAAAAAAAAAAAGAAAAGATACATGCACCCTAATGTTTATAGGAGCACTGTTTACAATAGCCAAGACATGGAAGCAATCTAAATGTCTTTTGGCAGATGAATGGATAAAGATGATGTGGTATTTATATAAATATATACATATATCATATACATATATACACATTTATACATGCATGCTTACATACATGTATATATACACACACACACACAATGGAATATTGCTGTGATGTGTGCTGTGCTCAGTCATGTCTGACTCTTTGCAACCCCATGCACTGTAGCCTATCAGGCTGCTCCGTCCATGGAATTTTCCAGGCGAGAATACTGAAGTGGGTTGCCACTTCCTACTCCAGGGATCTTCCCAACCCAGGGATCGAAACTGCATCTCTTCGGTCTCCTTCATTGTCAGGCTTATTCTTTACCAAAGCACCACCTGGGTAGCCCCAGTGGAATATTACTCAGCCATAAAAAGAATGAGATTTTTCCTTTTTCCATGATATGAATGGGCCTAAAGAATATCAAGCCACCCTGGTGGCCCAGTGGTAAAGAATCTGCCTGCCAATGCAGGAGACACAGGTGTGATTCCTGAGTTAGAAAGATTCCCTGGAGAAGTAAATGGTAACCCACTCCAGTATTCTTGCCAGGGAAAATCCATGGACAGAGGAGCCTGGCAGACTAAAGTCCATGGGGTCACTAAAGTGTTGGACACAACTTAGTGACTAAAGAACAATAACAGAGATTGTCAGACTAAGTGAAGTAAGCCAGACAGAGAAAGACAAATATCATGTGGCATTGCTTATATGTACAATCTAAAAAAAAAAGATATCAATGAACTCTACAAAACAGATACACCTACAGACATAGAAAACAAACTTAATGTTTACCAAGGGGAAAATGAGGGAGGCAGATAAATTAAGAGTTTGGGATTAGCACATACACATTACTATATATAAAATAGATAATCAATAAGGACCTACTCAAGGCTTCCCTGATGGTTCAGACCATAAGGAATCTGCCTGTAATGCAGGAGACTTGGGTTTGATCCCTGGGTTGGGAAGATCCCCTGGAGAAGGAAATGGCAACCCACTTTAGTCTTTTTTTTTTTTTTCACTCCAGTATTCTTGCATGGAGAATTCCATGGACAGAGGAGTCTGGTGAGTTACAGTCCATGGGCTTGAAAAGAGTCAGACCTGACTGAGTTACTCAACACTTTCACTTTCAAGGAACTACTTTATAGCACAGGGAATGCTACTCAATATTTTGTAATTACCTATAAAGGAAAAAATCTGAAAAAGAATAGACATATATGTGTGTGTATATATATATAATACTGACTCACTTAGCCATACAGCTGAAACTATTACTACATTGTAAATAAACTATACTTCAATAAAAAATTTAGTTTAGAAATAGGAATAATCATCTTACATCACAGAACTGAGTTACAGATTGATGAAATGATGCACATAGAAGCATCTGTCTGGGGGCTAATGCACTCTAGGTCTTCAAGAAATGGTGTTATTTCTCTGCTAATAGGGGATTCTATTTAGGGAAGCATCATTAAATAATATGCGGGGGAGTGAAAAGTAAAGTCTGATCATAGTTGAAATAGGAGGCAAGTAGAAAAATCAGTTATAAGGAAAAGCAGGCTGCAATAAGTCAATTGTGTGATTTAATATATACAAAATTAGGCACTACCCTCTTGGCTCAGATGGTAAAGAATCCACCTGTAATGCAGGAGACTTGGGTTAGATGCCTGGGTCGGGAAGATCCCCTGGAGGAGGGCATGGCAACCCACTCCAGCCTTCTTGCCTGGAGAATCCCCATGGACACAGGAGCCTGGCGGGCTACAATCCGTGGGGTCACAAAGAGTCAGACACAACTGAGCACTGAAACACACCACAGCATGCAGGCACTGTGTTCACCCAGAGGAACAAACTGGACAACATGTTCATTAGCTAAGAACCTACTTGTTTGTCAATGCCAAGTTCTGCTTCAAATCTTTGTAAGTGTGAGTGGCTTCTGAGCTTGTGGAGAAATTTCAAATTCTTAATTGGTCCCAGAATTTTAATGAGTACCTTTGAACATTCCAGTTTTTTTTTTAATATAAATTTTTTAATTTAATTGGAGACTAATTACTTTATAATATTGTATTGCTTTTGCTATACATTGACATGAATCTGCCATGGGTGTACACGTGTTCCCCATTCTGAACCCCCCTCCCACCTCCCACCCCATCCCATCCCTCCAGGTCATCCCAGTGCACCAGCCCCAAGCATCTTGAATCATGCATTGAACCTGGACTGGTGATTCATTTCATATATGATAATATACATGTTTCAATGCCAGTCTCCCAAATCATCCCACCCTCTCCCTCTCCCACAGAGTTCAAAAGACTGTTCTATACATCAGTGTCTCTTTTGCTGTCTCGCATGATGCTACTGCTGCTAAGTCGCTTCAGTTGTGTCCGTCTCTGTGTGACCCCATGGACTGCAGCCCACCAGGCTCCTCCGTCCCTGGGATTCTCCAGGCAAGAACACTGGAGTGGGTTACCATTTCCTTCTCCAATGCACGAAAGTGGAAAGTGAAAGTGAAGTCACTCAGTCGTGTCTGACTCTTAGCGACCCCATGGACTACAGCCTACCAGGCTCCTCTGTCCATGGGATTTTCCGGGTAACTACTGGAGTGGGGTGCCATTGCCTTCTCCCGCTGTCTCACATACAGGGTTATCATTACCATCTTTATAAATTCCATATATATGCATTAGTATACTGTATTGGTGTTTCTCTTTCTGACTTACTTCACTCTGAATAATAGGCTCCAGTTTCATCCACCTCATTAGAACTGATTCAAATGCATTCTTTTTAATGGTTGAGTAATACTCCATTGTGTATATGTACCACTGCTTTCTTATCCATTCGTCTGCTGATGGACATCTAGATTGCTTCCATGTCCGGGCTATTGTAAACGGTGCTGTGATGAACATTGGGGTACACGTGTCTCTTTCAATTCTGGTTTCCTTGGTGTGTATGCCCAGCAGTGGGATTGCTGGGTCGTATGGCAGTTCTATTTCCAGTTTTTTAAGGAATCTCCACACTGTTCTCCATAGTGGCTGTACTAGTTTGCATTCCCACCAACAGAGTAAGAGGGTTCCCTTTTCTCCACACCCTCTACAGCATTTATTGCTTGTATATATTTTGATA
>NW_011494824.1:391901-413285 GCF_000754665.1 Bison bison bison | reverse complement strand
CAGGTGTTAGAAAGTGTTCTAGTTTCATTCTTTTACAAGTGGTTGACCAGTTTTCCCAGCACCACTTGTTAAAGAGATTGTCTTTTTTCCATTGTATATCCTTGCCTCCTTTGTCAAAGATAAGGTGTCCATATGTGCGTGGGTTTATCTCTGGGCTTTCTATTTTGTTCCATTGATCTATATTTCTGTCTTTGTGCCAGTACCATACTGTCTTGATGACTATGGCTTTGTAGTAGAGCCTGAAGTCAGGCAGGTTGATTCCTCCAGTTCCATCCTTCTTTCTCAAGATTGCTTTGGCTATTTGAGGTTTTTTTTTTGTATTTCCATACAAATTGTGAAATTATTTGTTCTAGCTCTGTGCATTTTTTGAATCTTAACAAAAACCAGACTCCCAGAAAGAGTTGTGCATGTGGTTAGTCTCCAGGAACAGGAAAGATGACAGAGTTTTCCGTGTCTGCAGAGTTCTTGGTGTGCCCTTTCATGCGGGGCTGACTCAACCTCCCTGCATCTATGTTTTTTCCCCTCTGGCCATTTGGCTTCATTAATAGGCTCCTAGATGGCCAACAGGAGGAAATACAGAACTCCTTTTATTTCCTGGGTTTTATATGAGGCATATCCTTTCAAGAGAATCTGCCAGTGCCCTGGGCTAGTTCTTAGGAAGTAAGCAAAACAAGTTTATCCATCCAATGTGTCTTTCACAGGAGAATGAGAATTCAGGGAGCAAACTGAGAAATACAGTGGTATGGGGATTGGACACTGCAGTCTTATTTTAATCACTCTGCACCCAAGGACCCAAGGTAAACAGGGAAGAGGGTCTGGTCTAAAAAGGTTCTTGATTGCCAACTACAGACACTACTCTAGCCTGCTGAAGCAGAACAGAGTTTATCACAGAGCAGAGGTGGTTTACAGGGAACACTGTAGAACACGTCCAACTAGCCACCAAACTTGCTTTATTTAGTTTAGTTTTTTGTGCACATATGCAGGCTTCCTTTAAACCCCCCAGGTGGATAGGTGTGGCCAGGTAACTAAGTACTAGCCAATGGTATGTGAGCTGCTCCTCTCCCAGGCCTGGACCATATGGACCACCCACATGCACACCTCCAGGATCCTCACCTTAATCACCTCAGTGCAGACAACCATGGTAAATGTAGAGGATGGAACAAGCCTGGGTTCCTAAATAACTGCTTAGAAGGAAAGCTACTCGCTGATCAGTGATGTAAGGAGGATCATTCCTGGTTTTAAATTAAATTTTTAATTTTATTATGATTATAGATTTGCATACAGTTGGAAGGACTAATACAAAGAGATTCCCATGTATCCTTTACTCAGTTTTCCCCAATGACATCTTGCAAAACCATTATACTATATCACAACTGGGATCAACATTGATACCATTCACCAATCTTTAGTCTAAGAGATGAATAGACTTCTCTTGTATTAAGCCATTGAGACACTTGAAGGGTTATCTGTTACAGTAGCAAGCTTTACTCAGACTGGCACTTTGAAATTTCTAGAAGGGGCAGGGAGGCCTATCTAGATGCTGTACAGCTGGGCACAAGTAGCTAGGGGATAGACCTCCTTGTCTTAATCAGTTCAAGCTGCTATAACAAAACAGCAGGAATACCTTATAAACAACAGGAATTTATTTCTCAGAGTTCTAGAGACTGAAAATCTGAGGTCAAGTTGCCAGGATGGTAGAGAGAGGCCCTCCTTCTGGGTTGTAGATTTTCAATGAATCCTCACATGGCAAGACAGGGAAGGGAGCTCCGTGGGACCTCTTTTATCAGAGCACTAAGCCTACTCATGAGGGCTCCACCCTCATGACCTGATCACCTCTCAAAGGCCCCATCATGTGAATTTGAGGATGGGGGCGGGGTGTGGGGGAGAGTAAGATTTTAATATATGAATTTGAGGGAACAAAAACATTCAGACCATAGCACCAGTCATACTGTGAGATAATTCTAAAGGAAATCCCACTGCAGTACCTGATGCTGTTTAGGTATAATGAGACTTGACCAAACCCTCCACCATCACTTTCCCATAAGAGCCTAACTCCCCTGCCATCAAGCTTGCCCCAAGATTTGCTCTCCCTAGTGCCATGATGCTTACTTCCTTCTTCTGATACTTGCCTCAGTGAATCTTTTTGGTGGACCCAGATTACAGAAAGAACCCTAACTGCAAGGGAAAAATGTAGTTGAGAGCTTTCCTGCCTCCATAATACAGAAAGGTGTGCCAGAGCGGGGTTGAAGAATCAGTCTATGAAATCTGGACAGTCTATGGAAGCCAGATACAGAAGATGTGGACTTAGTTGGGTGACTAAATGATTATGGTTTCAAGTTGAGTGCTGATCGCCACAATAATCTGACATGGGGGTCAACTGCTCAAGGCTCTTTCTCTGTCCTACCTGGCCTCCTACCTGGTCTATATCTTTCAAGTTCAAGTTAGAAACTTACCAGTCTTTCTTCTTACTTTGAGGCGGTGGATATTTTTATCTTCTTTCCCTATCTTTGAGACAGTCTCTATCTTTAAGGTGAATATGAGCCCAGTTCATCATGGGATTTAAATGGTAAAACTCTTGAGGGATGGGCAATTGCATTTCCCTTGGTTCCATGTTCTTCCTACACTTTTTGAATTTCCTTCATGATCACTGTACAGAAAGCAGCATGTTTGGAGTTATGGTCAGGAGGTGGCAGGGAGATCCATTTTTAGGCAACTTTTTCCTCTCTATATTCTCACCTTCAAGGGAACAGCAGGCCTCAAACTTTCTCAGCAAAGTAATACAGCAATCACTCTGCTTTATGACTAAACACATGGGCTCTAGAGCCAGATCACCTGAGTTCAAAATCTGTCCCTGCCACTTTACACCTGCTTGAACTTGAGTACTTTTTCAACCTTTATGGATTTCAGCTTTCTCTGTAAAATAGAGCTGATGGCAATGCCTCCTTATATAGTAGTGATGAAGAGCAAATTAGTTAATTCATGTAGAAGTCTTAGACAGAACCCACCACATTTTAAATGACCCATGGATGGTGGCTGCCAGGAAGATGATTTCATGAAACAAATCTAACCATGCTGCTACCCTATTTTAAAATGTATTTTTCTAGTAATAATCATGCTTTATTAAATCTTTCTTTCCTCTCTCAGAAAGGGGTGACTTCACAAAGCTTTCTGCATTGTGAAATATGGTTTTAATTTTTTGGCTTGTTTTTATCCCTTCCCCAGAACACCTTTCTGATTTTATGCTATGGACCAATGGCAAACATAATTAGAAATGCTGATATGCAAGCTGTAGGAGACTTTTGAGGAATAAATCTATTCCTTAGAGGGGAGCTGCGGAGAAACAGATGTATTTGAGCCCACATCGTCAAGCTGTTACAGTTTGGAGAGAATACAAGGAGGTCAAAGGAGGAAAGAAAATGTGGGAAGAGTCTCAGAGTGAATGGATGGAAATGGGAGCAAAGAGCATATCCTCCGTGGAAGCCAGCTGTGAGTTCAAAGCTCTGCCCTTGGACTGCGCTCTGGATGTGCTGACCTCAAGGCAACAGGTTGGTGTCCAGGTACTTCTGGTGCTGAGAAACTAAGTCAAACCAAGTGCATCAAATGAGGGGCTTAGAGGGCTTCCCTCCAAGCTCAGTCGGTAAAGAATCTGCCTGCAGTGCAGGAGACCCAGGTTCAATTCCTGGGTCAGGAAGATCTCTGGAGAAGGAAATGGCAACCCACTCCAGTGTTCTTGCCTGGAGAATTCCATGGACAGAGGAGCCTGGACGTCCATAGTCCATGGGGCCGCAAGAGTCAGACACGACTTAGGGACTAAGCCACCAGAAAGGACTTCAGTCAGTTTCAGTTGAGTCACTCAGTCCTGTCTGACTCCTTGTGACCCCATGGACTGCAGCACGCCAGGCTTCCCTGTCCATCACCAACTCCTGGAGCTTACTCAAACTCATGTCCATCACGTCGGTGATGCCATCCAACCATCTCATCCTCTGTTGTCCCCTTCTCCTTCTGCCCTCAATCTTTCCCCGCATCAGGATCTTTTCTAGTGAGTCAGCTCTTTACATCAGGTGGCCAAAGTATTGGAGTTTCAGCTTCAGCATCAGTTCTTTCAATGAACACCCAGGACTGATCTCCTTTAGGCTGGACTGGTTGGATCTCCTTGCAGTCCAAGGGACTCTCAAGAGTCTTCTCCAACACCACAGTTCAAAAGCATCAATTCTTCAGCCCTCAGCTTTCTTTATGGTTCAACTCTCACAAGGGACTTAGAATTCTGCAAACTTGGGCTCAAGTCTTGACTCAGTCAACTTGCAAAAGAGAGTGATTGAGATGGATTCCCCCCATGGATCCTCCATTCCCTTTAGCTGTAAAATCAGAATCACAGCATCTCTCTCCAGGCTGTTCTGAGCATTCACTGACATAACAGGAATGAAAACCCTAGCAGAGCCCCTGGTATGTAACAGGTTCTCTAAGAATGTTGAGCAAATTGGAATGTGTACTTTATATTCTCAAAGAAAAGGAATTTTATTGAAAAGAAAATTGGTCTTCAAAAGTCTTGCCTATGGCAGTAATGGTATGAGGTGCGGGGCTGGGAGAGGCAAAAGACAAAAAAGAAAAAAAAAAAAAAACACCTCTAAATAGTTTCATCTCCAGCTTTTGAATCTTCCAAGTGAACTCTAATTTGGCTCCTTTCAGCCCTTCTGAGGACTGAAAGCCTTTGCAGATAGACAGAGCCAAGGATGCCCGCCTCTTCCATTGTAGACACTGATTTATCATTCACTGCAGGAGCAGACATCTGCTCTGAGCGTTCTTTGGGGGCATGACAGAAAGGCGTCGCTTTGAATCGAGTGGATTCTGCAGCCATTCGCTCTCTAACAGGAAACAACGACAAGGTGGCCCAGTGCCAGCGGGAGCCCGCTGCCCACCCACTGCTGGGCTGGGCCCTGGTGGGGACAGAGGCGTCGAGTGCTGCCCAAGAATCTCTTCCTTAGGCCCCTCCTCCCCCAGCACTTTGTTTCTGCCTGAGGACTGGAGCATGCCATGTCGTTCCCTGCTAACTTAGTTATGATTATGGATCACGACTGGTGATGGACAGGGAAGCCTGGCGTGCTGCAGTCTGTAGCGTTGCAAAGAGTCGGACATGACTGAGCGACTGAACTGATGGATTATGAGTTGTGTCTTCCTAAATTTGTGTGTTAAAGTCCCAACCCCTCAGAACCCCAGAACGTGATTCTATTTGGAGATAATGTCTTTTAAGTGGACAGGGAGGCCTGGAGTGCTGCAGTTCATGGGGTCGCAAAGAGTCGGACACGACTGAGTGACTGAACTGAAGTTAAAATGAGGTCTTTGGCGGTGGGGCGGGTCGGGGAGGGGGCAGTCTAGTCTGGCTGGTGTCCTTATAAGGAGCATAGGACACAGGGAAGGCAGGTGAGAACGCAGCAGGAGAGGGCCATCTGCCAGCCCGGGTCCCCAGGAGGAGCAACTCTGCTGACAGCTTGATCTTGGGCCTCCAGCCTCTGCAATTGTGAGAAAATAAATTTCTGTTGTTTAAGCTGCCCCATCTGCGGGGCTTCCTTAAAGCAGCCCTAGCAGATAATACAATTATCTGATCTCAAAGTTCAGGTGACCGGCACCCACACCACTTTATCCCGTGACTCTAAAGAAGTCATGGATGAAAAGTGTGTGTGGGAGTCTTGCAAGAACTGGGATCTGGGACTGTACTATGAACAGCTACCATTTTATAGAGCTCTTTCCACATGCTCCTCCTCACCCCCTGCTGCAGGCCACGGGCCTTCCCTGTGCTCTTCCATTCTCACCTGCAGATGGTGATACTCCTTCCCTGTTCCCAATGCACTGATGAGAAGACTGAGGCTCCGAAGAGAGCTGGGTTTTGCACCAAGGGCTGCCTAGCTCCAAGCCCAGGTATGTGGATCCTTAGGCTACCAGCGGGATGCAAGGTGGGGGCAGAAAGGAAACTTTGACATCTGTTTCCTTTGCTTCATCATTACTGCCGGCTGGTTTCCCGGCCTTGACTCTGTGATCCTCTGGGTTATCTCCACTTATCCCAAAGGGTGGGCACTTTTCCATATCAGTTTAATTCACTTTAATTTAGAAAATGAATGTGTGTGTGTGTGTGTGTGTGTGTGTGTGTGAGAGGAGGCATGTTTCAATAGTGGAAGAAGGAAGCATTGTCATGATGTCAAATACAATTGTAAGGAATCAAATCACAAAATTTGGGAATCCAGGCCCCATGGGAATACACAGCTCCTCTGACCCTGTGATGTTGCGGTGCCGTTAGTAACCCAAGCACAGAATTTCCTAAAACACTGAAAGCCTGCTTCATGACTTTGTTCCACTTCCTCAAGGGAGATGGGACCATTCCTGAGGGAAAGAACTGGGGCCTCAATTCAATGGCCCCAGAGCACTCAGCGCTGGTTAAACCATCCAGCCCCTTCTTCTCACCTTCCCCTGCTATTTGTTGTGGTCGTGATACCACCTCTCACCATCTCCACACCCCCTGCACACACATACCTCAGGGCTGGGGCACCTTATAAGCTGTTTGCAGCTGCATAGTGAGGACAGAACAGCAGGGAAGCTCTCTCCTGGAAGATGCACAAACCTCCATGGAAATGCAAAGTGGGGAATATTTTGCTCTGCTTTTAAGAATCTGAGAACATATTGCAATGAGGGTTTTTTGAGCTGGGTCTTGAGAGGTGGATAGGAGTTTGCCAGTAAGGAGCATGGTGGGATAAGGCCCTTGCAAGCAGGGCATGATGGAGCTGGTTAGACACACAGCAGGTGGGCGAGAGCGGGTTAGAAATAGAGGCAGAAAGCAACAAACCTTTTGAGCTCTTTAATGAGGTTGGGTATTTTCCAGAAGGCATTTAAAAAAATGGAGACGTTTGATTAAATTTATGCTTTAGAAAGACATCTGTGGCTTCCAAAGGGCAGACAAGACAAATCAGAGAGACAGGAGGTGGATTTAAGTACTAAACTTCCATGTGAGTCTTCATTGTCTAAGAAGCAAGTGTAGAACTTTTCAATTTTTTCCTGTTGAATGTGATTGAATTTTAACTTTTAAGAGCTTTCTTGGGGGTGGAGGCATGTCATTGCACAGCTAGTCAGCCAAATTGCCCCTGACATTCCAGCGCTGGGAGGCAATCAGTGGGCAGCTCCCCATCCACCCACCATGGTCACTCTGGAGAGCTTCCTGTTTATCTTTGCTGACCTTCAACTCCCCACGCTCATTCCACCATACCAGCTCTATCATCCTACTTCAAATCACACCGTATCTCACTAGGAATTAACGTGTTCAGCAAAACAGCTTCTCACCCAGCCTCCCTGCTGGCCTTGCCCCTCCAACCTTCACCCTCCTCTGGAATCAGGGAAAAGTTCTGAGAAGCTAAACTTGGTGAGACGTGGGACTCTGCCTATTTGATTTACTATTGTGGCCCCAGCAGTAAGAATTGCGCCTGGCGTGGAGCAGATAATCAATATTCCCTGTGTGAATAAACTATCAAATTAAAACAACCAACTAGTCATTTGTGCTTGTCCTTAATTTTTTGGCTATTTAGGTGCCTAACGTCCTTGCAGAGTTAATCATGAGACTGTTCCTAGATTTATGAATGCAGCTGACACATACAAACTTCCCCATAAAGTGCATGACGTGAATTGACCTCCCAGGCCCTAAAAAGAACTACTGTATTCACAACAGTGACTAGTAAACAACAAAAGTAGTTTCAGATTTCAACTGCTGAGCCAGGGATTGAGATTACATGCTCAGTGATCTCAAACGTCATTTCCAAGAAAGAGGAGGGTCTGTTGTGTTTCTATGTCATGGCATGCTTCAGGGGATAAATGACAATTTCAGCAAGAACTAGCATGTACTGAATATTTAATATGCACCAGGTGATGACTAAAAAGTGTCTGTTACATTAAAAAAAGTAACAGTCTAGGGACTTCACCAGGAGTCCAGTGGTTAAGACTCTGCCTTCCAATGCAGGGAGTGTAATGCAATCCCTCACTGGAAAACTAGAGTCCCACATGCTTTGGGGGTGCAGCCAAACATTAAAAAAAAAAAAAAAGAATCCGCACATCTGACTGCATTTAATCCTGACATGATAAAGGCAGGTATTAGTGTTGTCCTTTCAGATGAGAAAATGGAGGCTCAGAGAGGAGACCTGACTTGCCAAGGTCACAGAGCTAGTAAGTGGCCAAGCTGGGATCCCATCCCACACTGATCTGACCCTGGGCCCTGCCCTTGCCACTCTGTCCTGCTCACATCATGGGATGATCCTCTTGCATCTGCTTTGATGCCTTCATCACCTAGGGCTCTGCTGATGCCCCAGTTCCCTACCATGTCAAGAAGAGGTTGCTGAAATCTCTTTGGGGGATACATGCAAAACCTCCCAGTGGGCAAGAAGTTTTCCTGTCTTGAAGGAGACACAGGTAATTATGAGCAATGTAGTCTTTTAACATATAGCCTAAATAGAGAGCTGAAGAGGGGACTTCTGAAGCCAGTACCACCAGGATTTCTCCAGTTGGTTGAAAGGCTGCTTGTCTAGGGTGATTTGGATTCGCTTTGCTGGGAGGATGGAGCTGTCAGATAGATTTGCAGGGCTGTGTTCACCTCAGTATTTCTCCACATGGCATCACACGCCTCACACTGCTTTGTCATTATCTTCTTTTCCTGCCTCTCCTGCTGAAACATGAGTTCTTCAAGGGTAACACAAAATTCCATTTTGGTCCAGTGCAGAAGTTAAGGTTTTGTGCTCTAGTGCCAGATGAGCAAGGTCCAGCTTTTCTGCTTGTAAGCTGTGTGAGCTTGGACACATTACTTAACCTCTCTATGCCTCTATCCCTCCATCTTTAAAGACAGGATGTGATGATCCCTTCTTCATAGTGCTTTCCTGAGCATTAACATGAAAAGTTTTAGGAGAATGTCTGGCAGAGAGGAAAGTACTCAGTATATGTTAGCTACTATATCATCCTTGTCGCCCATTGCTTCCAAGGCCTGGATCAAGCCTCACCTGAAGCTAGCCCATTTTCTGGACTTTTTCAGTCACACGAGCTGACAGATTACCTTGTTTACTTAATCACATCGAGTCTTTTGTTGGTATATACTCAGTCAAAAACATCTGAAACATGCTGACTGGAAATGGAAGGCAATTGACACAGTGTTCTGGGTTCTTCTTGGGCTGGGACTGAAGAGTTGAGCCCATCTACAGCTTATTTTTGTGGAGCCAGAGGAGGAGGGCTGTAAAGGGGGGTGGACCACAGGGAGGTGGCACTCCACCACAACGCCTGGGTCTTTACCAGATACTGGCCTTTCATGCCACTCATCCCCCTAATCCAATCAGAAGCTTGTCTCATCCCCACAACGCCCACAGGGGAAACCAGCAAGCCACAGCCCTGAAGTCTTCAGACATCCCAGCTTCCTCTCCTGGCCCCTCAGGGTGATGGCTTGTTGATGGACCCTGGACAAAGCACACCACGAACCTATTTCTGCCAGGTATGCTGAGTAAGTCTCTTTAGGATGATTTCTCCAATCTGTAGACTTTCTTGAATTCAGATCTTCTCAATAGAATTTTTGACTCTGCTAAATCCAAACACTCTCCCCAGTGTTTCCGAATTTTAGGGTCCATCAGAGAGAAGGGAGAGTGGCTATGGGGTTGTTTGAGATGTTTGGACTCACCAGTGTCTCTGACTGGTAACTTACAAGCCTCCAGGGAGAATTTCCCAAAGCACTTGGTGGTGCAACCTTAATCAGATATAAGCCCAAAGGGTGGTTTTCAGGCAGCAGTGAGGGGAGGGGGCCGTCAGGGAACTGTTTTCCACCTGCAGCCTCAAGAAAGGAACCACTGGAAGTAACACAGACTTTCATAGAAAAGATACCCCAAGAAGGCTCCCTACAGTAACAACCCCAAACTCTCAGGCCAGAGATGTGACTGTGAAAGAAGATAGTGCCCTAGCCAGCTCCAGCTCTCTTGAGAGTGGCCCTTGGTGAGTCTCCCCAGAAGAGCCCAAAGCAGCTGGGAAGAGTTGAGTTTTTGACAGCTTTTTCCCCCCTCACAAGATAATAAGGTAGGTCACATTTTAGATTTAACCCACTTGACATTTTAATGTTCTTCTAATGTGCTTTTTGATATGTGCAGATGAGGTGCAGTGTGGGTACAAGTTGCTATTTATATAGTCCTGGCAAGCAGACTCCTTCTCTACCCGCTCCTCTGTTCACTTGGGTTCCTTTAATGTTGTCAGAACTCCTCCAAGTTCTCAACTCACCAATAGTTTCTTCTTCCCAAAGTTTTAAAGGAGAACAAGATAAGGATGACCCCCTCCCCCTGATTTTTTTTTTTCCTAGTGGCAAGAAGACAGTATAGTTAATATTATTAAAATTTTTCTGAATTTTGAGCAAAAAATGCCTGGTGCTAAACACCTATTTCTTAGAGCTGGCTGCAGAGTCAGTAAAATAGTGGCTACCTTGTTCTTAACATAGAGGCTGACCCAGGGCCAAGCTCTGGAAAAGTCAGTCATTACCTTTACTTGCTAATATCGTTGTCACCATCGTGATCATCTTTGTTGTGATCATGTCTTCGTGGCTATCAACCACCTCCCCCATCATCACCATTATCACCACCACATCATCAATGTCCCCACCATCGTTTCACATCATGTTCGTCATTGTCACTTTCCTGATTGCTTCCCTGACTACTCTTACTGTACTCGAGGGCAAGTCACTTTCTCTCTGCAGGCTTCATTTTCCTTTTTGCACAACTGAACGATAGGTGCTGACTCTCAGGGCCACGGGGAGCAGCAAGCAGGGCAGAGTGAGCCCTCAGTAACTATTTGGGCCTCCTCAGTGCCCCCTCAGTTACAGCTCAGCCGGCACTTCCTATAGAGGCTTTGTTTGTTCTTTACCTGTTCTTCTCTCTCAGTCTTTGCATTTATCAACTCTCCCAAGTCCCGGAGCCCAGCAGTCCTGGGACCTTCTGTCCTCCAGAGTCCTGCACTAGCCTGGTGAGAATCATGGTTGACCCTCAGGGAGCTTACCAGCTAGGAATCCAATCCTCATCACTATGTGGCTATGAGAAATTTTCCTCATCTACAAAATAAGACCATTGCATGAGGTGGGTAGTTCTTAAAGTGGTTTAATACCACCAGTGTGAGGAACACCTGATGGTCTTTGGACAGTGCGCTTGTTAGGAATGTGTGCTCCTGAGGCCCCAGCTAAACACTGACTGGATCACCCTAGTGAGGTTTCCCAGGGTGCTGCGTGCATGAGGGCCTGATGAAAGAGCCCCTTGAGACTCCCTTTCAGCTCTGATGGCCTGTAGGAGTTACGGGAGCCATACTCCTCCCTGGCATCACTCTACCTCAAGAGCATGTCCCTGGGGTTTGGTCAAATTGAAAGAGTAGTGCAGAGAGCTCAAGGACTAATCTCACCTTCCAGACAGCAGCACTTGAAGAATGTGTGGAGTCCCATACCAAGGTCACAGGTGTTAGGCCTTGAACCAAGGCCACAGAAGCAGGGCCCAGAGCCAATATCATCTCCAGAATTGACTCAGCTCCACTGTAACCATTTCCCAAAACCCCTTGATCCTTACAGGCCAGCTTCCTGACAGCATATTAGGTAAAATGCCCAGCCTGGTACTCACCCTATAGCGCCCTAACCCATCACCAAATGCCACCCTTCCAGCAGGAGTTCTTTTTGTCTTGAGGCTACAAAAATTTACTGCTGCTGCTGCTGCTAAGTCGCTTCAGTCGTGTCCAACTCTGTGCGACCCCATAGACGGCAGCCCACCAGGCTCCACCATCCCTGGGATTCTCCTGGCAAGAACACTGGAGTGGGTTGCCATTTCCTTCTCCAATGCATAAAAGTGAAAAGTGAAAGTGAAGTCGCTCAGTCGTGTCCGACTCTTAGAGACCCCATGGACTGCAGCCAACCAGGCTCCTTGGTCCATGGGATTTTCCAGGCACAAAAATTGACTACTAACCCACAAAAAGCATCAGCACCCCCTTGAGTGGAGAGCTGTTCTAACGGTGTCCCTTGGACTCTCCCTGGTATGTCAGGAGGTCAACCCGCTGTGCTTGCATCACCCTCATTATCTTTGCTCTTTGTTCTTAGTAAACTAACTCTGTTCTGAAATCCTCTGTGTCTGGAAATTGTTTTCCAGGTTGTGTTTGGACTGCCATGACAGAATGGTCTAGATTTCTGCTTTCAATGCCAAATTTCTGGGTGCTAGCTAGGGGTGAAAGCTGTAAAACCATGGAGATCACCCAGAACCAGGGATGTTTAACACCCAGAACATGGAGTCAGAATGGGCATCAGCTCTAGACAACACTATTATGGCACACAGATGGGCTGGGTGTCATCCTTGCCTAGAGCCCTCATATGTGTTTGCAGCCACCTCAGAAGACACACTGGGGCAGATGCAAAAACCACACACCAGTGCTGGCTGTCCTCCTTTGATCCCACTTCACCCAACTTGGAACGAAACTGCAAAACTCTCCCCAGAATCATAGTGGAGGACTGAAATAAAGCATCTGCATCTCAGAAAATAAAATTAATTTGTGTTTTGAAACTGGACTTGTCCGTTAATCAATGAATACAGTGATAGTTTAAAGAGATGCAAAGTCTGTTTCTGCTTCCTGTAATATTTCCTTGGCAAATCTGACATATCTACATAGATAGATAGATAAACAGATTGTTTTAATGCTATTTTTTATTCATAAGCACTTACCACTAGCCACGTGCTATGCTTTTTAAATATATTTTATTCCATTTAATCTTCTACAATTATATAAGATGGGTGTTACTATTATCATTATTTTAGAGAAGGAAAACTGGAGCTCAACAAGATTAAATAGTTGGCCCAAAGACACACAGGTACTATGAGTCAAGGTTAGTAATTCTTGTCCTAAACTCTAGGCAGTGTTGCTCATATTTGGTTAACTGACCCCATGGAGGTACAGGTGAGTGGACCAAGTGAAAATGACTGAAGGCAACAGATGGTGAAGTCCAGCAGGACTCTGTGGAGTTCCTGGGTACAAAAGATTTTCTGTGTCCCCTATTTCTTGATTATAGGAAATAGACATAATTCAGCCTCCATAATTGCTCAGTAAATCTGTAATAAAATTTTCTGTTGATGGGCAGGGCTGCATTCCCTCCCTGTTATTTGACCTGAGGCCAAACTATGGGGGAGGTAATGAAGATAATGCTGACCTCCTTCAAAAGGTCCCATGCACTGCTACACTCAGTGCCTCTAACCTTGCAGCAGGCCACTGCTGACCCTCCACCGGAGACTCCTGGACACTCACGGGCAAGTTTGGGTCATTCTCTTGTGGGGTCACTGCTCTTTTCTCCTGGGTCATGGTGTGCACAAGGTTTTGTTTGTGCCCTCCAAGAGTCTGTTTCCCCAGGCCTGTATAAGTTCTGGCGGCTCTATGGTGGGGTTAATGGCAACCTCCTCCAAGAGGGCTTATGCCATAGCCAGATCTGCTGCACGTAGAGCCACTGCCCCTGCAGCAGTCCATTGCTGACCCATACCTCTGCACCTTATCCCATACCTTCTCCATCAGAGGGCCAACAGAATGAAAATCACAATCACAAAAACCTAATCAAACTGATCACATGTACCACAGCCTTGTCTAACTTAATGAAACTATGAGCTATGCCATGTAGGACCACGCAAGAGAGATGGGTCATGGTGGAGAGTTCTGACAAAATGTGGTTCACTGGAGAAGGGAATGGCAAACCATTTCAATACTCTTTCCTTGAGAACCCCATGAACAGTATGAAAAGGCAAAAAGATAGGACACTGAAAGATGAACTCCCCAGGTCGTACCCAAAATGTTACTGGAGATCACTGGAGAAATAACTCCAGAAAGAATGAAGAGATGGAGCCAAAGCAAAAACAACACCCAGTTGCAGGTGTGACTGGATATGGAAGAAAGGTCTGATGCTGTAAAGAGCAATATTGCATACAAACTTGGAATGTTAAGTCCGTGAATCAAGGCAAATTGGAAATGGTCAAACAGGAGATGGCAAGAGTAAATGTCAACATTTTAGGAATCAGCGAACTAAAATGGACTGGAATGGGTGAATTTAACTAGATTACTATTATATCTACTACTGTGGGCAAGAATCCCTTAGAAGAAATGGAGTAGCCATCATAGTCAACAAAAGAGTCCAAAATGCAGCACTTGGATGCAATCTCAAAAACAACAGAAAGATCTCTGTTCATTTCCAAGGCAAACCATTCAGTATCACAGTAATCCAAGTCTATACCCCAACCAGTAATGCTGAAGAAGCTGAGGTTGAACAGTTCTATGAAGACCTACAAGACCTTTTGAAACTAACACCCAAAAAAGATGTGCTTTTCATTATAACAGACTGTAATGCAAATGGAGAAGGCAATGGCACCCCACTCCAGTACTCCTGCCTGGAAAATCCCATGGACGGAGGAGTCTGGTAGGGGTCACTAAGAGTCGAACATGACTAAGCGACTCAAGTAGGAAGTCAAGAAACACCTGGAGTAACAGGCAAATTTTGCCTCAGAGTACAGAATGAAGCAGGGCAAAGGCTAATAGAGTTTTGCCAAGAAAATGCACTGGTCATAGCAAACATCCTCTTCCAACAACACAAGAGAAGACTCTACACATGGATGTCATCAGATGGTCAACACCAGAATCAAATTGATTATATTCTTTGCAGCCAAAGATGGAGAAGCTCTATATAGTCAGCAAAAACAAGACCTATGGCTCAGATCATGAGCTCCTTATTGCCAAATTCAGACTTAAATTGAAGAAAGTAGGGACAACCATTAGACCATTCAGGTATGACCTAAATCAAATCCCTTATGGTTATACAGTGGAAGTGAGAAATAGATTTAAGGGACTAGATCTGATAGCAGAGTGCCTGATGAGCTATGGAGTGAGGTTCATGACATTGTACAGGAGACAGGGATCAAGCCATCCCCAAGAAAAAGAAATGGAAAAAAGCAAAATGGCTCTCTGAGGAGGCCCTACAAATAGCTGTGAGAAGAAGAGAAGTAAAAAACAAAGGAGAAAAGAAAAGATATACCGTTTGAACGCAGAGTTCCAAAGAATAGCAAGGAGAGATAAGAAAGCCTTCCTCAGTGATCAATGCAAAGAAATAGAGAAAAACAATAGAATGGAAAAGACTAGAGATCTCTTCAAGAAAACTAGAGATACCGAGAGAATATTTCATGTGAAGATGAGCATTAAGGACAGAAATGGCATGGACCTAACAGAAGCAGAAGGTATTAAGAAGAAGTGGAAAGAATACACAGAACTATGCAAAAAAGATCTTGAGGACCCAGATAACCATGATGGTGTGATCTCTCACCTAGAGCCAGACCTTCTGGAATGCAAAGTCAAATGGGCCCTAGGAAGCATCATTCCACTAAAGCTAGTGGAGGTGATGGAATTCCAGTTGAGATGTTTCAAATCCTCAGAGATGATGCTGTGAAAGTGCTGCACTCAATATGGCAGCAAATTTGGAAAACTTAGCAGTGGCCACAGGACTGGACAAGGTCAGTTTTCATTTCAATCCCAAAGAAAGGCAATGCCAATGAATATTCAAACTACTGCACAATTACACTCATCTCACATGCTAGTAAAGTAATGGTCAAAATTCTCCAAGCCAGGGCTCAACAGTGTATGAACTTTGAACTTCCAGATGTTCAAGCTAGATTTAGAAAAGGCAGAGGAACCAGAGATCAAATTGCCAACATCTGTTGGATCATCGAAAAAGCCAGAGTTCCAGAAAAACATCTGCTTTATTAATTATGTCAAAACCTTTGACTCTATGGATCAAAACAAACTATGGAAAATTCTTAAGGAGATGGGAATACCAGACCACCTGACCTGCCTCATGAGAAATCTGTATGCAGATCAGGAAGCAACAGTTAGAACTGGACATGGAACAACAGACTGGTTCCAAATAGGAAAAGGAGTATGTCAAGGCTGTATATTGTCACCCTGCATATTTAACTTACATGCAGAGTACATCATGAGAAACACTGGGCTGGATGAAGCACAAGCTGGAATCAAGATTGCCGGGAGAAATATCAGTAACCTCAGATATGCAGATGACACCACCCTTATGGCAGAAAGCAAAGAAGAACTCTTGATGAAAGTGAAAGAGGAGAGTGAAAAAGTTGGCTTAAAACTCAACATTCAGAAAACTAAGATCATGGCATCTTGTCCCATCACCTCGTGGCAAATAGATGGGGAAACAATGGAAATAGTGACAGACTTTATTTTCTTGGGCTCCAAAATCACTGCAGATGGTGACTGCAGCCATGACATTAAAAGATGCTTGCTCCTTGGGAGAAAAGCTATGACTAACCTAGACAGCATATTAAAAAGTAGAGACATTACTTTGCCAACAAAAGTCTGTCTAGTCAAAGCATGGTTTTTCCAGTAGTTATGCATGAAGGTGAGATTTGGACTATAAAGAAAGCTGAGTGCCAAAGAACTGATGCTTTTGAACTGTGGTGTTGGAGAAGACTCTTGAGTCCCTTTGATTGCAAGGGGATCCAACCAGTCAATCCTAAAGGAAATCAGTCCTGAATATTTATTGGAAGAACTGATGTTGAAGCTGAAACTCCAAATCTTTGGCCACTTGATGTGAAGAACAGACTCATTTGAAAAGACCCTAATGCTGGGAAATATTGAAGGTGGAAGGAGAAGGGGATGACAGTGGATGAGATGGTTGGATGGCATCACCGAATTGGTGGACATGAGTTTGAGTAAGCTCCAGGAGTTGGTGATGGACAGGGAAGCCTAGCGTACTGCAGTTCATGGGATCATAAAGAGGCGGACATGACTGAGCTGAACTGAACAGCCTCCATATCCTTCTCTGAGTTCCTTTGGGGTGGGAGAGGAGGTGGAGACAAGGGAGGAGCAGTAACTATAGATCTCCTGGGCAGGTAGGTATATCCCCCTCAAGGGATGTACATAAAATACCTTTGAGCTGTTTTGCATATACCAAAGCCCCCACCAGGTGGGAGAAGTTAACTGTATGGTGCTCACAAGAATAAAGACCTCAGACCAGTTGAGTCCAGAAACCTGGTGACCCTGACTTCTACTAGTGCTACTGCCCCAGACCGTGTTCCATTCCCGGTCAGGGAAAGCCCTTTTTGGAGCTTTCCCTGTGGCTCAGTTGGTAAAGAATCTGCCTGCAAATGCAGGAGACCTGGGTTTGACTCTTGGGTTGGGAAGATCCGCTGGAGAAGGAAATGGCAACACACTTCAGTCTTCTTGCTTGGAGAATCCCATAGACGGAGGAGCCTGGAAGACTACAGTCCACAGGGTCCCAGGAGTTGGACGTGACTTAGTGACTAAACCACCACCCACTACCTTTGCCACCAGAAGAGTGTTGATGAGCTGGTCACGCCCTCTTTGAACCATTGGGATAAAAATCCTCACTACTCTCTCCAGGGCAGGACACAGCTTTGAGAGCCTGGGCCCATTGTGGCCTGCCGGGGTCCAGCCCCAGTGGATCCAGGGATTTCGAAGCGGGGATGGCATCAGCGATCAGGAAACAATAGCTTATTTAAATGATAGTGGTTAAATAAGGATAGCTCAGTGAGGAAATTCAGTGGAGAAAAGAGGCTGAAAACTTGGTTTACATGGAAAGCTAATAAGATTCCAAAATAAGGAATTTGCATCACCTACATAGGCCGCAGGCATCCTCCCATTCTCCCGAAGGAGAGGAGACACTAAGGCCTCCCCGGTCAGATCTTAGAAGCCCAGGCATAGTTAGTAGGCTTGACAAGCCTCCATGCCCCAGAAGGGAATTCAGCCAGAAGGTGAGAGAAAGAACGACATGGGGAGACCAAGTTTCCGTGAACAAGGCCTCGCACTTTATTTTCCAAAGTAGTTTTTATACCTTAAGTTGTGCATAGAGGACAATGGGGCAAGGGGTAGAGTCAGCAGTAAGCCAGGCTTTCTTCCTGCAAACTTATCATATGCAAAAGTTTAGGTGATTTACATCATCTTCTGGCCAGGGGACCTGTCAACATTTTAAGATCCTTTCTTCAGAAAACTTATTTTTCTCTAAAGGTGATTAAAGTCAGGTGCCACCCTCTGAAAGCATTAGATAAAGTTGCATTCCTATAGGGCAAAGGTGTGGTGGGCTAAAACAAGAAAAGAATTAACTCAAGGGTCCAAGGTTACAAACATTAAAGCTACTACTTACATTCCTATACACCAATTATATTAATCAATACACTGCCAGGGACACAGTAGGTAAGGGATATGGAAACTTAGCAGCAAGCATTGGCCCAACAAGTGAAAAACCCTTCACCAATACAATTTCTAATCAATCTTTTAACTGCTCAAAGGAATCTGTATTCAGACAGTTTAGAACATCTCATGCCTCTCACGGTTCTGAACTAAAACAGTCTTGTCACGTGCAGGAACTTTATTAACTGGAGCCATAAGTTAACTCTTTTTCAGAGAGAGGTGGTGGGAGACAGCCCCCCGTAAAGTCAGAGATGTAGGTGAGAGCACAAAGCAGTAAAGTAGGCAGACTCTGGTTTTGGGGGTAGATGCTCGAGAATTTCCAGGGGGACTCCTGAGGCTCGATCCCGCCTTTGCGTGTGCCGAGCCTCCTTCCTCATGACCTTTGCCATAGGCCGAGTTCCTCACCCTGGCTCCTGGCAGTGGCCCCCTTTGTCTGGCAAACTAATAAAGCTATTCTTTTCTACTTCACCCAAAACTCTGTCTCTGAGATGCAATTCAGTGTCATGGGTACAGAGACTAGATTCATCTTCAAAGGGAGGAAAGATGGGAGTGGGGAACTTTTGTCTTAATGAACAGAGGCAATAGAGAAGTGATTTTCTAGATGAGATTTGTCACCATTAAGTGGACCAACTGCTCATGTCTCTTTTCCTTTCAGCTCAGGGCTGTCAACACAGCCACTCAGTCAGGGGCCAGCCCCAGAATCAGGCACACCTCGATTCAAGTCCTGGTCATGCCACTTAATGTGTAACCTTTGCTGACTTCCTTAAACTCTCTAGTCCTCAATCTTCTCAATATTTAAACCAGGAAATAGATTTTACCAACCTGCTGGAGTTTTTAGCTATAATGAGACCATGTATGTCTCATTGCTTAGCAGAGGTACCTGTATAAAGTGCTTGGTAAGTGAAAATTATTAATATTTCTAAAAAAACAAAATCAAGTGAATCACCATTAAAATTTTAAATGTATCAGCATCCAAAGTACCTGAGAATAGAACACTAACCAGGATTAAAAAATCATCAAATTTTATCTGACACTATATATATTCTATCTGATAATGTGCTAAGTTGATGCAGTCATGTCTGATTCTTTGTGACCCCCCTGGACAGTGGCTTACCAGGCTCCTCGGTCCACAGGATGCTCCAGGCAGGAATACTGGAGTGGGTTGCCATGCCCTCCTCCAGGGGCTCTTCCCGACCCAGGGATTGAACCAGCCTCTGTCTCCAGCATTGGTAGGCAGATTTTTTTTTTTTTTTTTACCACTGAGCCACCAGGGAAGCCCTATCTAATAATATATATGCATATATAATCAGATAACATTTGGTCATTTTAAATAACCAGACATTTATTATATATAGTATTATATATTATCAGATAAAATTTCCTTTAAGAGGCTCACACACTTAAAAGAGCTTTTAAGAGAAAATTCTTATAAATGTGGTTTGGATTTTGCCTTCTACTAAAATATTTGGAGGCTCTCAGTTAGCCTGCTAAATCCCTCTGTTGGTCCACCCTAGAGGAATGATATCCATTTCACCAGCTAAGCTTTATGGTAGGGCTCACTCAATTTTTCCTCCCTTGCTCAACAACATTTTGAAGAGACATGAAGCCATAATTAAGGAGGATATGAATGTCAGCTCTACTGTAAATAAAAAAAACTACAATTTTAATTTTTTTGGATGGGGAATGATTTTTGAAATCCAAATTAGCAAAAACTCTACCAGAGGCAACGGTTCAAGCAATGGCATTAAGTAAAACAATAATTTAGTGGAAATCAGGACGGATTTAGTCTCCCTCATCACCCCCACCCCAAATCTGCTTTTTGAGTTCTATTTGCCACTTTACCAGGTGTGTGGCCTTGGTCAAGTTACCTCTGATCTGTAAAACAGGACACATTGCTGATCTCGTAGGGGGTTAAGAGGATAAGATGGAAGTGAAAGTGCAAGGGTTAAGGAACTTTGGGTCTGAAACATCCTTCTCTTAATTTCCCTGGATAAAACACCCACAGAATAAGAGGATAAATAACAAGCTCTGATGTCACATGGCTGGCTGCCGTGTTCACAGACCCAGGGGAAGCCTTCTGTTCAGGATGAAATGGCTCCTCTACTGTTGGCAAATGAGTTTCATCCATCCAATGTGAAAGAAAGTTATGTTAAAAAAATGCAAAGACTAAAATAAATAAGAAGCCAGAGAGTGGGAAAACAGTACCAACAGGTGAAAAAAAGCATTATCTCTGTATTTGAAGCAAATTTAGGTAGACACGTGGAGGCAACATTATTGAAACAGTTGAATTCTTCAACTTGTTTAGAGTTGCTTCATTTGGGGGTTCTAAGTTAACAGGATGCTGTGGTAGACAGGCCGCTTCTCAGCTGACCCTAAAGGATCCCCATCTCCTGGTGCTCAGGCTTTTGTGTAGCCTCCTTTCCTTGAGTTTGAGCTGGATCTGTTCACTTACTTCTAATTAATAGAATAGAGCACATCTGAGGTTATGTTATTAAAAACTGCTGACTTTCAAAGTATTGTTTCATTCCAGAAGATATGAATAAACATGTTCGAGGTGCTCAAGAGAAAAGAGGGGTAATCATGAATGTCTTAGGCAGCAATATGGACATTCAGGTACAAAGGCTGCAGGCAAACTGTCACAAGCATGCCAGGACTCGGGGTTCCAAAGCCAGGAACACCTACCAAGGCATCAGCTTCAGAAGCTAAAGAACTAGAGAACCACAGCTGCAGGCTTTGAGGAACATCAAATAGGCAACTACCAGTTTTTAGAAAAGTATATATGTACACACACATACTACAACTTATCAGATCAGATCAGATCAGTCACTCAGTCGTGTCCAACTCTTTGCAACCCCATGAATCACAGCACGCCAGGCCTCCCTGTCCATCACCAACTCCCGGAGTTCACTCAGACTCACGTCCATCGAGTCAGTGATGCCATCCAACCATCTCATCCTCTCTCGTCCCCTTCTCTTCTTGCCCCCAATCCCTCCCAGCATCAGAGTCTTTTCCAATGAGTCAACTCTTCTCATGAGGTGGCCAAAGTACTGGAGTTTCAGCTTCAGCATCATTCCTTCCAAAGAAATCCCAGGGCTGATCTCCTTCACAATGGACTGGTTG
>NW_011494824.1:363923-391801 GCF_000754665.1 Bison bison bison | reverse complement strand
CAGGGACTGGTTGGATCTCCTTGCAGTCCAAGGGACTCTCAAGAGTCTTCTCCAACACTACAGTTCAAAAGCATCAATTCTTTGGCGCTCAGCCTTCTTCACAGTCCAACTCTCACATCCATACATGACCACAGGAAAAACCATAGCCTTGACTAGACGAACCTTTGTTGGCAAAGTAATGTCTCTGCTTTTGAATATGCTATCTAGGTTGGTCATAACTTTCCTTCCAAGGAGTAAGCGTCTTTTAATTTCATGGCTGCAGTCACCATCTGTAGTGATTTTGGAGCCCAGAAAAATAAAGTCTGACACTGTTTCCACTGTTTCCCCATCTATTTCCCATGAAATGATGGGACCAGATGCCATGATCTTCGTTTAGTATATGTAAATAGATATGTATATCTGTATCTATACACTACTAAGGATAAAACTTAGTTCTGCAATCCTACAATCCCTTAGGACTAAATTAAAGATGGAAGGGAGAAAATTATGAAGAAATGGAGGGAGAAGGGAGATGCTCACTTTCTGCCATGTAGATATTGAATAGCAACCCACTTCAGCATTGCTGTCTGGAGAATCTCATGAACAGAGGAACCTGCTAGGCTACAGTCCACGGGGTCACAAAGAGTCAGACATGACTGAAGTGGCTTAGCACTCACACAGAGAATAAAAGAACATGTTGGGGAGAGAGAATAAAGGGGAAGAAGAGGTTACCACCAAATGTCAGGACAGTTCATGGTAGAGACCCAACAGATAGTAACAAAAATGGAGAAAGAGAGAGAAAGAAGCAAGAAGAAAGAGAAAGGGAAGGAGGAAAGGAGAGAAGGAAGGGAGAAAGAGAAAGGAGAGAGAAAGAGAACAGGGAACAAAGGACATTCATACATAAAGGTATAAAAGTAACTATTACAACAAAAATTCAAAGTTTGCTAAATATCAAAACGTATAAGCAGAAGGAAACGAGCTGGTGGAGGAGTAGGTGGCTGTGCGTCCATCTTACTCCTGGATGCACCAGGAGCACACCTTTAGATACAGATCTCGCAGAACACCAGCTGAGTACTGGCGGGAGTCCCTGACCACTGAGAAGGAATATGTGCTGCTGCTGCTGCTACTGCTATGTCGCTTCAGTGGTGTCCAACTCTGTGCGACCCCATAGACGGCAGCCCACCAGGCTCCCCCGTCCCTGGGATTCTCCAGGCAAGAACACTGGAGTGGGTTGCCATTTCCTTCTCCAGTGCATGAAAGTGAAAAGTGAAAGTGAAGTCGCTCAGTCGTGTCTGACTCTTAGCGACCCCATGGACTGCAGCCTACCAGGCTCCTCCATCCATGGGATTTTCCAGGCAAGAGTACTGGAGTGGGTGTCATTGCCTTCTCTGGAAGGAATATATAGATCCACGCAAAAGTAGTAGGATGAACAAAGGGGAAAAGAGGAGGAGAAGGAGACTGGACCCCGTACCGGAGACTGGGGGGCTGAAGCAGGGCGAGGTTCCCGCCTGAGGGGCACTTGGTTGGGACGGAAGGGAAGACTTTGAGGCTTTCAGAGAGTGAAGCCGTTGATCCCTGAATGGAGAGAGACCCGCAAAATCTGTGCCTCGGCCCCACATACTTGGGACAGGGAGACAAGTCTGCCAGAGTGCACGGCGGCAGGGAGCTGGAGAGCACTCCCCGGGAGGGCGGAACTCTGAGGTGAGGATGCCTTTGGAGGAGAGCCAGGTGCCCCTTTGTTCACCGAAGCACGATTTACAATACTGTGGATGCAACTTAGATGGAGGGATGGGTAAAGATACAATGGAATTTTAGTCAACCATAAAAAGGAATGAATTCGAGTCAGTTCTATTGAATTGAATGAACCTAGAGCCTGTTATACAGAGAGAAGTAAGTCAGAAAGGAAAAAATATCATATATTAATGCATATATATATATATGGAATCTAATAAAATGGTAGTTAGGAACCTATTTGAAGGCCAGGAATAGAGACACATACTTAGAGAACAAACTTGTGGACACAGCAGGGGAAGGAGAGGGTGGGATGAATTGAGAGAGTAGCATTGAAATATGTTCATTACCGTGTGTAAAATAAATAATGAATGGGAAGCTGCTGTATAACACAGAGAGCTCAGCCGGTGCTCTGTGACACCCTAGAGGGGTGGGAGGGAGGTTCAAGAGGGAGGGGACACATATATACTTATGATTGAGTCACTCTGTTATGTGACAAACCAACGTAAGATTGAAAAGAAACTATCTGCCAATTAACAATTTTTTTAAAAATGTATGGACAGAAAGAAAGTAACAGAGACAAATAGAATAAAGGAAACCCATATACTGTATAAAAACACACACACTCATGACTTATAGAAATGTAAAACAATAGGACAGAACTGAAGTCAAATGTATCAATCACATCAATAAATAAATACAAATGGTTTTAACTCACGTGTTAAAAAAAGACTTTCCAGAGATGGATTAATAAAGTCAAAGCTAAAAGTATGCCACTTACAAGAGATGAATCGAAACAAGATAATCATTTTGAAAGGTATAGAAAAAAGATACAAATGCAAGTAATAATAAATCAGGTGGCTATGGAAGAGGGCGAAGGACTGGAAACCCCGCAAATGCCCATTTGAGGGAGCTGGCTGGAGAAACTCGGGCACAGTGAGCAGTGGAGGCCGGCACAGCTGTGAAGAGAAAGTTGAGACCTCTGTTTACGTCCTTGTGGCCCTCCAGGATGCACTCTTAGGTGAAAAGTATAAGGCAGACAAAATGCTTGTAATACGTGACCTGTCATTTACGAAAGGATGTGAACACATGCACACGCAAGCACATGCACACACTGAAAGGTAGATTTAGAAAACACACAACGCAAATACAAATGAAGCAGCAAGTGTATATTCAGAAGTGTGTGTATATATACCCATATACTCATATTCATATTCAGAAACATAATGGAAAGATCAACCATAATTTTAAAACGTTTCCTTACAGAGGAAGAGTGATCCACATGGATGGCCAGGGATAGGAACTAGACTTCTCTGACTATACTGTTTTTTGCAGGTTTGACTTAGGAAACACATACATATTTTACATAAAGATATGACAAAATTAGATGTAAAATAAATTCCTAAAATGCAGAGTTAAATGAAACAAATGGGCCTGAACAGTGTATGCAGTTGGCATAACCACACAGAGGGAAACATGGCAACTGACTTCAAAAGACTAACATCACTTGGGGGATATTTCTCTCCAACCATCGCAACATCATGAGATCCTGAATATAGTCAGTAGAAAACATCAGACAATAGGGCAGCTAGTGACTCCCTCCCAGGGCTGCCGTTTAAGGCACAGGTCAGGTCTGGGTCGGAGAAGGCAATGGCAATCCACTCCAGTACTCTTGCCTGGAAAACTCCATGGACGGAGGACCCTGGTGGGCTGCAGTCTATGAGGTCGTTAAGAGTTGGACACGACTGAGCGACTTCACTTTCACGCATTGGAGGAGGAAATGGCAACCCATTCCAGTGTTCTTGCCTGTAGAATCCCAGGGATGGGGGAGCCTGGTGGGCTGCCATCTCTGGGGTCGCACAGGGTCAGACACGACTGAAGCGACTTAGCAGCAGCAGCAGGTCTGGGTAATTAGGCTGTGTACTAAGTCTCTGGGCCAGCTGACAGTTGGGATCTCCAGCACCGGCACAGACTGGGTGACTAGTATTAATCAAATAAACCAATCAGTAACCAAATTAATTAATAAATGGAAATTTTTAACCTTTGGGGACGTGGGTATTTTCAAATTCAAATCCCAGAGTAAACCTGTGCTGAAAAGTCCTTGAATCTAAGTCACTAAAAGGAAACAGTTGAGTGTTTTCAAAGTCTGGGGAAGTTTGATCTTGGAAAAAAAAAAAAGGACAAACTTTCAAGTGCTTCCTTTGTGCAGCCCCACTCCCTGACACCTCATTAGTTCTCACTGATTCAGGAAAATTCAGACACGTTCCCACAGGGCGATTAATTAGAGAAGTCTCTAGAGAAGTCTCTGAGAGCGAGCGGGAGACGTACTGGCTTGGTTGATGGCAAGCTTTGTATCCATCAGCTCCTTTCTTCCCAGACTGAGAAAACAACTAATTCTGCATGGGGGGATCAGAAAGCAGAGGAGAGAGCTGACTTGGGTCTGAAGAATAAGTAGGAATCTGACAGGTAATGGTGGACTGCAAGCCAGGGTTGAGTATTCCAGGAAGAGGGCACACCCTGTGCAAAGGCACTGGGGCTTGATGTATGTATTCTGTGAACACTGTATTGGAACTTTGTGCTGGGAAGGGACTTGAGGAGCATGATTAGACATTACAGTCCACTCACTTAATCAGAAGGAAGTTGTCAGACCCTTTTCTTGGGAGAAAAGTGGCCACAGCTCCCATAAAGGGGAGGGGATAGTTGAAGAAAATTGCCATTTTCTGGGTCTTGCATTGTGCAAAGCTCTTCCCACAGCTTCTCATTTAACCCTTACCACCCTGTGAGAAACATTTTATTATCCCCATCATATAGATGACCCAGACAAGGGCCCAGAGGTCACCTAAAAAGTGGCAGAGCTGGGCTTTTCCTTTGGGTCTGTCTCTAAGGCACACACTCTCCCCAGTCTACCCAGCAGCCTACTGATGGACAGAAAGAGGAACACAGTGGGGACAGGGGCTCCCTCTGCAGCTCAGAGCAGTTGGACCCAACATCCTTCACTTCCCATCCTCACTCAGCCCCGACCAGAGATGTGAATTTGAGCAAGCCACTCCTGAGCCTCAGTTTCCTCGTCTGGATAATGGGGAGCTCTAGTAAACGAGACCTACCCTCTGTCACCTGTCAGACCCCCAGGGACAGGTCACCGTCACATTGCTGCAGAGGTGAGAAGGATCACAACCTTACCAAGACAGAACAGCTCAGCATCCAAAGCCCCCAGGACAAAGCACCCACCACCCTCTCCAACACCGACCACTCCTTGAGCCCACCTTCTACAAGCTCCAGAGACAGCAGACAAGGGGTTAAGAGAAAAGCAGTGACAGCCAGCAGCTCCCTCCCTCCCATGAGCCTGGTGATTAATAGCAACGAACAGACTTATCAGGGAGTATTAGGGCAAAATGATTAATGAATCTAACAGGCACCCAAGTTTTAACGAAGCAATGCTTGCTTTCCTACCTCTGAATTCTGAAATTCATCTCTGAGGACTCGGGCCAAACTTGGGAAAGGAGCACCCAGCCAAAAGCAACCCCATCACCATCCTCCCATCCAGGAGGACTGAGCTCAATCAGGAGGCCTGTTGTGTTTGCCTATAGGGAAAACAAACAAACAAACAGGCAAACAACTCCTGCTATAACACAGGAAATGGTCTCCATTTCTCTACAGGCCAGGTGTCCTAGGATTCCTAACAGATTTGTTGTGGCGTCCGGTGACAGGCAGATGGGCTGTGTGGGAAGTCTGCTGGGGCCCGGATCCGGTGCTTTGCTCTGCTGAAGAGGGAGATGTGGGCTTTGAACGAGGGCTGAGGACAGAATGACAGGGCATCGTCAACAGAGTGCAGGACAGGGCATCAGAGCTCAGGATGTCCCTACTGACATGGGAGGCCTTCCCCTGGGAGTCTGTGCTTGTCTTGCTGGCGGCTGGGAGTTCCTGTTCATCTTTTGTGCCTCACAGGGTAAACACAGACCACCAGTGTCTGCGCACTTCATGGATCCAGGGGAAATCCTGAAGTGAGAACACAAGGAAACCTACTACTCATTGTTCAGATCATCTTCCTTTCCTGGAAGGGCTTCTTCTGATGGGCATCACGTGTTCTACTTTAATGCACCCCTCCAATTTCTCCAGTGGTTTCCACAGGACTGCACCCACAGGGGCATTCTGTAAAGAGGCCAGTTTTCCATTGCCCTCTGTCTGACCATATGGCCAGGCCATTGGCCCTGCCTGTGAGTTGGTAAAAACCTCAATATAGGGGCCAAGAGCATGCAAATCAGTCCACTACGCCGATTCGTTTTGACTTTCTATCAGCGTGGAGGCCTTCCAAACAGGAAGCTGCCCACCTTCCAAACAGGAACTGCTGTACACATGGCAGGTAACTCTCTGTTGGTCAGGGAGGGCTGTTCACAGGGCGCTGCCCAAGGATTCGGTGGCCAAGGATGAGCAGCTCCTCACATGGTTCCAGAGTCAGCTTAGGGAAGAGAGCCTCCCTTCCCTGTCGTGAGAACCGTCTCCTCACACTCCCTGGCGGCATGCTCCTGTGATAGCTGTTTCCATCTTAGAGTGGAGCACTCCTGGGCACTGGCCTCCCCCTCACAGCGTTTCTCCATCCTCGTCAAGTCATTTCAGGTTTCAAGATGATTTTATGCCCTTCAGTCCTAGGAGATTTCAATGAATGCTCAGTAGCAAGCTAGAACTTGTTCTCAAATGGAAATTCTCTGGTCCAGAGTCCCAGCAGGTGTCACTGGGATGTAGACATTCCTAGATTTTTGCCATAAGCCTCAGTCTGCACATCATACAAGCTACCATATAAAGAATTTGTTATACTAGCATTCCAGCTTCTCTTCTATACTGTGTAGACTTGGGGAAACTTACTGGTTTCCATGTAGCATGTCCAATTAATATTTCTTGAAAGGTAGATTTTATATGCTTTCTGTTCCACAATACTAGGTAGGGGAAGCTAGATTCTCCAGGTAGACATTATCTATCTCCATAATACATTAAGGTAAAAGAGTTACAACTACGTCACATAAAGCCCCTTTAACAGACTAATTTTCATCCAAAGTTTAATATCAGATGACAACTACAAACTGGGTCCCTGGACCTACCATACTACTGACCCACTGGCTACAAATCAGGGATTCTCACATGCCCTCATGTTTAGTAATTTTCTAGAACAACTCATGACAAGCACTACACTTACAAGCTTATGATAAAGGATATACTTAGGGAGAGGTCTCAGAGGGACACAGAGCCCCTGTGCCATCTCCCACGGACTCAGGACACGTTGTCCTCTCTTCGTGTTGATGCACTCACAAACCGGGAAGCTCCACTGAGCTTCGGTGTCCACAGTTGATACTTCGGTCTTATTACAAGCCTGACTGATTAAATAACTGACAACAGATTGACTCAATATCCAGCCCCTTCCCTGGAGGTTGGGCTGCTGAGAGTCCCGATCCTCTAACCACATATTTGGCTTTTCTGATGACCAGCCCCGATCCTAAAGCTACCTGGGGACTCACACAAGTCACCTCATTTGTATAGACATTCATAGCACTCCAGGTTTTTGAAGCTCTGTGACAGGAACAGGGGACAAAGACCAGATATTTTCTTTTTATTATGCTGCACTGACAGATACATTAGCAGCACAAATCCAGACAATAACATAATATTTGTATTAATGAATTGCCTAACACATCTCTATAATCCTCTTATAACTACTATTTTTAATTACAGCACGTTGTAATTTTTTTTATCAAAACACCCAGAAGATAATCCAGCATTTCCACTATCATAGTTGAAGAAATTAGATTTTTATTATTGTCAGTTATGACTTTTTTTTTTTGGCTTCACAATTCTATTAGTCACTTCCTGTAATTTTGAAATGTTTTTAGCAAATTTGGGGAAAATCATGTTTGGTTGTGGGTATTTTGCTTTTATATTCTTCAAAAGTCAGCTTAAAGATTTGGAAAAAATTTCCACACACTAGCATCTGGCTCTGTACACTTCAATCCCAATTAATTACAGACGTCCTGTGCTGGGTACCAAAGGACACTTGTATTTCTGTGAAACCTACCATAATGTAAACAAGTCACACTAGGTGAGTCAGTATTCTGGAGGCTATTCTAATAGCAAAGTAGCTACCAATAACAACATGTGGAAGTGACTGTGGAAGATGAATCTATCCCACTAAGATCACCTAGGGATTCCCAGGCAGTGCAGTGGTAAAGACACCGCCTGCCAATGCAGGAGGAGTAGGCGATGACACCCCACTCCAGTACTCTTGCCTGGAAAATCCCATGGATGGAGGAGCCTGGTAGGCTGCAGTCCATGGGGTCGTTAAGAGTCGGACACAACTGAGCAACTTCACTTTCACTCATTGGAGAAGGAAATGGCAACCCACTCCAGTGTTCTTGCCTGGAGAATCCCAGGGACAGGGAAGCCTGGTGGGCTGCCGTCTCTGGGGTCGCACAGATTCGGACATGACTGAAGTGACTTAGCAGCAGCAGCAGCAGCCAATGCAGGAGACACAAGAGACGTGGGCTGGATCCCTGGATTGGGCAGATTCACTGGAGTAGGAAATGGCAACCCGCTCCAGTATTCTTGCCTGGAAAATTCCATGGACAGAGGAGCCTGGTGGGCTACAGTCCACGGGGTCACAAAAAGTCAGACACAACTGAGCACAAGACCATCTAAGTGTGTCCCCATGTTAATTTATCTTCATTGGATCCCTGGACCACTCTAGCTATGCTACACGAAGGGAAGGAAGATAGAGGTGAAATTGAGTGGGAGAAGATGGTAGTCTTAACTGATGGTGGGTTAAATATATTACTTTCTCAAAGTGACCCCAAGAGATCTTAGTCCCAGGCCTTAGAAGGGACCTGTGCAAGGAAGGGGTGCTTAAGCTTATCCTTAGTGGTCTACCAAGGGGTTCAGAGAATGCCCAGTTTGCCCAGCAAGAAGGACTACTTTATCACCAACCTCATTTAGCTTTGCTGGAGCATGGTTGTAGAGTAACGCAGATCCACTTTTAGTTGGTTTTACTGTTT
Organism: Bison bison bison; assembly: GCF_000754665.1. Classification (NCBI taxonomy): domain Eukaryota; kingdom Metazoa; phylum Chordata; class Mammalia; order Artiodactyla; family Bovidae; genus Bison; species Bison bison. The sequence goes on along the minus strand of NW_011494824.1, from coordinate 383,057 downwards.
AAATTCTCTGCACACAGTTTACCCCTTTATTGCCTGTCCCCAAAGCAGAGGACTCCCACCACCCCACCCTTAATGTCACTGTTAAAACTTCATTAACATCATAGTAAAGTTACTTCTGTTGCCCACCCCCGTGCCCCACCCAGCATTTCCCACCTGCCACTGCATCCTCTATAATGGCAGCCTTGAGTCCAAGACAAAGACAGGAGACAACAAAATTAGCCAAGAAGATAGCAGTTCATCTCTGGGGAGCATACAGGCCTTAGGAGAGTGGAATGGATGAGCGTGTGTGTTCTGCAGCCAGAGTACCTGGTTGATTTCCAGTGCATCCACTCGTCAATCATGGGATTGTGAGAAACTTATTTTACCTCTCTGTACCTCAGCTTTGTCATCATTAAAGTGAAGATAATTAGTTTCTACTTCATAGAGTAGTGTGTGTGTGTATAAGAATCAAATGCAATATTGTGTATTTTCAAGCAGAGAGGCCTGCAAAAATTCAAGGAAACATGGCACATTGAAGGAACTAAAGCAAGGTCCACATAGCTCTGAGAGCAGGAGGAACAATGCAAAAGAGTCTAGACTTTATCACATGCTTACAAATTTTGGTCTTTATTATAAAAGTAATGAGAAATTTGGGGACTTTGTTTTTTGGAAGAAAGGGTAGAGGCTTGATGACATTGAGAATTATGACCTCTTGTATTAACTACAACATAAGCTATTTGGCCTAAGAATGGAGACCACTTGTGTTAACATGATTTATGTTGCTTGGAGAAGATCAATAAGCAGGGACTTCCCTGGTGGTCCAATGGCTAACACTCTGCACTCCCAATGCAGTTGGCCCAGGTTTGATCCCTGGTCAGGGAAGTAGATTCCACACACCACAGCTAAAGACCCTGCATGCTGCAATGAAGACCTAAGATCCCAGGCGCCACAACTGAGACCTGGAGTGGCCTGAATAAATAAATAATTAACAAAAAAATCAACAAACAAGTCCACTGTCTGCTTCAGGAAATTCCTGTAAATCAATTGTTCCAATACAGTATTTACCTTGGGCAAACACCTTGCTTATCCAGCAACAGTTGACTTACTAAGACCTGTTTCAAGACCCTATCTCACTACATCTACCAACCCCACTCTGTCACACCACTAATTTTTCCTACCCAGTGAGTTTCTCACCTTGAAAAGACTGCCTCATACTCTTAAACCCAGACCCTCAAACCCTGTGAATGTATTCTTACATCCCTCTTCTGAGAAACTGTAAGGATTTTTTCTAGATGGTGCTCTTCATTACTACAGCTAGTCATAATAAGTTTTGCCTTTCTTTGCCACAGGATGTCTGGTGATACCTTGGGAAGTTAACTACATGATCAAACTTTGGAAAATTCTCTTGGACTGCAGCAGGAGAGTGGATAGAAGGGGAAAAGGATGAAAGTGGAGAATCTCAAAGCCTATTTACATCAATGGCGGCTAGAAACATCCACGGGCTTGACTTTCTACTCTACTCCTCTCCCCACCATCTCCTCCACTCTGAGGATATGGATATCCAAAATACACCTTCTATAGCCAGGAACTATCAAGATTCCCTTGTAGCTCAGTTGGTAAAGAATCTGCCTGCAATGCAGGAAAACTGGGTTCAATTCCTAGGTCAGCAAGATCACCTGGAGAAGGAAATAGCAACCCACTCCAGTATTCTTGCCTGGGAAATCCCATGGACTGAGGAGCCTGGTAGGCTACAGTCCATGAGACTGCAGAGTCAGACAAGACTTAGCAACTAAACTACCAATCATCTTCCTCAGCTGCAGCAATGAGATCACTATCAACAACAAATACAACACGAATGGGAAAATTAGTAAGGAATTTACCAAAGAGGCAACAGCATAGAAAGGACCCTGAGGATCATTATCTAGAAGACCTTTATTTATATACTAATTTAGCCAGCAAGTCAATCAACAGAGCTCTTCTGAACATCCATGTTCCAGACTTTTGAATTATTTGGGAAACAGAGATGAACTGGAGACATGCTCACAAATCTGGAAGAGCTTTTATTCCTTCAAGGAAAATGAACCCATAAAGAAACAACCCTGATGCAGGGTGGGAAGGGCTAGGCTGGGATGGCTAGGTGCAGAGGCTGGGAGGAGAGGAGCCAAGGGCACAGGTTAGGAGGACATGTATGGTGGCATTTGAATGTCAGGAAATGAGGGTAGACCATCTGTGAAAAATCAGGTGTTGAGTTTCAAATAGAGCAAATGCCTTCTCTGTTCAACTCAATCATCTGTGCCAGGCTCTTTAGAGGCAAAGATAAAGACAACACAATTTCTGGCCTGGGTGGTGGGGATGGAGTAGAGGTGATGGTACAGTATGAAGTGGTCCAGGGGATATTTCCAAGGCTAAGATCTTGGGAGATCCACTAACAAGAACAGAATGAAAGTCTCTTCCCCTCTGGAAGGTTGAGTGTACCCACCATCTCAGACTGGGGTATATGGCAGGAAATCTATGAATACATGGCAGAATGAATGATGCCATCAAGAGAAGAAACATTTTATGTGTTTGTTTCCCTCTTAGCTGGATTTCTAGTAGAGCTTTAGAAATCTCTAACAGGATTTGTAATAACAATTTCTGCATTACTATAGCCCTTCTCAAGGCTGAGCATTTTATTCCTACTGTAAATCCTTCAGAATGGAGAGTGGGAATGATGCTGCCCTGTAAATGGAAAAGAAGGCTAAGACCCCAAGATAGAGTTTCAGAATGAGTCTTACCAAAGCCAAGTCTCAAGTTCAAATTTCCTGGGACCCAGATAAGGACTGCAGGCTTCTTCATGTTTATATGCATAGTCTACCCATAGGTCTCTGCTCCTATCTTGGTGCGAATAGCAGTGGGATATTGGACCATAAGAACACACAACCATGCTCTTCTGAAGCAAAGGGCTGTGATGCAATGGAAAACCCATGAGCCTGAAGACCAAAAAGCTCAGGACCCTAACCTTTCCCTGCTGAGGCATGTACCCTCCAGCAAGTAACTTCATCTCCCTAAATCTCAATGAAGATTCTCCCAAATATTTTAACTGGGGGGAAAGTCATGTCCCAACCTTCCAAGGTTCTCTAAGAATAAAATCAATGGATATGAGGCTGTTAGCCAAGAGTAACACTGAAAGTGAAAGTTTCTCAGTCATGTCCGACTCTTTGCGACCCCATGGACTGGAATTCTCCAGGCCAGAATACCGGAGTGTAGCCTTTCCCTTTTTCAGGGGATCTTCCCAACCCAGGGATCGAACCTAAGTCTTCCACATTGCAGGTGGATTCTTTATCAGCTGAGCCACAAGGGTAGAGAACATTTACTTTAAACTTACAAAATAATATCCCAGGCACTGGGTTAACCCCTTCACATGTACTGTATTTTCTCATTTCGTTAGGTCACCAATTGTATAAGGCAGATGTTATTATTATCATACCTTTATGGATGAATAAATTAAATCTGGTGCTGTAAGTTACAGTTGGGTTAAGTTACCCCAAATCACATGTATGGCAAGAAGCAGAGCTGGAAGGGATTCCAGAGACTTTGTTCATCATCAGTTGAGCTGCAAAGTGCTGTTCACATGGAAATTGATGATTTGCTTTAGGGGTTGGATCTGAATTAAGAGCATCAGACCATAGCTCTTCTGCCTTTTTGTTTCATTTTTGGTTTGTGCTCTTGAGTTACAGAGTAAAATCTGCTGTTTATAGGTGCACAGTTCTCTGAGTGTTGACAAAATGTATCTAGTCCTGTCACCGTCACCATCATCAGGTCCATTTGCATCACCCCAGACATTTTCTTTGTGCTCCCTGGACATCAGCCTCCTCTTCTAACATTCCCTGATAACCAATGACCTGATTTTCTCCCCATGAGTTTGAATTTTCCAGACTATCATATAAATGGAATACAACTACAGAGCCCTTTGAAACTGGCTTCTGTCACTCCAACAGAAGCCATTTGAGAATCCCCCAGGCTATTCCATGTACCAAGATTTTCCTCTTATTGCTGAGTAACATTCCCAAGTATGGATGAACCTCTAGCTCCCCTAAAGAGTGCTGAAAACCTCCATCTTCCAGTAGCCTACGGGGATAAATGCTCTGGCTCAGACGATAAAGAATCTATCTGCAATGCAGCAGACCTGGGTTCGAACCCTGGATGGGAAAGATCCCCTGGAGTAGGAAATGGCAACCTATTCCAGTGTTCTTGCCTGGAGAAATCCATGGGCAGAGGAGCCTGGTGGGCTATAATTCATGGAGGGGCAAAGAGTCAGACAGGACTGAACAACTAATACTTTCACAGTTCCCCTGGTTTCAGGGAGTGGGTCTCTTAGATCTGAGCATGAAGCTGGTTTGAGAGGACAATCTATCTTAGGGACAAGAAATCACTTTCTCCCTGTCTTCTTTCATCCTCTGAGAGCAGAGTGGACACTGAGACCCCAGGTGCTCATCTGGAGTGTAGAAGATGGGAGCATGGGGTATGCAAGAGAAGGGATGGACACAGTGAGCTCTGTGTGCAGACTAACTCGTGTTCCCTCATCTTTCTCTCCTTTTCTTCTTCTCTATTTGCATTCCTGTTCCTGATAATTTCTTATCCTCATCAGGGAGGACTGGAAGGGGCAGGGTTCCCGCACAGCACAGGATATGACTTTATCACTAGGCTAACCCTTCTGTTAGCTACTTAGCTAGCTAACTAACTAACTGCAGAGTTTACAAATCCTCAGGCATTGGGCTCTGGAGTTGAGCTCTGGTCTCTGGGTGCCACTGTGACAATAGATGGCACAATTGACAAATTGCAACCACTAAAAATAAGCTCCAGTCACCTGGTCTCACTTCTTTAAGTGCATGGCTTCTGTGCTGGATCCAAAAATCTCAGTAATTAGCGTTAAAAGCCTCATTTGTGGGAAGAGGTGTGGTGGGAGGGCTACCCGTAGGCGGAAGGCCTGGGGAAGAGAAGCTGGTTGAAATGACAACTCCTTGAAGGAAATGGAGCTTTGAAAGGAGGGGAGAGAAGAAAGAAAAAAGCAAAGGGGTGAGCTTCACAGTGATGGGGAAGAGGTGCTAAAAATAGCAATGCTCTAAGAGGAAGTAAGAAAACCAGCAGGAGGAGGCAGGTGGCCTTTCATGGGGTGGACTGTTTGGAATGAGTGCAGGAGGGAAAATGGCTTGTTTTGTAAGTGATGTTCCTATCACTGTATTACCTAAGCTATGAGGCCAAAGTCGACCTTACTGTCTCCTGCTCCCTCTCTCCACTGCTCACTGAGTCCTTTCCATTCTGCCTCCTAAATGCCTCTCCTACTCACGATGGCCACCACATGCATCATCTTTCACCTGGATCCATCAAGGGCCTCAGGGTCTCCTACCCTCTGATTTCTCCCGTTCCTTCATCCATTTCCTCTACTCAACTGACTGAACTGCTCTGCCACTTCCCTGCTAAGAAAAACATGCTGAGAATCTCCCAACCACCCACAAAACCAAAACTTCAGGCATTTCAGACTGTTTTGAATGTAGTCCCAAATTACCAGTCCAGTCTTATCTCCCTTCAATTCCCACTCTGCTCCCAGGTCGTACACTGGTGGGCCAGGAGGTGAATATGGTCCTCGGGTATGTTCTGCTTGATACTTGAATGTTCCAAAAAGCTAAAAATGTCACATGCAAATCTTGTTAGGTTTTGTTGTTGTTTTCACTTTCCTTGAAAAATTGGAAGACTCAGCAACACTGAGCCCACATTCCACCATGAAACATTGGCAGACTCAGCAACACCGAGCCTGCATTCCACTATGGTGGCATTCTTTAGTTGGCCCCAGGCCCGACCACTGTCTAATGAAATCAGCTTCACTTATTGCCATAACCTTTTTGACCCTGTCGACAATGAAATTTGAGACCCCCAGCTCTCTACTAATTTCAGAAAGTATTATGGATTGGCAATCTGGCACCAAACTTTGACCAAGCCTGGGGATACCTGGATGAACTCTGGCCTGTGCAGGCTGGCACATGACATCCTGGGGCACTGAGAGGGGGAAAATAGCACCTGGCTCTATAGGCTGCAACCTGACACTGTGAAAGTCCTCTGTCTGGGGGACAGTCTTTGCCATTCCATCAGGTAAAGCAGCTTTCCTGAATGAAGCTTTCCTGGCACCCTCCTGTTAGGATTAATCCCAGGAACCAGGGCCTTCTCCATGGTCTCGTGATTATGCTCAATCCCACCTAAGACCTCACCTCTGCCTTGTGTTTTATTCTGTTCTAAATATGCCAAGATTTGGGCGTATGTCACATCCATTTGCTTCCCCTACTCAATGTTCACACATCCTTAAGACTCATTCCTCACACATAATAGGTACACAATAAAGTTTTTAATGAGACCAATTCAGAAACAACTAAGAATTCTCAAAGTAGTTTTTTACTAGAAGACAGAAAAAAAAAAAAGTTTAGATTCCCAATTTGTATGTCTTTTTGTAGAGAACTTGCATTAGAGAGAGATCATAGAATTGGAAGTACAGTAAAATCTTTTTGATTTAAAATAGTTAAAGAGTGTGGAGGAGTGGATATTAATTGTGCGTGCGTGTGTGTACACGTGTAAAAGACTAAAGTTTGAAACTACTTTAAGAGAATAAATTACCCTTTAGATTTAGATGTTGAAAGCGTGTTGGTGTGTTTCTGTTTCTGTGAACATACCTTGTATTTCAGCTTTGTGGTAAAATTAAGTGGGTTTTATTTCTTAAGCCTCCTCAATTTGTCCTTCATGTGCCTCTTGACACGAGAAGGAGCCAAGTCAACTGTTCATCCACGGTTCAGGTAAACGTACTCTCCAACATACCTTTAGAACCTGGTCTCTGCTTTCCCAAAAGACAACTTCTTATCCAATAATCCTTTTAAGATACAGGAGGAAAGGACCATTTCTCATCCATTCCCTGCCCAGTAGTGCTTTGTTAACTGAGTGAATTCATAAAAACATGAGAATGTATACGAGTACAAATGTGGTTCCCACTTTGATTTAACCATCAGAGATGTGATGCTTTCACTCAACAGAAGGGCTCTGAAATCATGGGGATTTCCAAAACTGGGGTAGACCAGGAGGGGAGATGTTTTCAGGCCTGGGTATGTGTGCTGAGGGTGAGGTTGGGTGTTGCAACCCTAGCACCATGTGGAAAGGAGTACAGAAAATGTTCTTGTGTATGTTTTTCAATATGACTAGCCTGGGGAATATTGATCTTAGAGTAAAATTTTATGTGACAAAATCTTTTTTATTCCCTGTTCAATTTGTTGATTAGTTAGTGACATGTAACTGCAGGAGACTGGATGCATTTTATTATGATTGTCCTAGGATTATTTAATACTCCTAAGAAAAGATCCATAGAATTCTAATTAAAATTATTATGAAAAAATCTTTATAATAACCTTAGGAAAAAAATTTAAATTACACATAATCCGTTGCTCTGTCAAATAAGTTGTTTTCATTTCTCTAGTTTTCCTTTAGTCTTTGTACATCGTTGTTATTTAGGTGCCTATTTGTGTCTGACTCTTGTGCAGACCCATGGACTGCAGTTGCCTACCAATCTCTTCTGTCCATGGGGTTTCCCAGGCAAGGATACTGGAGGGGATTGCCATTTCCTTCTCCAGGGGATTTTCCTCACCCAGGGATCAAATCCGTGTCATGTGCATTGGCAGACAGATTCTTCACCACTGAGCCACCAGGGTAGCTCAATATTTGTACATATGCAGACACAATTATGCATATCTCACTAGAAATTTCTATGATGTAGTAGTCCTCAACATTGTTACATACATATTTTATTTTATTACTTGATAGTTTTAATAATTATCCCATAGAATATATTTCAATAAATTGATGTGAGTCATTTAACCTATTTTCTATAGCTAGACATTTAAAAATAAAAGCTTCAGAAATTTTCCTATTATTAAATAATAACTTTTTTCTGCATTGAAAGTTTTAAGCTGTGGTTATTTATGTTATTGATAGCTTATGGTGAATGATGTTGGATTTGTGATCTCCAAAGAAGATTTAACTTCGGGACCAGGGACCAGGCTTGATCACTCAGGAGCTTTTGTGTAGCAGAGTTTTCTTAAAGTATGAAAGGGACAGAGAAAGTTTCTGACATAGACAACAGAAGGGGGTGGAGAATGCCCCATTCGATAGCCTTTAGCAAGGGAATTATATGCTTTTTTAATTAGTTATTACAATAAATCAAAAGAATGTCTCAAGGTTGTAAAAATTTTACCAGACCCACTCCCATAATTTACACTTTAAGATAACAGGATTAGAATTTAATAATAGAAAGATTTTACCAGACCCATTCCCATAATATACATTCTAAGATATCAGGATTAGTCAGAAGGTTTTCAGGAAGGAGAAACTGTCCTCAAGCAGGATACACTGTTGTTATATAATCCTTAGTACAGAGTTTAAACTGGGTTGTGTTATGTGACTAAGACTAAGGAATGTAGAGAAAAAAAAAAAAAGAAATGGTTGTCCTTTCCTCCTTGAGAATTCCAGACCCCTATCTCCTCCTCCGGGACCCTGGACTTCTTATCAACCTGCCTAGGAATTGACTCTCTCATTATGGTAGCAAAAAAATGTTCTCCAAATTAAACATTCAAGCTGATATACTTGTACCCATTTCCTCAGTTCAGTTCAGTTCAGTCTCTCAGTTGGGTCCGACTCTTTGAGACCCCATGGACTGCAGCACGCCAGGCTTCCCTGTCTACCACCAACTCCCGGAGCTTACTTAAACTCAGGTCCATTGAGTCAGTGATGCTATCCAACCATCTCATCCTCTGTTGTCCCTTTTTCCTCCTGCCTTCAATCTTTCCCGGCATCAGGGTATTTTCCAGTGAGTCAGTTCTTCCCGTCAGGTGGCCAAAGTATTGGAGTTTCAGCTTCTGCATCAGTCCTTCCAATGAACATTGGAAACATTCATTTCCTAGGACTATTATAACAAAGTACTATAAATTGGGTGGTGTAAATGACAGAAATTTATTCTCTCACATTTCTAGAGGCTAGAAGTCTGAGATCAAGGTGTCAACAGGGCCATGTTCCCACTAAAGACTAGGGAAGAATCCCCTCTTGCCTTTTCCAGCTTTTGGTGGCTCGCAGCACTTCCTGGTGTTCCTTGGCATGTAGCTGCATTGATCTAACTTCTGCCTTCATTTTCACATGACCTTCTCCTCTATGTCTCTGTGTGCCTTCCTTTCTTGTAATGACACCAGTTACTGGATTTGGGCCCACCACCTAGGATGACTTCATCTCACAATCCTTTATTAATCACATTTACAAAGATCCTGGGGCTTCCCAAGTGGTGCTGTGGTGAAGAATCTGCCTGCCAATGCAGGAGACACAAGAGACCTGGGTTCAATCCTCGGGTCAGAAGGATCCTCTGGAGTAGGAAACGGCAACCCACTCCAGTATTCTTGCCTGGAAAATTCCATGGACAAAGGATCTTGGAAGGCTAAAGTCCGTGGGGTCACAAAGAATTGGACATGACTAAGCGCACACACACACACACAAAGATCTTACTTACAAATAAGTTCCCCTTCCCAGGTACCAGAGGTTAAGACTTGAACATATGTTTTTGGAGGATATTGTTAAAGTTGTTTCCAAGTCCAAGTTCAGGCTGCTCACAGCACAACAGGCCAGTAACCATGAGGTAAAGCGCTGAGGCAAGGAAGAGCGACTTTATTCAGAAAACTGGGTGTCCGAGAAGATGGCAGACTACAGTCCTGGAGTACCATTTTATTGGGGTCTGGATACCTCTGTCTTTTATAGAAAAGAGAGAGGAGGAGCTGAGGAAAGAAAGTAAAAAGGCCGTCAGTTTTACAAAACATGCCCTGGTCTGGCCCGCCTTGAGAAGGGAACCTGTTAATTTCTTCTTTCCTGAAGCCATCCACGGTGGGCAGGGTCAGGGTGTTTCCTTGCAGGCAGGACAAAGGCACTTTAGTTTAATATTCAGACAGAGATACAGGGTCCCCCCCACCCCGCAAGCAGGTAATGACATACACTTGTAGCCATAGACAGCATCTTTCTAGTGATTATAGTAACAAAAGGAACAGGAAGCAAATGTTAAAGAAGAGATCCAGAATGAAGAGTCTGTTCTTCCCTGCTACAAAGTCGCTTCAGAGCTTTACTCCAAAATATTTTGAGGTCCCTGGTATTGTAGGTAGGAACCAAGAGTTCAGCCATCATTCTTCCCCAGAGACAGGCACAAGGGGCAGAAAGCAAGTGGATCCTAAAATGCAGGCTTCCTACTTTCTGAGAAGGGCACTACGAGAAAGCTGGGCTGCAGTGAGACTCCTAAGGCTAGACTCTTGCCATCCCCTGAAGCCGGAAGAAGGAAGTTGCAAGGAGGACAGAAGATGACTGCTCTGCCCCCCAGTTCTAACTCCACCTGCCCTCAGACTCCTGGAAGAGAGGAATGGAAGACGAAGATGCCAGAGACCAAGCGATGGTCCTTGCTCACCCCGTTCCATGGAGCAGGGCAGCTAAGGATCACGGAGGGAGGTCGTAGGACCCAGAAGGACGCTTCATGGACGCTCACTCTTTCTGCCCCCTAGTAAGACCCAGGACATGTCTTACATTATAATTACATAGATGAGCTTCTTCTCCTGCTCAGGGTATGGATGGCCCTGGGAAGGTGTGGCAACAGAGGCACGCAGATAGGTAGATGAGTAACAGGAATGTGTTTAGATGGCCACCATGTATGTGTGTATTATTTCAAGAGCATTAAAAACATATTATTCCATGTGCACATTCCCATGAATCTGCTGCTGCTGCTAAGTCGCTTCAGTCATGTCCCACTCTGTGCGACTCCATAGACAGCAAGCCACTAGGCTCCCCCGTCCCTGGGATTCTCCAGGCAAGAACACTGGAGTGGGTTGCCATTTCCTTCTCCAATGCATGAAAGTGAAAAGTGAAAGTGAAGTCGCTCAGTCATGTCCGACTCTTAGCGACCCCATGGACTGCAGCCTACCAGGCTCCTCCATCCATGGGATTCTCCAGGCAAGAGTACTGGAGTGGGTTGCCATTTCCTTCTCCGATGCATGAAAGTGAAAAGTGAAAGTGAAGTCGCTCAGTCATGTCCGACTCTTAGCGACCCCATGGACTGCAGCCCACCAGGCTCCTCCATCCATGGGATTCTCCAGGCAAGAGTACTGGAGTGGGGTGCCATTGCCTTCTGCACCCATGAATCTAGTTTATATATTTTACACTTTTAATCACTAAGGAAATAGTAATCAATTAATAAAAGGAGAAAAAACATGATCATCTCAATAGATACCAGGAACATAGATAATGAAGTCCAACACTCAATCCTGACTTAAAAAAGGAAAATAAAATATAAAACAAGCCTTAGGGAAGTTGGTAGAGAATGAAACTTTTGCCATCCGATAACAGGCTGCTGTCAGAAATCCCTACCTTGCCAAAAATCATACTTAATATTGAAACATTAGAAACAGTCTTAGTTAATACAGGACAACTACAGAGATGTCTACCCAGATCAATAGTGTTTCATATGAAAAGCATAAATATTTGGAAGTAAAACATCATTATAAGTTGCAGACAATTTGCTGTCTATTAAAAATTCAAGAGAATCAACTGCAGAAACTAAGAGCTCAATAAGAGAATTCGGTAATTTTGTCAAGTTCAGCCATTAAAGAAATATTTAATGAATACCTGCTATATGCCAGACACGTGTCTTAGAATTCTGGACACAGCAATGAGTATTAATAAAGTTTCTCCTTCTGTGGTGCTTACAATCTCACTGAACAAGTTTAACATTAAAAAAAAAAAAAAGCCGAGCATTAATCAATTAAAAACATAAATGGTAAAAATGTATCCAGTTCATAATACTGAGAAATGGAATATTTCCTGCCATGTCAGTAAACAAGGACATCATAGTCAGTTCAGTGGTTCAGTTGTGTCTGACTCTTTTCAACCCCATGGACTGCAGCATGCCTGGCTCCCCTGTCCATCACCAACTTCCAGAGCTTACTTAAACTCATGTCCATAGAATCGGTGATGCCATCCAACCATCTCATCCTCTGCCATCCCCTTCTCCTCCCGCCTTCAATATTTTCCAGCATCAGGGTATTTTCCAGTGAGTCAGTTCTTCCCATCAGGTGGCCAAAGTATTGGAGTTTCAGCTTCAGCATCAGTCCTTCCAATGAATATTCAGGATTGATTTCCTTTGGGATGGACTGGTTGGATCTCCTTGCAGTCCAAGGGACTCTCAAGAGTCTTCTCCAACACCACATTTCAAAAGCATCGATTCTTCAGTGCTCAGCTTTCTTTATGGTCCAACTCAGTCACCTGCAATCGCAAACACCACGGATGGTAAGATGGTGAGCCCTGGGGAAGCAGGGGATGTGAAAACAGGATACTGTCCCCAAATAGGTGACATGCATATCAAAGGAATGATTTCGACTCTTGCATCTTCCCATACTTAGAAAAGTGTTAAATTCCATAACTTGGGATATCTGGTTGTCTTTAACAATAATCTTTTGATGTTCAGAAGACCTGCCCTTTGTTGCAAAACTTCTCTATAACCTGGCTCTTCCCCTGGCCTCCTCAGAGGAGTTCTCTCAGGGTTACTTGAGATGCTGTCTCCGGAGCTTTAAGCTCTAAAAATTTCCACTGAATGAAATATAGTCCTCAACTTTTAGGTTGTGATTTTATTTTTAAGTCCACAATACCGAAAAGAAACCTAAAATTTTCAGAAATAAATCTAGTGGGAAAAGTACAATCTCTATAAAAAAGGACACTTTAAACATCATTGTACTAATGGCATTAAATAAACAGCATCATAAATTAATTCTTGCAACAATGTGATGATGAGGGTACTTTTATTATTCTTCCCTCCTTTACAATTGAGGCTACAGGAAGGTGAGTGACCTGCCTCAGGTCACAGTCAAGATCTTGTCTAGTTGATGTCAGGACTGATGCCACCAGGCCTCTACCAGACCACCTGTTCACCTCTTGGAACCTCTCCTTCAACCCCCATCTCCCTGCTGCTGCTGCTAAGTCGCTTCAGTCGTGTCCAACTCTGTGCAACCCCATAGATGGCAGCCCACCAGGCTCCCCCGTCCCTGGGATTCTCCAGGCAAGAGTACTGGAGTGGGGTGCCATTGCCCATCTCCCTACCTGCATGTAAAATGGTAACATTCACACCTCTCTCCCATCCTTGTTATGAATGAAATACTGTGTTGAAAGCACTTAACCTGGGACATAAAGCAGATGTTTGATAAATGCTAGTTTCTTCCTTCTAACCAGGAGAGGAACTGAGCTCCCTGAGTCTTTATCAACATATTCTATGGCATAATGATAGGGGGAGAGAAGTATTTTCATCATGATCAATCAATACCATGAAGAGTAACTTCAGCAAGCACAGAGGAGAGAGGTGGATTTTTAAACAGAATTTCTATTATACTGACTTGCTTAATGATTCACTGAGCTGTTTGATTTGAGAGACAGCGAATCTGAGGGATGTAAAATGCCGATCTTTCTGAGCAGCAATTATTTGTGATTAAATCGCAGTACCTTTTGGAGGAAGAAGCTACTTTGCATCTGGAGTGAGGTGACTCATGGAAAAGATCTTTTCCCAGAGAGCAGGTGAAAGGCTGCCAATGCAGCTTAAGAGGCAGAGGTACTCATGTGGACGTGTAGAGAAGCCCCTACTCCAGAATACTCCCAAGAGCTGTGTGGTCTCGTTTAACTCAGTTCAGTTCAGTTCAGTCGCTCAGTTGTGTCTGACTCTTTGTGACCCCATGGACTGTAGCACACCAGGCTTCCCTATCACCAGCTCCTGGAGCTTACTCAAACTCATATCCATCGAGTCGGTGATGCCATCCAATCATCTCATCCTCTTTCTTCCCCTTCTCCTCCTGCCTTCAATCTTTCCCAGCATCAGGATCTTTTCCATTGAGTCAGTTCTTCCCATCAGGTGGCCAAAGTGTTGGAGCTTCAGCTTCAGCATCAGTCCTTCCAATGAATGTTCAGGACTGATTTACTTTAGGATTAACTGGTTGGATCTCCAAGGGACTCTCAAGAGTCTTCTCCAACACCACAGTTCAAAAGCATCGATACTTCAGCGCTCAGCTTTCTTTACAGTCCAACTCTTACATCCATACATGACTACTGGGAAAACCATAACTTTGACTAGATGGACTTTTGTTGGCAAAGTAATGTCTCTGCTTTTTAATATGCTGTCTGGGTTGGTCATAACTTTTCTTCCAGGAAGCAAGTATCTTTTAATTTCATGGCTGCAGTCACCATCTGCAGTGATTTTGGAGCCCTCCAAAATAAAGTCTGTCACTGTTTCCATTGCTTCCCCATCTATTTGCCATGATGTTATGGGACCAGATGCCCTGATCTTAGTTTTCTGAATGTTGAGTTTTAAGCCAACTTTTTCACTCTCCTCTTTCACTTTCATCAAGAGGCTCTTTGGTTCTTCTTCACTTTCAGCCATAAGGGTGGTGTCATCTGCATATCTGAGGTTATTGATATTTCTCTCAACAATCATGATTCTAGCTTGTGCTTCATCCAGCCCAGCATTTCTCATGATGTACTTTGCATATAAGTTAAATAAGCAGAGTGATAAAATACTTCAGTGATCACTGTACATTAAGTAAATTAGCAAAATGCAGAAAAGGAAAAAAGTCCCAGTCCTGAACCCTACTGGAAGAATAGCTAGCATTTTAATATATTTCCTTGTGATTTTTTTCTTTCTGCATTTGTTTCTTTCCTTGTTTGCATAATTGTAATTTCCCCATTTTGTATCTGGTCTAAGTATGAGTAGAAAAAGCACAGGATTAGAAAAAAGCTTAAACCTCATGACTTGCCAGCTGAGGGACTTTGGAAGCAGTCATCTTTAAACTTTAGTTTTCTCATCTATCTAGTGGGATAATAACACCCATCCCAGAGAGTTTTGTCAGTATTGATTAGATAACACAGGTTAATTGCTGACACATAGTAGACACTCAATAAATGACCCATTAAGGGCTTCCCTGGTGGCTCAGACAGTAAAGAATCTGCCTGCAATGTGGGAGACCCAAGTTCTATCCCTGGGTCAGGAAGATCTCCTGGAGATGGTCATGGCAACCCACTCCGGTATTCTTGCCTAGAGAATCTCATGGACAGAGGAGCCTGGAGGGCTATAGTCCATGGGGCCTCAAAGGGTCGGACACAACTGAGAGATTAACACTTTTTCCATACTCCTGGGAATCAGGAAAGTTTCTTTGGTTACAAAAAATGAGCTGGCCCACCAGACTTTAGAAAGAGCAGACATGGTCTCACTCCAGAGATTTTCACAACTCCTCACTAGAATAGGACCAGAATAGGGGTCTAAACCAGATGCAGCCTCATCTCGCTTCCATTTCTTTCTTTTTTTTTAAATTTTATTTTATTTTTAAACTTTACATAATTGTATTAGTTTTGCCAAATATCAAAATGAATCCATCACAGGTATACATGTGCTCCCCATCCTGAACCCTCCTCCCTCCTCCCTCCCCATACCATCCCTCTGGGTCGTCCCAGTGCACTAGCCCCATGCATCCAGTATCGTGTATCAAACCTGGACTGGCATCTCATATTTCTTAAAGACCTCATTCCAACGTTCAAATTCCAGCATGATAAAATATGACTGGACAGCTCAGTATGGAATTTGGTCATGGGGTCACTTGGGCATGGTTGGACAGCAATTTGCGGGATAGCTGGAGATACTGAATATGTAGCTAACCCTTGGGGAAATTCCTAACAACTTTCCAACTTTCAAAGTAGTTGAGTCCTTAATAGTCTGGTACCAAATTCTGATAAATGCAGAGTTGTTGTTTTTGTTTTTTTCACTATATGTCCCCAAATTGTCCAACAACAGCTGGATGTGTTATAGTTCAATTCGATTCTGACACCATCTGCCTGGAGATAACATCAGGATCCATAGGTGAAGGGCTCAGCCCTACAGGAATGCCCCTCGTCCCCCAGCCACACTTGCTCATGCACACACAAATAAGATGTTCGTGCAAAGTCTTGGCTGTCACCTGTGCTTCTGGTTTACCTGCTATAGATCAGAGGTTCTCATGACCCCCTAATAAGTTGGGTTCAGTTAATTTCCTAGAGTGGCTCACAGAACTCAGAGAAATATTTTACTGACTAGATTACTTTTTTTAAAAAAATAAAAGGATGTAACTCAGGAACAGCCAGCTGAAAGAGACGCCTGTGGGAAGATATAGGGAAAGGGGGTTGAACTTCCATGCCTTATTCTCCCCAAATCTCCATGTGTTCACCAACCTGAAAGCTCCTCAAACCCATTCCTTTTGGATTTTCATGGAGGCTTCATTACTTCCCTCAAACATTTTAGGTTCTTGGTTGACATTAATCTATAATAAAGGACAGATTAACAAGAAAAAAAATAAACAAACAGAAGTTCAATAATATGTGTACTTCACATACATGGAAGATAACCAGGAAAATGGAGTCGCTCCCCAAATGGCCCAAGCGACTACTTTAAGTGACACCCTGAGTGAAATTTTAAAATGCACATTGCAAAAGTTGAGTTTCAGTTTTATTCAGAGATCTTGCTGAGGATTATAGCCCTGGAGACAACCTCTCAGATAACTCAGAGGAACTGCTTCAAAGAGGTAGGGGAGGAGCCAGAATATATATGAATTTTTTTAGCTGGGAAATAAAAGTAGTTAAGCATATATCTTGGTAAAAGATTGCTGTTAGTCATGAAACCAAGCAGGATACTCCCTCAGCAAATGGAAGATGCTAACTGTTTGATGAAGCAATTCCTCATTTCAGTGGTCAGGAGAATCAGGAGAGCAAGTGAGGCCAGATTATAGGTGCCACAGAAGCTCACCAGGAGGCCGCCTGAGGCCAGATCCGGGAAGGTGGGCCCTGTATGCACCCTGGCCATGAACAGCAACCCCGCCCTTGAACCATCTCCATAAAACTCCTCACCAAATTCCCCCAGGTTGAGACACAGTTTTTGAAGGGCACGATGAGCCAGCTGTGTCCCCTTTTGCCTGGAAAATCAGTAAAGTTATTCTTTACTACTTTCCCCAAAACTCTGAGATTCAATTTGGCACCAGTGCATAGAAGTCAAATTCTGGGCATCAAGCATCAAAAAAACCCAGATGTATCAAGTTAATGATTTTAGTGCTTGTGTATATAAAGAAAGATGCAAGAGTCTGCTGTTATTGAATTTCTTCCTTTCATATGCTTATTAACTAGCTCCTGGCTCGTGTGTCTAAAACATAGACTGCTTCATCCTGGTTTTTCAATCTAAATTATTTACAGGATGTACTGAAGTTCAGTGACTACAATGGCTAAGGACTTGATCCTTGTGGACTACATGACAGGCAACATTCTTTGTTGACAATCTCCAACTAAAACCAAAAGAAGACTTGGAAGGAAAGGGAAGATAACTTTGGGGAGGTTACCAGGAAAAGCACAGTCAACTATGATAGGATTGTCATGCAGATTGGAGTCCTGCCTTCTTCAATTATAAGAGTTTCTAGAGATTTAGCGCCATCCTTCTGTTCTTGGTATAGAGAGGGATGTGTGTGTGTGTTTTGTTTGATTCTTTGTGACCCTATGAACTGTAGCCTACCAGACTCTTCTGTCCATGCGATTTTCCAGGCAAGAATACTGGAGTGGGTTGCATTTCCTACTCCAGGGAATCTTACTGACACCACCCTTACAAGTGGAGATTTCCATTATAAATGTAAATGTATCTTACAAAAGGGTAACATTAACCTAGGTATGGGCTTTCCCTTGGCTCAGGCCTTAACATATACCCTGCAATGCAGGAGATATGTATTTGATTCCTGGGTTGGGAAGATCCCCTGGAGAAGGGAATGGCAACCAACTCCAGTATTCTTGCCTGCAGAATCCCAGGGACAAGGGAGCCTGGCTGGCTACAGCCCAAGGGGTCACAAAGAGTTGGACACAACTGAGCGACTAAGCACACACACGAGCAATCTAGTTTGAAGACCTGTCCTGTGTCTGCTTAAAAATAATCAGCCTAAAATAATCCATATACCAAAGAGACATATTCTGGAATGGCAAATTCTGCTACCCTTCAGCATGATTGATTAAATCATTGGCCATTGGCAATTGATTCAACCTCCTGCCACTCTCCTCTCAGAAAGTCAGGACGATGGAACTGAAGCTTCCAACCCTCTAATCAAGTGGTTTTGTTATGGGAAATACTGAGTAAAACTGCCCACTCTGGCCAGGCCCAATCCTAATGCTCACAATACAAAAATAAAGATGAAAGAGGAGAGTGAAAAAGCTGGCTTAAAACTCAATATTCAAAAAACTAAGATCATGGCAAGAAAATAAAAATCTGTCACAGTTTCTAATTTTTTCCACATCTATCTGTCATGAAGTGATGGGACCAGATGCCATGATCTTAGTTTTTTGAATGTTGACTTCTAAGTCAACTTTTTCACTCTCGTCTTTTACCTTCATCAAGAGACTCTTTAGTTCCTCTTCACTTTCTGCCATAAGGGTGGTGTCATCTGTGTATCTGAGGTTATTGATATTTCTCCCGGCAATCTTGATTCCAGCTAGTGCTTCATCCAGCCTGGCATTTCTCATGATGTACTCTGCATATAAGTTAAATAAGCAGAGTGACAATATACAGCCTTGACGTACTCCTTTCCAAGTTTTGAACCAGTTTGTTGTTTCATGTCTGGTCCTAACTGTTGCTTCTTGACCTGCATACAGGTTGCTCAGGAGGCAGGTAAGGTGATCTGGTATTCCCGTCTCTTTAAGAATTTTCCAAAGTTTGTTATGATCCACACAGTCAAAAGCTTTAGTGTGGTCAATAAAGCAAAAGTAGATATTTTTCTGGAATTCCATTGTTTTTTCTATGACCTATCAGATATTGGCAATTTGAACTCTGATTCCTCTGCCTTTTCTAAACCTAGCTTGTACAGCTGGAATTTCTCAGTTCACATTCTACTGAAGCTTAGCTTGAAGGATTTTGAGTATTACATTGCTAGCATGTGCTGATGCTGCTGCTAAGTTGCTTCAGTCGTGTCTGATTCTGTGCGACCCCATAGACGGCAGCCCACCAGGCTCTGCCATCCCTGGGATTCTCCAGGCAAGAACACTGGA
>NW_011494824.1:363503-363823 GCF_000754665.1 Bison bison bison | reverse complement strand
TTTTTTATTTTTTTTATTTTTAAACTTTACATAATTGTATTAGTTTTGCCAAATATCAAAATGAATCCGCCACAGTATTTCTTATGTTGAGAATCATCATCTCGAAGTTTTCCTGTCCCAACCCGCTTGCAAACATGATACCCCATTGTGGTGACAGAGCAGGAGACATGGACCGCTCATGCACAATCCAGCAAAGCATCTGTTGGAGTAGGTCTTTGGAGGGTAAACCAGCAAGCTTACTGTAACATTAGGTATACAGCCTAGGACTTGGCAGTCCCTCTTCTGCATTTCTGTGCTACGATGGTAACCACACCACATGC
>NW_011494824.1:361010-363403 GCF_000754665.1 Bison bison bison | reverse complement strand
ACAGCCCATAGACGGCAGCCCACCAGGCTCTGCCATCCCTGAGATTCTCCAGGCAAGAACACTGGAGTGGGTTGCCATTTCCTTCTCCAATGTATGAAAGTGAAAAGTGAAAGTGAAGTCGCTCAGTCATGTCCAACTCTTAGCGGCCCCAGGGACTGTAGCCCACCAGGCTCCTCCATCCATGGGATTTTCCTGGCAAGAGTACTGGAGTGGGGTGCCATTGCCTACTCTGTGGTAGCATGTGAAATGAGTATAGTTGTGAGGTAGTTTGAACACTCTTTGGCATTGCCCTTCTTTGGAATTGGAATGAAAACTGACCTTTTCCAGTCCTGTGGTCATTGCTGAGGCTTCCAAATTTGCTGGCATAAAACTGCAACACTTTCACAGCATCATCTTTGAGGATTTGAAATAGTTCAGCTGGAAATCTATTACCTCCACTAGCTTTGTTCTTAGTAACACTTCCTAGGGTCCACTTGACTCCACATTCTAGGATGTCTGGTTCTAAGTGAGTGATCACACCATCATGGTTATCCATATCATTAAGACCTTTTTTGTACAGTTCTTCTGTGTATTCTTGCCACCTCTTCTTAATATCTTCTGCTTCTGTTAGGTCCATACCATTTCTGTCCTTTATTATGCCTATTTTTGCATGCCGTGTTCCCTGGTATCTCTAATTTTCTTGAAGAGATCTCTAGTCTTTCCCATTCTGTTGTTTCCCTCAATTTCTTTGCATTGATCACTGAGGAAGGCTTTCTTATCTCTCCTTGCTATTCTTTGAAACTCTACATTCAAATGGGTATATCTTTCCTTTTCTCCTTTGCCTTTAGCTTCTCTTCATTCCCCAGCTATTTGTAAGGCCTCCTCAGACAACCATTTGGCCCTTTTGCATTTCTTTTTGTCAGGGATGATTTTGATAACTGCCTACTGTACAAAGTTACAAACATCCATTCATAGTTCTTCAGGCACTCTATCAGGTCTAATCCTTTGAATCTATTTGTCCTCTCCACTGTATAATCATAAGGGATTCAATTTAGGTCACACCTGAATAGTCTAGTGGTTTTCCCTACTTTCTTCAATTTGAGCCTGAATTTTGCAAAAAGGAACTGATGGTCTGAGCCACAGTCAGCTCCATGTGTTGTTTTTGCTGCTGTATAGAGCTTCTCCCAGAGAAGGCGATGGCACCCCGCTCCAGTACTCTTGCCTGGAAAATTCCATGGACGGAGGAGCCTGGTAGGCTGCAGTCCATGGGGTCGCAAAGAGTCGGACACGACTGAAGTGACTTAGCAGCAGCAGCAGAGCTTCTCCATCTTCAGCTGCAAAGAATATAATCAATCTGATTTTGCTATTGACCATCTGGTGACATCCGTGTGTAGAGTCGTCTCTTGTGTTGTTGTTGCCTGTTACTCCAGGTACCTCTTGACTTCTTATTTTGCATTCCAGTCCTCTATGATGAAAAGGACATCTTTTTTTTTTTGGTGTTACTTCTAGAAGGTCTTGTAGGTCTTCATAGAACTGATCAACTTCAGCTTCTTTGGCATCAGTGGTTGGAGCATAGACCTGGATTACTGTGATGTTGAATGGTTTGCCTTGGAAAAGAACCAAGATCATTCTCTCATTTTTGAGATTGCACCCAAGTACTGCATTTTGGACTGTTTTGTTGACTATGAGGGCTACTCCATTTCTTCTAAGGGATTCTTGCCCATAGTAGTTTATATAATGGTCATCTCAATTAAATTCCCCCACTCCATCCACTTTAGGTCACTGATTCCTATGATTTCTACATTTACTCTGGCCATCTCCTTCTTGACCATGTCTAATTTAAGAACTTTTTATTAAGATCTGTTTATTTTGCACGGTATGTTCTGCAGGGCATAACTCATACCTTCATCAAGTTGTACATGCGCCTTCACCATGACAAGGCTGTGATCTATAAGCCCTGGCTACCACTAAATTATTTTAGATCTCTATCATTTGGTCATTTCAAGGGTGCTATAGAAATGAGGCCATACAGTATGCAATCTTCTGATATTGGCTTTTTTCACTCAGCACAACTCCCTTGAGATTCATTGAAGCTGAGTGTATTAGTAATTTATTTCCTTTTACTGTGTGTAGTATTCCATGTATGGATTACCAGTTTACTTAACTGTTTACTGATTGAAGGGCAACTGTGTATCACAATAAGCTGTGGAAAATTCTGAAAGAGATGGGAATATCAGACGACCTGACCTGCTTCTTGAGAAACCTGTATACAGGTCAGGAAGCAACAGTTAGAACTGGACATGGAACAACAGACTGGTTCCAAATAGGAAAAGGAATATGTCAAGGCTATATATTGTCACCCTGCTTATTTAACTTATATGCAGAGTACATCATGAGAAACACTGGGCTGGAGG
>NW_011494824.1:360552-360910 GCF_000754665.1 Bison bison bison | reverse complement strand
ATTGGCCTGACTCAGCAGGTCTGGATAGTCCCTGCAGCTCCCGCAGCTCAGGATTTCTAGACTCTAAGCTGACCTCCCAGCCATTCTCTTGGTTACAGGAGTGGCTGTGGCATCTCGGCACACAGCCTCTCACACCAAAAGGCCCAGCCACACGTAAGAAAGACAGCCTCCAGCCACATGCACTTTACACTGGGCAGCAAAATCTTTCCCAGCATCCTCCAGCAGACCTCTCCTTGGCTGCAACTCTATCACATGATCATGTCTCCTTCCAAGGAGGCTGGGGAATCAAGGATCTGAAAGTTGGACCATGAGGCAAACGGCTCTCCAGAAGACTCAAGAGGGAAATGCTGGATTTGGG
>NW_011494824.1:360281-360452 GCF_000754665.1 Bison bison bison | reverse complement strand
GGCTTAAAACTCAACATTCAGAAAACTAAGATCTTGGCATCCGGTCCCATCACTTGATGGCAAATAGATGGGGAAACAAACAGTGGAAACAGTGCCTGACTTTATTTTGGGGGGCTCCAAAATCACTGCAGATGGTGACTCCAGCCACGAAATTAAAAGATGCTTACTCCT
>NW_011494824.1:332509-360181 GCF_000754665.1 Bison bison bison | reverse complement strand
CAAAGGTCCATCTAGTGAAGGCTATGGTTTTCCTGTGGTCATGTATGAATGTGAGAGTTGGACTGTGAAGAAAGCTGAGCGTCGAAGAATTGATGCTTTTGAACTGTGGTGTTGGAGAAGACTTTGA
The DNA here is from genome assembly GCF_000754665.1 of Bison bison bison. Classification (NCBI taxonomy): domain Eukaryota; kingdom Metazoa; phylum Chordata; class Mammalia; order Artiodactyla; family Bovidae; genus Bison; species Bison bison. The sequence goes on along the minus strand of NW_011494824.1, from coordinate 360,054 downwards.
GAGTCCCTTGGACTGCAAGGAGATTCAACCAGTCTATCCAAAAGGAGATTAGTCCTGGATGTTCATTGGAAGGACTGATGTTGAAGCTGACACTCCAATACTTTGGCCACCTCATGTGAAGAGCTGACTCATTTGAAAAGTTCCTGATGCTGGGAAAGATTGAGGGCGGGAGAACGGGAAGACAGAGGATGAGATGGTTGGATGGCATCACTGACTCAATGGATATGGGTTTGGGTGGACTCTGGCAGTTGGTGATGGACAGGGAGGCCTGATGTGCTGTGGTTCATGGGGTTGCAAAGAGTTGGACACAACTGAACGACTGAACTGAACTTATTGTTTTCAGCTTTCAACTATTACAAATAAAGTTGCTAGGAACACTCATGTATAAGTTTTTGTGTGAGTCTAAGTCTTTATTTCTCTGAGATAAATGCTCATAAGTGGTAGCAGTCATTTTTATTTCCTTTCTTTCAAAAAGTGACAGGCTAATTCTAAATTTTTTCATGGAAATCAAAGAAACTAGATTAGCAAGATAATCTTAAAGAAGGATATAGGGGAATTTGCACTATCTCAAGACTTACTCTACAACTACAGCATTAAGATAGCTTATACTGGCATTAGGATATATATATATATATCATCATCATCATCATCTTCATCAAAATTGAGAACTGCTGTTCATGAACCAATAAGAAAATGACAAAGAACCCAATAGAAAAATAGAGGCAAGGATTTGAAAAGTATTTCACAAAACAGTAAACACAAATGATCCGTAAACATGTGAAATGATGCTTAGCTAGCAGAAATAAAGTGCCAATTACAAGCATTGCCTCAACACTGGCAAAAATTTTAAAACGTATAAAGTCTGGGAATACCAAAGTTAAGAAGTAAATAACAAGGGGAAGTCAGAACTGTCTTAAAAGGCTAAAAACATTGTAAATTAATAAAACCATTCTGGAGAATGATTTAGTGTTTTCTAGTCATTTTGAAGAGTTATTTATCTTATAAATCTTTTAATTTTATTTATACATTTTCAATATATTCTTACCTGTATACCAGTTCATAACAGCATTTCATGTAATGGTAAATAATTTGTAAAAAAAATCCTCAAGAATAAAAGAGATAAATTATGGTTTAGACACACCCTGGAATAGTATGTAGCTGTGAAAAAGAATGAGTTATAGCTACTGGCATTTGCATGGATGATCACTAAAGCAAGTCACAGAATACATACACTAGGATTCCATTCATATACAAATGTGATATATTTCATAGCTTTTAAAATATGAAAGATACATATTTTCATTAAGAGAGCATTAGTATTCCCAAGCAGAGTGAGAGGATCCCTCCCTCTCTGAGCCAGGCACTCAGTATCTCTGGAAATATTTGATCCTGTCCAGAATATCCTTTACTCACCTCTCGTCATGCCTTAAGATCCTGCCACAGATGAGATGGGCCAATGTGACAACCAGGTCTTCCACTGGGAGGAGGAAGAAGGCGGACAGTTGGGTATAGACCTCTAACATCCAAATTCTCTGGGAACTGATTAACCTGAAAACTGTATCTTGCCTTCTTTGTAATTTTCCTCACAGTGCCTGGCAGGTAGGCTGGCAGTGAAGTAGGTCTGACATCCCACTGGTTAAACATGGGCTAAATGCAGATTCCCTGCCTCTCTCAGGACACTTGGTCCTAAAATGAGGTTAACGGCAGCTACCTGGCCTCACCAGAGTGCTCTTTTCAACCTGCTTAATAAATATAAAACTCAAAGGGAGGTTTTGCCTATGAAATGATTTCACCTCATACTAGATAAAACCATCAGAAAGATGTGAATGTGTGCACTTTCATTTTAAAATTTCACAAATGTTTTTGTTATTTTTTTTTAAATCACCTAACAGCAAACTGTCACTGGAAATAAACTTAAAATGTGGAAATTGACAGAGAGAGAGAGAAATGACCAATTTTACTTCAATCCTTATGTGATCACCACGCACACTTTGTTCCTGCTGCTGCTGTTCGGTCACCAAGTCGTGTCTGACTCTCTGCGACCCCATGGTCTGCAGCACATCGGGTTTCTCTGTCCTTCACTATCTCCCCAAGTTTGCTCAAACTCATGTTCGTTGAGTCAGTGATGCCATCCAACCATCTCATCCTCTGTCGTCACCTTCTCCTCCTGCTTTCAATCGTTCCCAGGATCAGGGTCTTTTCCAATGAGTCAGCTCTTCCAGTCAGGTGGCCAAAGTATTGGAGCTTCAGCTTCAGCATCAGTTCTTCCAAAGAATGTTCAGGGTTGATTTCCTTTAGGATGGACTGGTTGGATCTCCTTGCAGTCCAAGAGACTCTCAAGAGTGTTCTCCAACACCACAGTTTGAAAGTGTCAACTCTTCCGTGTTCAGCCTTCTTTATGGTCCAACTCTCACATTATCCAGTTTTCCATGACCACTGGAAAAACCATAGCTTTAACTATATGCACCTCTGTCAGCAAAGCGATATCTCTGCTTTTTTAATACACTGCCTAGGTTCGTCATAGCTATTTTTCCAAGGAGCTAACATCTTTTAATTTTGTGCCTACAGTCACTGTCCACATTGATATTGGAGTCAAGAAAATGAAATCTGGCACTGTTTCCACATTTCCCCCATCTGTTTATCATGAAGTGATAGGATCAGATGCCATGATCTTCGCTTTTTGAATGTTGAGTTTTAAGCCAGCTTTTCCACTTTCCTCTTTCACCTTTATCAAGAGGCTCTTTAGTTCCTCTTCATTTTCTGCCATTAAAGTGGTGTCATCTGCATATCTGAGGTCCTTGATATTTCTTCCAGCAATCTTGATTCAGGCTTGCACTTCTTCCAGCCCAGCGTTTCTCATGATGTACTCTGCACATAAGTTAAATAAGCAGGGTGACAATATATAGCCTTGACGTCCTCCTTTCCCAATTTGGAACCAGTCTGTTGTTCCATGTACAGTTCTGCTTCTTCTTGACCTGCATGCAGGTTTCTCAGGGGGCAGGTTAATGTGATCTGGTGTTCTCATCTCATTAAGAATATTCCACAGTTTGTTGTGATGCACACAGTCAAACCTTTATCATTAGCACTGCCCACGTGTTATTTCATTCATACACCTCTGCATTTAAACAAAGCCATTGATTTTGTACAAAATCTTAAATCGATTTTAAAAACTTAACATTACTATGTATTTATCTGTGTCTAATTTTTGTGAAGCATTATACAATAATCTGTTTAATCATTCTCTTTATTGTAGTACATTGATTATTTCTGATTTTTTAACTAAATAATTCTGAAGTGATCTCTCTCTCATTCCCTCTCTCTCTTTTAACAAAAGTCTGTGCACACTTTTTATTTCCTTTGGACAGATTCCTAGATGTAGTACTTCTCTCACTTACGTTTGCCTATGTACATTCTAAGGTGGCTCTGATTCTTTTTAGATGAGATAAAACATGGAATGCAGCAAGCATGGTGCCCGGCACATACTAAGCCGGTAGTAGAGTGTAGACAATATCTTTCCATGCAATGGGTGTGGCACAAGGCACTTTGCACACATTGCCTTTAATACAATGATTCTGCAAGGGGGGTATTATCACCCCTGGGCTATAGAAGAAAAACTAGATTCAGAGAGGTTTAGTGACTTTCCCCACACGGCAAAGCCTAGAGGATCACTATTCAAACTGAGGTCTCTCTGATGCAAACGGAGGATGCTGTGCCCTGAGATATCTTCCTCACAGGTCCTGGGGCAACCCCGAACTCTTTATATAGGCATCTCAAGATGCATCTTGGGGCTTCCCTTGTGGCTCAACTGGTAAAGAATCTGCCTGCAACCCGGGAGACCTGGATTTGACCCCTGAGTTGGGAAGATCCCCTGGAGAAGGGAAAGGCTACCTACTCCAGTATTCTGGCCTGGAGAATTCCATGGACTGCATAGTCCACAGGGTCGCAAAAAGTTGGACACGACTGAGCTACTTTCACTTTCAAAGATGTGTCTAGCAAGATGGGTGCAGACCTCTTGTGTCTAATTTCTCTGATGGCCAACTACCTAAAACCACATCACATTTTAATCTTTATCTTACTATTTATATATGCATTTATTTATTGACTTGACAGATATTTAGATGTTGAAATAGTGATTGTGACCCATCTGGGACTCAAGGAATGCAAATAATCTATGTTTGAGAATAAAGAATGCCACAATCCACTTATTTTTGGATTACTCCATAAAATCATTCAAATTTCCCCAATGCAAATAACGCTGTGGATATTACACTGATGGCAGCCCATTCTTCCCAGGGAGGGTTGTGAGTGGCCACTCCCTCTCGGCCCCTTGTCCTAGCTGCTATCCAAGCTGCAAGTCTGAGCTAGTCTTATCATTCATCAAGAGCCAGCGAATATTCAAGACATTTGTTCTTGGCATATGAAAATCTCCCAGAGCCCTCAGAGAAACAAACATACTTGGAGTTCTCACCTGCAATCTCTGTTCTCTAATAGTGCAGATAAACAAGCTAATTCCTGAGTTAAAATTAAGTTAAATGCCTGGTCTTGGCTTTCCTCAATACCACAGTAATTTCCACATCTGACTTAGGAATGAGGCCACTGCTTCAATGATAAAGCTTCACTATTCAGGAATTAACTGGGGAAATGATCTTGAGAAAGCTGAAATAATAGATGGTGACACTCACTGTTCCAAAAAATGCCATGTCATTCACTGATTTATTCATTCAGATGTGAATTTTCTAAGCACCTGTCTCTACCAGGCTCTGCACCAAATGCTAGAGAAACAGATTGGCCATACTCCTTGCCCTCAAGGAACTCACAGTATAGTAGGGTCATCAGAAACACATGTAAATTACTGCAAAACATGTTTTACACTGAAAAGAACTTTATACAAGATACTATGCAAATGCAGAAAATGACCGTAGAGGACTCCATGAAGGCTTCAAATATGGCTCTTAAGGAGTGGGTGTTGAAGTATGAATAGGAGTTTGCCTTCCTAGTAATACTAGTGGCAATTAGAGGGGAGGATGGAAACCCAGCTCTCAAAAGTATTCCAATAGGACTTGGTGACTGGATTTTGCTGGTGGAGTGGAGTGGGAACATAGCAAAGATGGAAGAAGGGAATCTGCTTCTCTACTCACAGCTCCTCTGACACCAAATGAGTGAAAGGTTTTTCCCCACACCAACCAATTTTCCAACTTTTTGGACACCAACTAGGTGTCCAGTAATTTAATTCAGTTCCCCACTGTCAGGCTGCACAGTTCAGTTCCACAAGACTGCCCCATTTCAGATGCCAGTCACAAGCAATTTGTCCCCACGTTACCCATACTTCTTTCCAACTTGGCTACAAAGTTAGGGATTCAGATTCAATAATTTGCTGGAATGGCTCACAAGGCTCAGGGGAACATTTATCTACATTTACCAGTTTCTTATAAAGGATTTTATAAAGGAACAGGTGAACAGCCAGGTAAAGAAAACCCAGAACAGTCCTGAATGCAGAGTTGGGGTGGAGTTAGGGTGTGCCACTTCTGACATGTGAATGTGGTCACCAATCTGGAAGCTTTCTGAACCTCATAATTTAGGGCTTTTTCTGGAGACTTCATCACAAAGGCATGATTGATCATTAACTCAATCTCCCCCACTTCTCCTCCTGAGAAGATGGGGAGTGGGACTGAAAGTTCTACATTTCCAGTCAGGGACTGGTCTTCTATGAAAGACTTCGGAATCCATTCTGAAGTTCCCAGGTCACCAAGAGTCACCTCATTAGAATAAAAGATGTTCCCATCATCCAGGGAAACTCAAGGGTTTTGAAAATAGGTTCTGCGTTAGGAACCAGGGGCAAAGCCCAAATATGTATTTCTTATTATGTCACAATGGCTGCAGAAGTGACTAGCTCAGGGTGATATGGCTCCCAGCCCAAGTAGTGGCACCCCTCAGCAGAGTGTGTCCATTCTATATAACCATATCTCTAACTGTGCTTCTTCCCCATCATCTGCCAAAACTGGACATTCACATACGCTGAATTGGAAAGTCTGCCATCAGGAAATACCTTTTATTTTTTTTTCTCCCATCCAGACCTCATGTAGTCTCAGCTTTTTTAATTCATATTAGATATAGGTGTCTAATTTTCAGGTATTCTAACATTTCATACCATCAAAATCAAGATTCAATCTTCCATCCAGTTTGCAGCCTAATCCAGGACTCTGTCTCTCAGTAGCAGTGTTTTGGGAGCCCTCTGGGACATGCCTGGGAGAAAGGAACAGAAGGAATGGGGTGAATTTCTGTTTGGTTAACTGGTGCTCCCTGGAGTTCTCAAGGTGGACCCGTGCCTACTGCCATGCTCTCTCTAACAGGCACACACAATGACTCCTGGGCTCTTTGAAAACATCTGTAGTCTTTTGCCTTGGAGATTCCCCTAGCATTCCTTCTAGGGACCCCTCTACTGATACTCAGTTTGAAAGGCGATAGTCTTTTTAAGAACTGATAACTGAGTTTTCCTCCTGGTCCATGGAAACTTACAACCCTTTGCTCCAAAAGAGAGTGGACTTGTAGCTTCCTTCATCACTAGCTTCTCTCCCGGTTCTCTGAGAAGGGAAAATCCTACAACCTCCTGCCTTGAGACTCACCTATGTGAGTGTTTGACACTGGTCCCTGGAGCTACCACTTTCAGAGGACACAGGTCAATTTCCCTTTAGCACTCTCCTAGGCAATCGTCTGGTCCTGGGATAGTCTGCAATCGAGCAAAGGTCCAGTTGGAAATGAGGTGCTAAGTTTCCTTCTGACAATTATCTCCCCTATCTTACTTTGCTGTCCTCTTCACTTAAATTCAAAGAATCCTCTCCACTGACTCTCTAACTCTTTTATTTCTGGTCACTGAAAAGTTGAGTTGTGGTCATCTCTCTTTAGAAAGCAAAGTACTAAGCTCTGAGGTTTAGCTGAAATTCTGAGTCAAGATTTTTAAAACTCCATTTAACAGTCTGCTATGCTTCTCTATCTTTTTTGTGTGTGTGTGAAATTAACAACTTTGCTTCAACTCCAAACATCCTTTTTTAGCTCTCAACTGTAAGCCTGTCTTGCTTCTTCAAAGCCAATGGCTGTGAGTCATTTGTATTTCTTATGTTGAGAATCATCATCTCGAAGTTTTCCTGTCCCAACCCGCTTGCAAACATGATACCCCATTGTGGTGACAGAGCAGGAGACATGGACCGCTCATGCACAATCCAGCAAAGCATCTGTTGGAATAAGTCTTTGGAGGGTAAACCAGCAAGCTTACTGTAACATTAGGTATACAGCCTAGGACTTGGCAGTCCCTCTTCTGCATTTCTGTGCTACGATGGTAACCACACCACATGCATCACAGATGTCTCTGTTTCACATAAGGAATTATTGAGCATTTACCAAAACTATTGGCATCATACCTGGACATATAAACATCAAGAAAAGCATATCCACTGGCAGAAGTGTTTGATCTAGTATATTACTGAGGTTAAGATGAGAAAGCATCTCTGTACCCCTTGACCTGACTCTGGATGGACACTTTCAAAATATGAATTTACATTATTTTCTCCCTGCATGTACTCTCTTCTTTTCTCTTATTTAGGCGAAGAGTCATTCTATACTGACTCATTGCCTCAGGGATGGTATGTTTCTGGGTCGAACGCAAAAACTAGCCTATAAGGTTGCTTTCTTACCGTGATCAATGGTAGGACTTTTAAAAGATCTAGGAGAGTTAAGACCTGAAGAGTAGGATACTTCCTTGATCAAAGAAGGCATGACATCAAGGCTTCCTTCATCTCAGAGTAGAGAAAGCTATCCCTGGCCTTGGGAAGGGAGGAATCTGTGCATCATGGTCAAGGGATTTGAGCATCACTTGAACTGTCACTGTAGGAAGGCATGAAGACGCTGGACAAATGACCACAGGAAAAAACAGAGAGCCTTGCAAAAGATCCTCAGCATAGGAATGAAACCAAAGAGCTAGAAGCCACCGGACCTAATAGACTATGTGGAAAAGAATTAGGGATCACCTAACATTAAGCTGCAGAGACCTCTGACCAAGGGCAAGTTGCATTGTCTCCCACCCCACCCCCAACCTTTCCACCAGAAGACTTCTTGAAAAACACTCCTGTATAAAATCCAAGTATTGTGGCTCAACCCCATGTACATCCTTGGGAGCCACAACAAAGGCTGAAGTGAAGTTTTCTCTTAGTCGATCTTAATGGAGTCTCAAGAGTCAGAAATTAAATCACATTATAGAAAATATACACATCTCTTACACATATGGGAACTAAAGGACTGACTTGAGATTTCTACCTCCTACTCGTTCTGTCTTTGGGAATCCATTCTTACAGAGAAAATAATGCCAAGTATTTTGCAGAAGACCAAGGACCAAGTGATGAGTGCAATTTGAATGGGGTTTAGGGAGTAACTGGCTGACACATTCATCTTCCACATTGCTGTGCTGGCAAATTCTACATGAGGCTGGAACTGCCACCATACATTACTTGTGCAGTTGTTCTAAATGGCACTTAAACTTCTACAGAAGAAACTAAATTTAGTTTCTCAGCCAAAATGCACTTGTCTGGTTGATGGGAGCAAAAACAAGCATAAGAACATGTTTTCAGAAATGTTTGAATAATACATGTCAAGGCAGCAAAGCAGAAACTCAGAAGGACAGAGTTTTGCAGGGTGAGGAGGTTTTCACACTGAACTACAGAGGGGAAAAAATAACCGTAGGATGATAATAGGAAAGAAGAGAGGTGTCATTTATAGTTCAATATTTCTGCCTCAAAGAAATGATCAGCAGAAGAAAATAATCCAGGAAAATGGTGAAGAGATCCTCGAGGTCTGAATTCAACTTTGATCTGACTGAGACACCCTAGGGATGCAAAGAGGAGTTAGTCAGTTTCTGCTTTCAGAGGTCCTGATGGGGTAGAAGTAAAGGAGAATTCCAGTTCTGTATTGTGGGATGTGTGCTCACAGGGTTGCAGGGTACAGATCAGGGGGTGACTGGTTTTCCCCCAGAGGCTCAGGGAGGCTGCATTGTTAAAGTGGTATTTGATCTGGATTTGGAAGCCTAAACAGTGATTTGCCTGTTTGAGAAGGAGTTCTACATGGAAGGAATTACAGCTGGAGACACAAAAGAGAATGGTGAGTTCAAGGAAAGGATAAATCTCTGGGGTAATGTGGACATAGATTATGGGTGCGATGAACTAAACGTATGTGTCCGTTCTAAGTTCATCCATCACGGAGGCTCCACTTCTGTGACTTCATCCAGGGGATGGAGTCTCAGTGATGGATATAAGAATCCACTTGGGCTGCGATCAGAATACTATAGACTGGGCGGGCTTATGGGAAGTCCAAGATCAAGGTGCTGGCAGATTCAGTGTCTAGTGAGATCCTTGTTCATACAGAATTGTTGTTTGCAGTTGCATTTGGCAGAAGGAATGAGAGAGTTTTCTGGAGCCTTTTTTTATAAGGGTGATAATCTCATTCATGAGGGCTCCACACTCATGACCCAATCACCTCCCCAAGGCCCCACCTCCAAGTACCATTACCTTGGGGATTAGATTTCAACATATGAATTTGAGGGGATGCAAACATTTGACTGTGTGGATCACAACAAACTATGGAAAATTCTTAAAGAGATGGGAATACCAGACCACCTGACCTGCCGTCTGAGAAATCTGTATGCAGGTCAAGAAGCAACAGTTAGAACTGGACATGGAACAACAGATTGGTTACAAATTGGAAAAGGAGTACATCAAGGCTGTATATTGTTACCCTGCTTATTTAGCTTATATGCAGAGTACATCATGTGAAATGCCCGGCTAGATTAAGCCCAAGCTGTAATTAAGATTGCTGGGAGAAATATCAGTAACCTCAGATATACAGATGACACCACCCTTATGGCAGAAAGTGAAGAAGAACTAAAAAGCCTCTTGATGAAACAGAAGGAGGAGAATGAAAAAGTTGGGTTAAAACTCAACATTCAGAAAACTAGGATCATGGCATCTGGTCCCATCACTTCATGGCAAATAGATGAATAAAAGCTATGATCAACCTAGACAGCATATTAAAAAGCAGAGACATTACTTTGCCAACAAAGGTCTGTATAGTCAAAGCTATGGTTTTTCCAGTAGTCATGTATGGATGCGAGAGTTGGACTATAAAGAAAGCTGAGCACTGAAGAATTGATGCTTTTGAACTGTGGTGTTGGAGAAGACTCTTGAGAGTCCCTTGGACTGCAAGGAGATCCAACCAGTCAATCCTAAAGGAAATCAGTCCTGAATATTTATTGGAAGGACTGATGCTTAAGCTGAAACTCCAAAACTTTGGCCACCTGATAGGAAGAACTGACTCATTTGAAAAGACCCTGATGCTGGGAAAGATCAAAGGCGGGAGGAGAAGGGGACGACAGAGGATGAGATGGTTGGATGGCATCACCGATTCGATGGACATGAGTTTGAGTAAGCTCCAGGAGTTGGTGATGGACAGGGAAGCCGGGTGTCCTGCAGTCCATGGGCTTACAAAGAGGTGGACACGACTGAGCGACTGAACTGAAACATTCAGTCTATAGCATGAGATTGTGGCCTTATAAGGAGATGAAAGACACGACTGGGTGACTGAAGTGAACTGACTGAAGGAATGAAGCTACCAGAGCTCTCTTGCTTGGCCACCTGAGGATCTGGAAGAAGGCAACTGTCTATAAGCGAGCAAGCAGGGCTTCACCAGAGATCTGATCTGCCAGAACCAGGATCCCGGACTTGCCAGCTTCCAGAATTGTGAGAAATGTTTAAGCCACCCAGTCTGTGGTGTTTTGTTATTACATCTTGAACTGACTAAGATAACGGGGAAGGAAGTGGCAGGATATGGAAGTAAGAGAAAGGCACTTACCTTAAGGGGCTAAGGATGGTGGCTTGATGCTACACATACTGTTCTGCATCCTTTTTTGAGCTTTAAGTGCATAACTGTGTATTGTTCTGGGTTCCAATGCTGAGACCTCATCAGAGGTGAGGTTTCCTTACCAGGTGAGCCAACGGTTTCCTTAAAGACCCAAGAAAACAATTTTAATGCTTCAATAGCACAAGGGGAAAAAATTGCAGAATGAAAATTTATAGTAATTAGACAGAAAACCATTTTCTCTGTTTCTACTGAAAAAAATAAAACTAAAATGAAGTGTAAGTATGCTATATATAAATTTTATTATTTTAATATAATAATTAATAGCTAATTATTTCATTCATCCATTTAACAAATATTTATTATCCATTCTTCACTATGCAACAGTGATTCAGCAGAAACCAAAGAGACATGGTCTTTGCTCTCAGGAGTCTCCAGTGTTGTGAGGGGAGACGCAAATAACCAACAGCAAGCAATTATTACATAACAAAATGTCAGGCTGTGATAAGTACAGAGAAAAGTGTCATTTTTGTAATGGATGTCCAAAGGGGAAACAACCTGTGATTTAAAAAAAAAAAAAAACAAAGACAACTTGGCCAGACTTCTGGTTTCAACTCCTTCATATAAAAAGTTTGGAAGACATCTCTCTCATCCCTACATGAAAAGGTTGAACAAACTGATGTTCAAAGATTTTAGTTGACTCATCAGAGAACTCACGTTGCAAAGAAAGCTGGAGCCCTGAAGTCTGGAGAGCGACGAATCCAGGGAGAGAGTGACTCAGCCAAGGTCGGCTCACCCACTGCAGGCGCAGACGGGAAGGGCGCTTAAAGGGTAACTTAAGTGCTTAAACGCTTCTGGCCTTCTTATCTCACATAAGGGGGAGGAGCTTAGGAGTTCTACGACGGGATCAACACCTGTGAAACTATCGCCTAAAAGACTGAGATTTAGTCATAAGGTTGCAGAATGTTTCCCCTCCCCACATCTTATCATCACACCAACAATGCTCCACTATAATAACAACGGGTTACATCTGAAAGATTTGCAAAGCACAGGCTCTCTCTGTAAAAGTATATAGGAAAGTATAAAGACCACAGGGAGACAAAAGAGGAGGGGGGACACTAGAGGAATTTGAAGTGTCTTCTGCCTACAGGTGTGGTAAACTGTCAACAGGATACAACTCCTTACCAGATTAATATAAACGTCCACATTAAAGATCTTACAGTTTCTGTTACCCAGCACAACATGGCTGATTTTGAACAAAAAATTAGAAGCCACCCAGATTCCAGAGGCAATCAAGTTAAAACGAGGTCATTAGAGTATGGGACCCACTCTAATGGACACCTTGGTATTGGTGATTAGGACCATCCAATAGGTGTCCCTATAAAAAGGGAAAACTTGGATACAGACACTCAGAGAAAGAAGATGATGCAAAGATGTGTAAGAGCACCATCTACAAGCCAAGAATGTCTGAGGCCACCAGATGCTAGGAGAGAGGGTTGAACAGATTTTGCCCTGCAACCCTCAGGAGGAACCAGTCTTACCAACACCTTGGTCTCTGACTTCCAGCCTCAGAACTTTGAGACAATAAATTCCTGTTGCATAAGCTGCTCAGTTTATGGCTCTTGGTTCAGTCAGCCCTCAGGACACGAATCTAGGTTCCTGGAAAGTGGGGTACTGTGGTAACAAATACCCTAAAACATGCAAGTGATACTGGAACGGAGCAAAAGGCAGAAGCTGACAGAGTTTTGAGCTATTTGAGAGAAAAGTCCTAGATTGCCTTGAGGAGACAGTTGGTAGAAATGTGAACATTAAAGGTACTTCTGGTGAAGTCTCAGATGGGAATGAGGAGCACATTATTGGAAGCTGGAAGAAAGGTGACCCTTGTGATAAAATGGCAGAGATCCTGGCTGATTGTGTTCTGTTGTGTACTTACTTGTAAGTAATGAACATGGATGCTTAGCTGAGACTTCTGAGCAAACTGGTGAAGGAAGGCACAGCTTAGTTTCTCTTTGCTACTTACAGTGAAATGTAAGAGGAAAGAGATCCATGAAACAAACTACAGTTGAGCAAAATGCAACCAGAAATTGGAAAATTCTTAGCCCATGCATATTGCAGAAAATGAAAAAGTATGTTCTAGAGAGAGCACCACGGGTGTGACCAGGCAACCATTTGCTAAAGTGACGATGCATGTGACTTACACATCCAATCTACTACCTAGGGAGAAACACTGCCAGCTTGTACAGAAGGGGACAGAGATGAGAGGAATAAAGGAAGGCTCTCTGACTGCTGGGTTTCACTGGCTCAAATGGTGTAGAATCTGCCTGCAATGCGGGAGACCCAGGTTTGATCCCTGGATTGGGAAGATCCCCTGGAGAAGGCAGTGGCTATCCACTCCAGTATTCTTGCTTGGAGAATTCCATGGGCAGAGGCTATAGTTCATGGTGCTGCAAAGAGTTGGACACAACTGAGTGACTAACACTTCCACTTTCACTTAGAAAAGAGGTGAGGTTTTCACCTCTGTGCGCCAAAAGGATGGAGCCAAAGAGGACTATTCTACAGTTATAAAATCAAATGGAATTTTCTCTGATAGATTTCCATCTTCCTTTTGATCTGTTTGTCTCTCTAATTTTTCTCTTTTGGAATGGGAATTTCTGTGACTGTTCCAACTTGTATTTTGAAAACAGCCTGTTGTCTGCTTTTGCAAGTAAGCAAATGGAGAGGAATTTGGACCCCGGATGACTTCTACTCCAACTCTTGTCTATAACTGATTTTGCGTGATTTAAATGATAAGATTTGGGACTTTGAGGAGAGAATGTTTTGGTGAGATTTGAGGCTTAGAATTGATGTAGGAATGATGAACACTTCAGGAATATTGGAGTGGGTGGATATATTTTCCATGTGAGGATTTTGGAGGGTCCAGAGGGAAGATTATTATAGGTTAAATTGTGTCTCCCCAAGAAAAGAAATGTTAACCCCTAGAGTCTCAGAATGTGACCTTATTTCGAAATAGGGTCTTTACAGAGATAATCATGTTAAAATGAGGTCATTAGGGTGGCCCCTAATCCAGTATTGATGGAAAGGGGAAATGTGGAAGCAGAGACAGACACAGAAGCAACACACACACACACACACACAGAGTCATGGGAACATGAAGGCAGAGATCGGTGTCAAGCTCAGAAATGACAGAGATTGCTGGCAAACCATCAGGAGCCTGGAGAGAGTCATGGAATTGATTCTCCCTCCAAGTCCAAGAAGAAACCAACCCTGCTGACTTTGGCTTTGAACTTCTAGCCTTCATAATTGTAAGAATGAATTTCTATTGTTTAAGCCACACCTGTCTAGTCTCTTTTAAGGCTTTGAAAATTATGTTCTACCTACTTATGATATCCTTCCTTCCATCCCAGCTTTACTTAGCTAAAATCCTATTTTCCTTCAGTGCTCTATTTGAGCTTCAGTTCTTCTAAGAAGCTTTCCTCAACTTCCCCAGGCTGGTTAGGTGCTTCCTAACCTCATGTGTTCCTGCTAGCTCAGCATTCAACATACTTCATGGTAAATGTCTCTACCTATCTGTCTCCACCAGGGTATGAAATCCTTTAAGACAGAGCTATTTATCATTCTTCACTGTATTCTGGACATAGTTACACAGTTTCAAACACATAAAGAACAGCTCAAAACTATTTTTTGGATGGATGAATGGAAAATGACATCTAAGTCTAAGAGATGCAAACAAGTACTGAGAATTAGGCTGTTAAATGACCAGGATTTTTAAAAAGAGTTGGAAAATCAATGGCATTATGAATTTTAAGATCTATCAATATAGTAACAACTTCCTGAACAGCACACAATTATATTTTCTATTATTTCCCCTACCTTGGTTGAGTCACCCCATGATTGCTTTCATTGCTCAAGTACTGCCTGCTGAATTGTCACGGCTTCATGTCTTATTAGAGGGTTGTTTTTTTTTTTTTAATTTCTTGCAAAAAGTAATAGCAGAATGACTAGTTGACAAGGAAATCAGGTCACTTAGTTGATGACTTGCATATGCACACTTCCACAGAGAAACCCGATTAGCTGACAGGGTACTGGAGCTGGGTTCAGAAGGACTGAGTTGGGACTCTGGTCTTGCCACTTGCCAGCATGAGGCTTTGCTACCATCGTGAGGCGGTAGGACCATGGGAAGAGCACTTAACTCTGAGTCAGAAACCAGACTGGCCTTCTTACTTACTAGCTGAGTGACTCTTTGAAAATCTTTTCTAAGCTCTAAAGTGGGAGTAAAAAGCTTCTCTCCTCTTCTTCCCAGTTCAGTTCAGTTGCTGAGTCGTGGCCGACTCGTTGTGAGTCCATGGACCGCAGCATGCCAGACTTCCCTGTCCATCACCAACTCCCAGAGCTTACTCACACTTATGTCTATTGAGTCAGTGATGCCGTCCAACCATCTCATCCTCTGTCATCCCCTTCTCTTGCCTTCAATCTTTCCCAGCATCAGGGTCTTTCCTAATGAGTCAGTTCTTCACATCAGGTGGCCAAAGTATTGGAGTTTCAGCTTCAGCATCAGTCCTTCCAATGAATATTCAGGACTGATTTTTTTTAGGATTGACTGGTTTGATCTCCTTGCAGTCCAAGGGACTCTTAAGAGTCTTCTCCAACACCATAGTTCAAAAGTATCAATTCTTCGGCTCTCAGCTTTCTTTATAGTCCAACTCTCACACCCATACATGACTACTGGAAAAATCATAACTTTGACTAGACACACCTTTGTCAGCAAAGTAATGTCTCTGCTTTTTAATATGCTGTCTAGGTTGGTCATAGCTTTTCTTCCAAGGAGCAAGCGTCTTTTAACTTAGTGGCTGCAGTCACCATCTGCAGTGATTTTGGAGCCCAAGAAAATAAAGTCTGTCACTGTTTCCATTGTTTCCCCATCCATTTGCCATGAAGGGATAGGACCAGATGCCATGATCTTAGTTTTTTGAATGTTGAGTTTTAAGCCAGCTTTTCCACATGTGTGTAGATGTGTCTAAAACACTTTTCTACCATGGGTTCCAAAGAACACACTTTGGGAAACATTTCCATAAATCTATCCAGAGAGAGTGTCAACCATGCAAAATGTTGTTAAATCAATATATTTTGTAGACTCCTTCACATGATCACAGATCAGGTTCTCAAAATCATACTATCTGCTGGGTGACCAGTCTGTGTTAGGCACTGGACTGGGAACTTTTCAGATGACATCTTATTAATTCTTCACATCATCCCATGAGACAAGAACATTAGCCCTCTTTCAGAGGTGACAAAGTCAAATCTTAGGGAGGCTGAGGACATACACCCAGCTTGTAAATGGCAAAGCTGTGATTTAAAGCCAGGTTTGCTTGACTCCTAAGCTAAAGATATTTCCTACTAAGCTTCCAGAAGAACCCCAAATACTATGCTTTTTGGAGTTAGATCATTTTGTATTCACATTAAACTCTATAGTTCTCAGAAGCTCCAACTAGAAAGAAGCCAGGCATGTTTGCTAAGACTCATTCTCCTTGCTAGGTCCAGATGTCCAGGATGTGCACACCAAGGTCAGAAAAAGAACCAAAAGCTCTACTGAGCATCTTGTCTCTCAGACTGCTGCTATTTAGACCCCAGCCAATGCCCTGTGTGCTAAGAAGGAACTCCTGGGAGAGACACTCTAGGAATTAGTGCAAAACAGGAGTACGGCCCTCACAAGGACTGAACCCCAGCCTCTAATCAACTCAATCCCTGATTGGAGGGAGATCTTCCTCAACTTAATCACATGGCTAAGCAGAAGGAAGAGAACATTATCCAAAGCCTTGAAGTATCTGATGTTTTCAATACAAAATGTCTGATATTTTATCAAAATCCCTCAAGCATTCCAGAAAAAAAAAAGACAGAGTCAATTCCTAGGGAGGTTGAGAAGAAGTCCGGGGTCCCCAAGGAAGAGAAAAAAAGGGGCCTGGGGCTCTTGAAGAGGAGATAGGGGTCTGGAATTTCAAGGAGGAGGAAAGGACAAACATTTTTTCTTCTACATTCCTTAGTTTTAGTCACATAAAAAGTGTTTTTTTTTTTTCTTTAAGCCTGGAACTGATGATTACACAACAAACAACTCAATTTAAACTCTGTAGTAAGGATTATATAGCAACAATGTATCCTGCTTGAGGACAATTTCTCCTTCCTAAAAACCTTCTGACTAATCCTGTTGTCTTAAGATGTAAATTGTGGGAATGGGTGTAGTAAGATCTTTACAACCTTGAGACTTTCTTTTGATTTATTGTAATAACCAATTTAAAAAGTATATAACTCCCTTGTTAACACTAGTGAGGGGGGCACTCTCTGCCCCCTTCTGATGTCTGTGTCAGAAGCTTTCTCTGCCCCTTTTTATACTTTAATAAAACTCTGCTGCACAAAAGCTCTTGAGTGATCAAGCCTGGTCCCTGGTCCTGAAGCTAAATCTTCTTCTTCAGAGATCACGAATCCAACACCGTTCACCTTAACTATCGAAAACTATCACCGTTCACCGTTCACTATCAAAAACAAGTGACCAGAAATCCAGAAAACAAATAAATAGTAAGAAACCCACAGCAGATTCACATAGTAACAGATATGAATATTAAAATAACAGTGATTAATATTGTCAAGGAAACATAAGACAAGCTTCTGATTTTCACCTGATGCCTGAAATCTATACAAAATAGAAATTCCTGAAGTGCAAAATATTACACTAAAATTAATAAGTTAGTAGATTTATTACCAGCAGACTAGATACAGCTGAGGAAAGGATTAGTGATTAAGAACACAAGTCAATAGAAAATATCTGGATGGAAGCATGGAGAGAAAAAAGCGTGGGAAAAACAGAAAAGGATGTAGAAGTTATATGAGATATGGTGAAAGAAATAAATGCATGAATACACTGGAAGACCAGAAGGAAAAGAGAGAGCATGGTGCAAAGGCAATATTAAAGAGATAATAGCCAAGAATTTTCAAAAGTAATGAAAGCTATAGGTTCAAGAAGCTCTCTCAACTCTAAGCAAAATAAATGTGAACAGTATAAAATGAATAGTGCTTTGCATGTTATAGAATTAAGTATTATACATCTCTATAGATATTCTGCAATTTTCCTTTTTACTTAATGTTAATAACTATAACTGTGTTTGTTTTTTCACTTATAAAAATTACCATATTGTACAAATGGTACATTAACCCATTCTAGTACTGAAGGACAGTAGGTTGTTTCTAATATTTCGCTATTCCACATTTGATGCTCCCTGCATTCTTGTGTACATACATAGAACTGATCTGATGCAGCAGTCTCCAAAGCAGGGCACATACATTCCAATGAAAGTGAAAGGACAATCCACATGGAAATTTATTGCATTTCTTAAAGACATCCTTTAAAATTTTCTACTTTTATATGCATTTAGTAATATTTGGGCTGCCATCTATGGGGTCGCACAGAGTCGGACACGACTGAAGTGACTTAGCAGCAACAGCAGTAATATTTGTATGAGAAAAAGTAATATGTGTACATGATTTATAAATAAAAATACATACTATGAGTATATGCTTTAAAAATTTTTAATTAAAAAAAACTGCTGAGGATCATGATTATAAAATCTGGAATCCTCTACTTTTTAGAATATGACTCTCTCTTTAATCACCAAGTCATGTCCAACTTGTGCGACCCCATGGACTGTAGCCCGCCAGGCTCCTACATCCATGGGATTCTCCAGGCAAGAATATTATTTTAGTATTTAATATTTTAATATTTATATCTGTTACTGGAGTTGGCTGCCATTTCCTTCTCCAAGAATATGACTAGTGGTGGAATTTCTGAGTATACTCACCTTTGACTTGGTTAGATACTACCACACGGCTGGTTGTACTGATCAATCTCACCAACCATGCATACGGAGGTTATATTTGTTGGTAATCACCTGAATTGCAGGGATTCTAAGTATATAAGGGCTTAACTCTCAAATCAATCACTATTGTTCAGAAATAACATAATCTGAAGCTGTGTCATCAACATACTACAAACAAAAAATTCTTCATATGTGCATTTTAACACATAAAATGTAAAGTACCGGATCCCAATGGCACAGATCAAATTCTAAAAATAATTAGCCTTATTATTTTTGAAGTGTATTTAAATTTTTGAGAAGCACCTTTTCGTTAAAAATCCCCCAGCATATTGAACATACCTCTAAGTGCATTTATCCTTATTCTCCGAAAACTCTGAAATATTGTGCACAAAGGAGCAGCTGTCATATCAGGATATTTCGCTGATGTGATAATTTGTGTTTAAAATTCCCCAGGACCCAGTGAAAAAGTCACGAACATCTAAAGTCAGATGAAGAAAAGGAAGCAAGCAATTTCAGAGCCCCACGAGTCATGACTGTCAAAGTTCTAGGAGGACCCCTGTAAGGGGTTCATACAGGAGGGAGTGTGCAGTAAGCAAAGCCCATGGTTCCTGATTGACAGAAAACTCTGTGCCTGGATGACTGTCACTTAGTTAGCTCGGCACTTAGGCATTAGTCATAGTGTACAAAATGCTTGTGAGTGAAAGTTGCTCAGTCATGGCCAACTCTTTGCAACCCCATGGACTATACAGTCCATGGAATTCTCCAGGCCAGAATACTGGAGTGGGTAGACTTTTCCTTCTCCAGGGGATCTTCTCAACCCAGGGATTGAACTCAGGTCTTCCACATCACAGGCAGATTCTTTACCAACCGAGTTATCAGGGTTGGTAGTTTAAATGCTCATCTGAATTCTGACTATACCATGCAAAGAACGTTTATATAGGTAATGTTAATTGACTTCCTACCATGTCCCAGGAAACAGACTGGATGCTATAAGTGACCATGCCATCAACAAGGCTGACAAACATTTATCATGCTCCAGACTCTTTCTGAAATGCATTTCGAGCAACCCTACGATCTCTTTATGTCACTGATACGACAGTCATCTTTATCTCATGGATGAGACATCTGAAAGCAAAGCCAGTTCGAGTCACACGGCTCTATGTGCTGGGGCTGGCATATGAGCCAGCACCTGCTGGACTCCAAGGCTCTGAGCTATGAAGCTCTATGGAGTCTGGGGCCGGCACGCACACACACAGCTCCTACTGCACAGAAGTGGCGATCGAGTTGGAGAGTCACACGCAGAAACACAAGAAAGACTAACGTGCAAGTGAGTGAAGCGGCTGAGGGTGGGTGCAAAAGGTTGTGAAGAGATGGGCCTTTGATGAGTGGGCTTTGCCGGATGGAGGGGAGAGGGAAGGGCACCTTGTGTACTGCAGTGCAAAGACAGGAGTGTGAAAGGGTGTACGCTCTGGGGGAAGTGCAGTTCTATTGGAAAGAAAATAGTGTAAGACTGATGATAGGTAAAAAGAGTGGTTCTAGAAAAGTCAGCAGGATCTGTTCATGTCAAACTAAAAAACTCCAACTTTTTACACTTAGTCATAGAGAGACATTAGTAAGTTTCAAGACAGCAGTGAGACATGGTTAGTGCAGGAGTTTACAAACACTGCTTTAATCTATACCCAGATTTCTCAGAATTCCTGCCCTATTCCCTGGGGAGACATCAAAGAATACCTTATAAAAGTCCTTATATTGGGAAGGCCCATGTTTAAGACAATGCTAAGATCAAAAGCCCTAAAGATTATGAACAGAAATTTTTAAGTCTCAGAGGAATAGAAGGAGGTCCCTGAGAAGACTCCTTCAATTCCCAGCTCCTGTAAACCTGCCCCACTTTTATACACGGCTGCTGGCAGAATGCTAGCTGAGGGGAGGTTGGAATTCTTCAGTCACCTAGGGCATAAGTACAGAAAGCTGAGAGGAGCCAGACTACTCAGCCTGGATTGAAGTCATAGGACTAATTTTAGGGACCTCAAACTTGAGACCAGCCCTTTGATCGACCTCACATGTCTTATCCCATGAGTGCGCTTGCCTCATGAGACAGGCCTGTAAGATAATTCTTCTGGGGAAAGGGAAATTTTTAGATTTCTCATAAACAGCTCACTTTTGTAAGGAGAAATGAGGAGCTAAAATTAAACTGCCTCAATTATTTGGCTTCTAAACTGACTTATGAAACTCACAGAGGAAAACGTTGTGCAAATTTATCAGAAGCCATGGGAAAGAGTCATTGCACATCTCCACGGGCTATGGCATCTTGGGCAGATCCTGCTGGCCTGTGGCCCCAGGGCTGAGCAGCTGTGCCCAGGAGCAGAGGCCTTGAGACAAGGTGGCCAAAGGAAATAAGCTGGAAATTTACTCCTGACCAAGAGGCCTTCTCTGTGTTTTTCCAGCAGGTGATGTGCTCTCTTCCTATCAGCTTTGCCTCTTTGTAGGCATGCTGACCTTTTCTCCCCCCTCACTGTCCTGCATTTCCCTTCTGCTTAGACATCATCAGGCACACCAGAGAAACCATTAACAAGGAACCCATCTCACACAAGGAGATAAATGCAAGGATTCACCACAGCCCTGGTTGTAATATTCCAAAATTGGAAGCAATCTAAATGTCCATCAACAGGAGAAAACACACAAGGTTGGAACGTTACACGCATGTTAAAAAGAGGGGTGTCGGAGACTCCCCTGGGTGGTCCAGTGGCTAAGGTGCTGCACGCCCAATGCAGGGGGGCTCAGGTTCGAACTCTGGCCAGGGAACCAGACCCGATGTGCTGCAATGAAAGACTCTCATGCTGCGATGAAGATCCAAGATCCCACATGCTGTAGCCAAGACCTGGTGCAGCCAGATAAATACACAAAAATTATAAATATTTTAGAAAGGAAGAGAGTCAAATATCAAAACCAGAATGCTGAATTAGAGTAAATCACAAAAATGAATCCTGGAGTTTGCTACCGTCTATTTAATACTCTGTGTTATTAATGAGTTCCTACCAATGGAACAAAAATGCAAACTCATGCAAGGGGAAGTGGGTATGTTTACTTCAGTTTAGAAGTTATCTCTGAAGAGGAAAGTAAATAGGGTCAGGGAGGGGCATTAAGGAACTTCAACACTATATGTGGTGTTTTATTTGTAAAAAAATTATTGAGAGATTTGAAACGAAGAGGGAGATGTTCAAATTTACCATGCCAAGTGGTGAGTCCACAAACGTTTATTACATTGGTCTCTGTACTTCTGTTAATGTAAGCAATATTTCATAAAGGTTGTTTTTAAAGAGAAGCGGCTGGATCTCTTTTTCCTGCTAAGGGTCAGAGGTTAGGCCTTGTGTATGAATTAGGTTCAGAAGGGCTTATTGGCCTGACTCAGCAGGTCTGGATAGTCCCTGCAGCTCCCGCAGCTCAGGATTTCAGACTCTAAGCTGACCTCCCAGCCATTCTCTTGGTTACAGGAGTGGCTGTGGCATCTCGGCACACAGCCTCTCACACCAAAGGCCACATGCGCTTTACACTGGGCAGCAAAATCTTTCCCAGCATCCTCCAGCAGACCTCTCCTTGGCTGCAACTCTATCACATGATCATGTCTCCTTCCAAGGAGGCTGGGGAATCAAGGATCTGAAAGTTGGACCATGGGGCAAACGGCTCTCCAGAAGACACAAGAGGGAAATGCTGGATTTGGGTAGGAACCAAGAGGGACGCCCCACATCAAGACGGTGAGCTGGTGAAGGGCTGAGAGCCTCGAGAAGCAGGTTCTGGTGGTGTCAGCGGAAGGGGGCATCACAGTCAGTGATTTCCAGGGGAAAAACTGGGCTAATAGTCATGTGTGGTGGAGCAGAAAGATAATGGTCATGGGCTGTGCGGTTTCAAAGACTAACGTCTTAAAAACAAACAAACAAACAAACAAGAAACCTAAGTGTTGGCAACTCTTGTGCCAAGAGAAATAATTAACAGAAAAGGAAAAAAAAAAACAAAACTTACCATCTATTCTATTCTTACATCATTTCTTTCTCTTTTTTTAATTAATTAATTAATTTTTTTTTTTTTTTTACTTTACAATATTGTATTGGTTTTGCCATACATCAACATGCATCCGCCACGGGTGTACACGTGTTCACATCATTTCTATAAAATGAAAGAGTATGTTCACAGTAACAAACTAGGAAAAGCACAATAAAAAAATAAAGGCGTGTTCTTCCCACAGAACAGGGCTTATGGAAGAGGCACTTACAGACCCCTTTTCACTCTTTGCTCTGTGGGGTGAAAGTTTTGCCCTTGCCCATGAGTGTTGGATTGCTAGTGGTCTGGTAACATGGGAGCAAAGCTTTGGGTGGAAGAAGCAGCAGAGAGAGATGCTAGAAAAGCAAACTGGGCCAAGGCTGCGAAGAGCTTTGAAGCCAAGCCAAGAGATTGAGACCCAGCTCAAAAGTGATATTTTCTACGAAGTTTTTTCTGTCATCTTTCCCCACCCCAACCCCATTTGCCAGCCTCTAGGACCCACAGATCCTTGTCTCGGGCTCTCTCTGGCAAACCTAGATTTCAGTTGAGTGGTGCTGCTCTGCTTGTTGATTCATCCACCTCCCTCTTTACAGCTGGAGTTCCTGAAAAGCCACAATGAGGTCCTGACCATTTCTGTACCACCAGCATCCCAGCCCAGCTGCCCAGTAGGTAGGATAGCTGATGAATGAATGAATTAATCAGTATATGAAAATATGAACAAGTGAAGGGACTGGAGTAGGCAACCTCTAAAATATAGCTTAGTGTTTCAAAGGATGGGCTAAACATTAGGAGGGAGGCTGTTCTAAGTTGCTTCAGTCATGACTGACTCTTTGTGACCCTATAGAATCTACCAGGCTCCCCTGTCCATGGGATAATCCAGGCAAGAACACTGAAGTGGGTTGCCATGCCCTCCTGCAGGGGATCTTCCTGACTCAGGGATCGAACCTGTGTCCTGGCAGGCTGGTTCTTTACCACTAGCACTGTCTGGGAAGTCCTAGGAGGGAGTTTAAAGGTGCCCAAGTTTGTCTTCCAAACCTGTCCCTGTCTAACTGTGACTTTGAGCAAATCATTTAATGTCTGTGCCTCAGTTTCCTTGCCTATAAAATGGGAATTAATATGCCATTCACAGGGCATATTATTAATAGAATTAAATGCACTCATATAAGTAAATCAAATCAACTTGGCATAATAATCTCAGCCTATATCTTTATTAGTAGTAGTATCTTAATTTCAATTCTGAGGAAAACTTAGGCGGAACTCAGTTCATTAAATTCCCACAGCTGAAACCCAGCTCCTTCAGCTCCAAATCACTATGGATGAAATGTCTTTATTTACCTTTCTACCTAGAATCTTCAGAAGTGTGATTTCCAGAGCGTTCCTAAAGATCAGTAAAAGGATTACAAGTCGTTATAGAAAACTGCCACCAGATTTGCTTTGCTTCAACCAGGTGCCAGGGACTTATGAATTCCTGTAAGCCTGTTTATCACCATGGTTGGCATTTATTGAACAATTACTATGTACTAGATCAGAGGTCAGCATACTACAGTTTATGAGCCAAACCTGTTTTTGTAGGGCTGGTGAATTAAGAATGGTGTTTACATTTTAAGTAGTTTTAAAAAGTCAAAAGAAGCATAATATTTTATGCACAATAAAATTATATGAAATTTAATTTTCAGTGTTCATTAATGAGTTTTATTGGAATACAGCCACACCCATTCTCTGCCCATTGCCAATGGCTGCTTTAGTGTCCAAAAGTTTAAAAGACTTCTTAGGACTTCCCTGGTGGCTCAGTCTGTAAAGCGTCTGCCTACAATGCGGGAGACCCAGGAGACCCTGGGTCAGGAAGATCCCCTGGAGAAGGAAATGGCACCCACTCCAGTACTCTTGCCTGGAAAATCCCATGGATGGAGGATCCTGGTAGGCTACAATCCATGGGGTTGCAAAGAGTCAGACATGACTGAGCAACTTTGCTTAGCTGATCTTTTATTGTAGCAGCTTGTTGACCGCTGTGATGGATGCTATAGACAGAACTTTGCCCGGATAACTCAGTCCTTATGACTCCGTATAGTGGAGGTATGCAGACCTCATTTACCATTAGGAAGCAGATGCTTAAAGGGGGCAAGTAACTTCCAACAGGTCACATAATAGTAGGTACTAGAGTCAGGACACTGAGAGCTGGGACACTCACAAAGAGGTGAGTGGCAATTTCCTCCTTCAGTTGAATTTTTCCTGAGATTCATCAACCTTTTTTCACTTCAAGAAAATAAATGGCTTTAACTATTAGAAGGACCTAAATTAAGCAATGGCACCCCACTCCAGTACTCTTGCCTGGAAAATCCTATGGATGGGGGAGCCTGGTGGGCTGCCATCTATGGGGTCACACAGAGTCGGACACGACTGAAGAGACTTAGCAGCAGCAGCAGCAAATTAAGCGAAGAAGGAAGGATGATTTTGCAAGAGTTTAGCAAAGTAGGTGGTGGGTGGTGGGTGGCAAGCTCGGGGCCTGACAGGTCCAGATGGGTGATTGGTAGAGGAGGTGGGGTTGTCAGAGTCAGAGGAGGGTGGTGATGATCTGACAGCCCAGCCCTACTCCAAATGGTAAGGATCTCACTGCTTAAGACATGGACCTGAGACCACTCTGAGGCCAAGGAGCTGGGGGGAAAGGCAGAAACCCACCCTACTAACAGGAGTTTGAGAAATGTTGTCAAGAAGGCCAGGTCAGGGATGATTAAGGTAATTTCTGTCCAGGTTCTTTTTTCCTTCTTGGAACTCTTGACTTCTGTTGTAAAGCTGCATTGTTCCTGTATTCCACAATTTCTGCCCCTCAGTTGGCTGGTCTCAGGGTCTGACATAGGTCACACAAGTCAGACACAAGGATTTGGAAGCACTTCTGCCTGATATGAGAGAGATCCTTCCAGAAGACAACTTTAATTTATAGAGTATAAAAATGGGAATGAGTTGGACTGAGCCTGTATGCACTCTGCTAGGAATTTTCTGTAGGCTATTCTGCTAACCCACGTCAACCTATCAAATAGAGCAATGGAGCAGAAATGGCCTATATTCCCTCAGTATTCTCCCCTCTTCTTTCTTAGCAATAGGACTTCAATCTCACCTGGGTGCATAGCAGTCTAAATAAAGACTGCATTCCTTAGAATCCCTTGTTGCCAAGTGGGATCACGTGACAAATTCTGCCCAAAGATCTGCAAGCCCAAGGGTTATGTACGACTTCTAGGAAGCACCCTTTAAAGAGAAGGAGAGAATTCCACTAGAGTCCTTACTCTTTCATGCTAGGACATGACAGTTGGTGCTTGGCAGTCATTTGGGCCATGAGGTGCACGCTACCTGCTGATAGCCTCAGAGTAGCAGGAGGGAAGGGCCAATATCCCTGAAGACTGTGAAACTATCTTACCAGTCCTGAACTGCCTACATGAGAGAGAAATAAACTTTAATCTTGTTTAAGCCACTGTTACTTTGTTTTTTCTTGTACTTGTAGCCAAATCAAATGCTAACTTGTAATAATATAGAAACAGAGGTTCACAGAGGTCAGTGACGTACTCAAGGTTACATAGCTACTAAGTGGCAGAACCAGCATTTATACACAGAATTGCCTGATATCAAGCTTGTTCCATTAATAATGACAACTCAATGACATCCACTACTCACTGAGTCCCTACTATGTGCCAGGCAATGAGCATCTTCACCCAAACTGGGTTTGAACAGAAGCTCTATCACAAGCTCAATGTATAAGCTAAGGAAAGCTATATAACTCCTGAGTTTCAGATTTCCCATCTGTAAATGAGCTCAAATACATGGTTTGGGGAAAATTAAATGAGATCATGGATGTGAACTATGGGGCATGCCACCGGCACAGAATAGGTTCCTTATAGGTAACTTCTTTATTTCTAGATCCTCAGTGCCCTTTCATAGGTCACACACATAGTAGGCACCCAGGTAACCCCCACGGTTGCAAGCCAATAGCTACTAGCTGCTCTTGCAAGGAAAAGACAGAGACAAGTGAACTGATTCAGTCAGGGAACATTTACTGGGAGCCTGGTAAGTGCAGTCAGACGCAGGCTGTGGTGAGAGTGGTGGGGGCCAGCACTGTTATGGGGGAACACGGGGTAAGAGTTCACGAAGCCAGGATTGTGTCTCCCTGACCAAAGCAGAACCGGGCTCAGAGGGTGCATACATGTGGCCCAAGGAACCACAGAGGAGAAACCTGATGTCATGAGACAGCACTCAGGCCGCCAACGTTATGAGAACCCCAGAGGGCTTCCGCAGGCTGGTTTTGGTGATCGGGTGTTCTAGGCGAAGAGGGATTTTGGCAAGCCCGGAATAAGGGAAAGGTTTTGATAGGCACCATGGTAAAGGGTGTGGTTCCAGGGAAGAGGCTAGATTATTCTGACTTCCTGGGCGCCAACTGGTGAAAGAGAAAGGAAATCACTTCAGGCCCTTAACCAATAAAACCCACCCACCTGGAGTTTATTCTAAATATTCTGGAGGCACATTAGAGCTGGCATTGAAAGACGGTAGGTAAAAAAGAATTTAGAGTCCAAACACTCACATTCTAAGCTTCAGTCAGTCAGTTCAGTCACTCAGTTCTGTCTGACTCTTGGCGACCCCATGGATTGCAACACGCCAGGCCTCCCTGTCCATCACCAACTCCCAGAGTTCACCCAAACTGATGTCCATCGAGTTGGTGATGCCATCCAACCATCTCATCCTCTGTCGTCCCCTTCTCCTCCTGCCTTC
>NW_011494824.1:300762-332409 GCF_000754665.1 Bison bison bison | reverse complement strand
GTCCTTCCAATGAATATTCAGGACTGATTTCCTTTAGGATGGACTTGGATCTCTTTGCAGTCCAAGGGATTCTCAAGAGTCTTCTCCAACACCACAGTTCAAAAGCATCAATTCTTAGGCACTCAGCTTTCTTTAGAGTCCAACTCTCACATCCATACATGACCACTGGAAAAACCATAGCCTTGACTAGACAGACCTTTGTTGGCAAAGTAATATCTCTGCTTTTAAATATGCTATCTAGGTTGTTCATAACTTTCCTTCCAAGGAGCAAGTGTCTTTTAGTTTCATGGCTGCAGTCACCATCTACAGTGATTTTGGAGCTCCCCCAGAATAAACTCTGTCACTGTTTCCATTGTTTCCCCATATATTTTCCATGAAGTGATGGGACCGGATGCCATGATCTTATTTTTCTGAATGCTGAGTTTTAAGCTAACTTTTTCGCTCTCCTCTTTCACTTTCATCAAGAGGCTCTTTAGCTCTTCTTTGCTTTTTTTGCCATAAGGGTGGTGTCATCTGCGTATCTGAGGTTATTGATAATTTTCCCTACCTTCTTGATTACAACTTGTGCTTCATCCAGCCTGGCATTTCACATGATGTATTCTGCATATAAGTTAAATAAGCAGGGTGACAATATACAGCCTTGACGTACTCCTTTCCCAATTTGGAACCAGTCTGTTATTCCATGTCCAGTTCTAACTGTTGCTTCTTGACCTGCATACAGACTTATCAGGAGGCAGATAAGGTGGTCTGGTATTCCCATCTCTTGAAGAATTTTCCAGTTTGTTGTGATCCATATAGTCAAAGGCTTTGGCATAGTCAATAAAGCAGAAGTAGAAGTTTTTCTGGAAATCTCTTGCTTTTTCAATGATCCAGTGTATGTTGACAATTTGATCTCTGGTTCCTCTGCTTTTTCTAAATCCAGCTTGAACATCTGGAAGTTCACTGTTCACATACTGTTGAAACCTGCCTTGAAGAATTTTGAGCATTACTTTGCGAGTGTGTGAGATGAGTGAAATTGTGCAGTAGTTTGAACATTCTTTGTTCAAATCAAGGTAAATTGGAAGTGATCAAACAGAAGATGGCAAGAGTGAACATCGACATTCTAGGAATCAGAGAACTAAAATGGACTGGAATGGGTGAATTTAGCTCAAATGACCATTATATCCACTACTATGGGTAAGAATCCCTTAGAAGAAATGGAGGAGCCATCATAGTCAGTGAAAGAGTCTGAAATGGAGTACTTGGATGCAATCTCAAAAATGGCAGAATGCTCTCTGTTCGTTTCCAAGGCAAACCATTCAATATCACAGTAATCCAAGTCTATGCCCCCACCAGTAATGCTGAAGAAGCTGAAGTTGAACGGTTCTATGAAGACCTACAAGACCTTTTAGAACTAACACCCAAAAAAGATGTCCTTTTCATTATTGGGGACTGGAATGCAAAAGTAGGAATCAAGAAACACCTGGGGTAACAGGCAAATTTGGTCTTGGAGTACAGAATGAGGCAGGACAAAGGCTAATAGAGTTTTGCCAAGAGAACACACTGGTCATAGCAAACACCCTCTTCCAACAACACAACAGAAAACTCTACACATGGACATCACCTGATGGTCAATACTGAAATCAGATTGATTGTATTCTTTGCAGCCAAAGATGGAGAAGCTGTATACAGTCAGCAAAAACAAGACCAGCAGGTGACTGTGGCTCAGATCATGAACTCCTTATTGCCAAATTCAGACTTAAATTGAAGAAAGTAGGGGAAACCACTAGACCATTCAGTTCAGTTCAGTTCAATTCAGTCGTTAAGTCGTGTCTGACTCTTGGTGACCCCATGGACTGCAGCATGCCAGGCCTCCCTGTCCATCACCAACTCCCAGAGTTCACTCAGACTCACGTCCATTGAGTCAGTGATGCCATCCAGCCATCTCATCCTCTGTTGTCCCCTTCTCCTCCTGCTCCCAATCCCTCCCAGCATCAGAGTCTTTTCCAATGAGTCAACTCTTCGCATGAGGTGGCCCAAGTACTGGAGTTTCAGCTTTAGCATCATTCCTTCCAAAGAAATCCCAGGACTGATCTCCTTCAGAACGGACTGGTTGGATCTCCTTGCAGTCCAAGGGACACTCAAGAGTCTTCTTCAACACCACAGTTCAAAAACATTCAGGTATGACCTAAATCAAATCCTTTATGATTATACAGTGGAAGTGAGAAATAGATTGAAGGGACTAGATCTGATAGACAGAGTACCTGAGGAGCTATGGACGGAGGTTTGTGACATTGTATAGAACACAGGGATCAAGAACATCCCCAAGAGAGAGGAATGCAAGAAAGCAAAATGGCTGCCTAAGGAGGCCCTACAAATAGCTGTGAAAAGAAAAGAAGTAAAAAGCAAAAGAGAAAAGGAAAGATATACCCATTTGAATGCAGAGTTCCAAAGAATAGCAAGGAGAGATAAGAAAGCCTTCTCAGTGATCAGTGCAAAGAAATAGAAGAAAGCTATAGAATGGGAAAGACTAGAGATCTCTTCAAGAAAATTAGAGATACCAGGGAACATTTCATGCAAAGATGGGCACAATAAAGGACAGAAATGGTATGGACCTAACAGAAGCAGAAGATTTTAAGAAGAGGTGGCAAGAATACACAGAAAACTGTACAAAAAAGAACTTCACAACCCAGATAATCATGATGGTGTGATCACGCACCTAGAGCCAGACAGCTTGGAATGCGAAGTCAAGTGGACCCTAAGAAGCAGCACTACAAACAAAGCTAATGGGGATGATGGAATCCCAGTTGCGCTGTTTCAAATCCTCAAAGATGGTGCTGTGAAATTGCTGCACTCAACATGCCAGCAAACTTGAAAAACTCAGCAGTGGCCACAGGACTGGAAAAGGTCAGTTTTCATTCCAATCCCAAAGAAAGGCAATGCCAAAGAATGCTCAAATGACCGCACAATTGCACTCATCTCATACACTAATAAAGTAATGCTCAAAATTCTCCAAGCCAGGCTTCAGCAATATGTGAACTGTGAATTTCCAGATGTTCAAGCTGGGTTTAGAAAAGGCAGAGGAACCAGAGGTCAAATTGCAAATATCAGCTGGATCATTGAAAAGGCAAGAGAATTCCAGGAAAACATGTATTTCTGCTTTATTGACTATGCCAAAGCCTTTGACTGTGTGGATCACAACAAACTGTGGAGAATACTTCAAGAGATGGGACTACCAGACCACCTGACCTGCCTCTTGAGAAATCTGTATGCAGGTCAAGAAGAAACAGTTAGAACTGGACATGGAACAACAGACTGGTTCCAAATAGGAAAAGGAGTACGTCAAGGCTATATATTGTCACTCTGCTTATTTAACTTATATGCAGAGTACATCATGAGAAACGCTGGCTGGAAGAAGCACAAGCTGGAATCAAGATTGCCAGGAGAAATATCAGTAACCTCAGATATGCAGATGATACCAGCTTTATGGCAGAAAGTGAAGAACTAAAGGGCCTCTTGGTGAAAGTGAAGGAGGAGAGTGAAAAAGTTGGCTTAAAACTCAACATTCAGAAAACTAAGATCATGGCATCCAGTCCCAACACTTCATGGCAAATATATGGGGAAACAATGGATGACTTTATTTTGGGGGGCTCCAAATTCACTGCAGATCATGACTGCAGCCATGAAATAAAAAGACGCTTACTCCTTGGAAGAAAAGTTATGACCAACCTAGATAGCATATTAAAAAGCAGAGACATTACTTTGCCAACAAAGGTCCGTCTAGTCAAAGCTATGGTTTTCCCAGTGGTCATGTATGGATGTGAGAGTTGGACTATAAGGAAAGCTGAGCGCTGAAGAATTGACACTTTTGAACTGTGGTGTTGGAGAAAACTCTTGAGAGTCCTTTGGACTGCAAGGAGATCCAACCAGTCCATTTTAAAGAGATCAGTCCTAGGTGTTCATTGGAAGGACTGATGTTAAAGCTGAAACTCCAATACTTTGGCCACCTGATGTGAAGAGCTGACTCATTTGAAAAGACTCTGATGCTGGGAAAGATTGAAGGCAGAGGAGAAGGCGATGACCGAGCATGACATGGTTGGATGGCATCAGCTAGCTATTCAATGGACATGAGTTTGGGTGACCCCTGGGAGTTGGTGATGGACAGGGAGGCCTGGCGTGCTGCGGTCCATGTGGTTGCAAAGAGTCAGACATGACTGAGGGACTGAACTGAACTGAACCTTGAAGGCCATTGCAGAAAGCTGCACAGGTCTCTTGGGGTGTTCAAGAAAAGCCTGGGCCTTGTCTCCTGGGTCTACCCTCAGCCTGCCTCACAGGTGCAACCAGAGCAAAGAAAAGCTGGAACGGGCCAGGGGTCCCTCCTTTAGCAGGTGGTTCATGCCTAAGAGAGCCATTTGTTAAACATTGAAAAGGGGCCTCTCTATAATAAGCCTTTGAAGACTCCATCTAGAAAACTCTCACTTCTCTATTTCATGTGTTTTAGCTTCATATGATTGCCAGAGTGGGAACAGGTTTCCAGCGAGAATAAAGATTATCAGACGATGAGGGGCTCGTGGGGAAACCACCAGGTCCACTCCCATGTGATGTGCTTTTCCCATATCCAAGGACACTTTTTTATCCTTAAAAATTTCAGGGGCTGGAACGAATTTCAATGCACACCTAAAATAGCAGTAACTTCTCTCAGGCCTGACCAATGCACTATGTAAAATTGCTTTGGGGATTTTATTTTTTAATTAATTTATTTATTTTTGGCTTTATTTTCTTGGGCTCCAGAATCACTGTGGATGGAGATTGAAGTCATGAAATTAGAAGTTGCTTGCTCCTTGGAAGAAAAACTATGATAAACCTAGACAGCGTATTAAAAAGCAGAGACATCATTCTGCTGGAAAAGGTCCATCTAGTCAAAGCTATGGTTTTTCCAGTGGTCATGTATGGATGTGAGAATTGGAACGTAAAGAAGGCTGAGTGTTGAAGAATTGATTCTTTCAAACTGCGGTGTTGAAGAAGACTCTTGAGAGTCCCTTGGACTGCAAGGAGATCCAACCAGTCCATCCTAAAGGAAATCAGTCCTGAATGTTCATTGGAAGGAGTGATGCTGAAGTCCAATGCTTTGGCCACCTGATGCAAAGAGCTGACTCATTGGAAAAAACCCTGATGCTGGGAAAGATTGAGGGCAGGAGGAGAAGGGGACGACAGAGAATGAGATGATTGGATGGCATCATCTATTTGATGGACATGAGCTTGAGCAGACTCCGGGAGATAGGGAAGCCTGCAGTTCATGGTGTCGCAAAGGGTCGGACATGATTGAGCAACTGAACAACAACCAATTTTTGGCTGTGCTGGGTCTTCACTGTCACAAGCAGACTTGATCTGGCTGCAGTGAGCAGGGGCTGCTCTCTAGCTGTGCTGCGTGGGTGTCCCATTGCAGACTTCTCTTGTGGAGCGTGGGCTCTACATCACGTGGGCTCTGTAGTTGTGGTGCCCTGTGGCATGTGAAATCCTCCCAGACCACAGATCAAACCTGTATCCCCCACATTGGCAGGCAGATTCTCAACCACTGGACCACCAGGGAAGTCTGCTTTGGGGCTTTAAAAACTCTAGTAGTTGTATGGCTGTAGTCTAAATATAATACCTGTAAACTGTGGGTTGGAGTCTACACGTGCCCAACATTTAAATGGGCAGGAAGAAGAAGAAAGGATCAAAAGAAATAAAGAGTCAGAGAATCTATTATGTGTTAGGGTTTTTATTGATATTCTCACTTAATTCTCAGAGATTCCCCTGAAATGGTTATTAGTAAATGCATTTCACAATAATAATGACAACAATCATAGTAATAATAGAGTTATTGGATCACTGCTGTCCTTTATTGAGCCCTTGGTATGTGTCAGGCAGATTTCTAGAAGCTTTACATACGTTCTCTCATTTAATCCTCACAAGAACCCTGGATCCTAGGTCTATCTCTATTTCCAGATTAAAGATTTGGAGACACACAGGTACTATGTGGAAAAACAGAAGTTCAAGTGCACACTCTTAGCCATTACATGGCAGGCTGAAAGCAAGGAGGTCAGGTGATCAGGGACTTCATCCAGGACACACAGGTAGTAAGTGGTTCACCAGAGACCAGAACCCAGGTTTGCCTGGTAGCAAAGGCCACACTCCTTCCTGTAGCACAGGGCATTCTGAGAGGCACAGGGGCCCAAGACTACCACCTCTTGAGCCTCCAAACAGCTCCAAAAGCTAGAACAAGAAGATGATGGTTGATAAGTTCACTCTGGCCCAGTCCCAGTTTGGAAACGGGCCCTAGTGGTGAATATGGGCTTCACTCCAGATGTCACATGAAGCCACTTGGAAGAGCATGAGTCAGAAAGTGACATGTTCTTGAAAGAGGTTTTTAAAAAGCACTCAGGACACTCTGCAGGGAACAGACTGCCAGAGTGGCAGCAGAGTTGTTAATTACCTAAGGTAGGTTTCTAATCACTCAGAGATGATTCCATGTAAGAGAATTAAAATACTCAGATGCAACTAAAGTCACCCTGAGCACTGTCTCCACCTTGGTATGGTTTCTGAATCCTAGAGAAAGAAGGCCTGTTTTCAGTGGGCTGATGGCACTCACCCTCCAGCTGTGCCAAAGGGCTGATGAGAACAGGGGACCATTCTGTGTGATAGTGGGCAAGCAAATCAAGGGTCGGGGTGAATGATGCCCTCAGCCAGCTCTAACCCAGACTAGAAATGGCTGCAGTGATTCATTCAAGAGGAGCTGGACACCTAGAACAGCCCAGACTACTCCTCTCAGGTCCCAGAGATTCAGAAAGCTTGCCGAGAGTGAGGAGCCCAGAAGGATGGGCCAGGTGATGAGGAAGATGATGAACTTTCCAGAGCACTAACTTTTCTTGATGTGAACTGCATGTCAGCCATGGTTCTGAGCACCTGGCATGCTTTCATTTATTTAAATCCAAGCCTCTTTATGAAAGTGAAAGAGGAGAGTGAAAAAGTTGGCTTAAAACTCAGTAGTCATGAAGCTGAGCACCAAAGAATTGACGCTTTTGAACTGCGGTGTTGAAGAAGACTCTTGAGAGTCCTTTGGACTGCAAGGAGATCAGACCAGTCAATACTAAAGGAAATCAGTCCTGAATATTCATTGGAAAGACTGATGCTGAAGCTGAAGCTCCAATACTTTGACCATCTGATGTGAAGAACTGACTCATGGGAAAAGACTCTGATGCTGGGAAAGATTGAAGGCAGGAGGAGAAGGGGATGACAGAGGATGAGATGGTTGGATGGCATCACTGACTCAATGGATATGAGTGTAAACAAGCTCCAGGAGTTGGTGATGGACAGGGAAGCCTGTCCTGGACAAGCATGATGGACAGGAAGTGCTACAGTCCATGGGATTGGAAAGAGGTGGACCTGACTGAGTGACTGAACTGACTGACTGACTTACCCTGCAAAACTGAGGCAATTGATTCTCACTATTCATGGTAGTTTTGTTCCAATAAATTCTCCCTGAACACTGAATTAATGAATACCAAACCACTGCTCCCAGGGGAACCCAAGATTAGGGTCCTGCAATCTTCTGGTCACACTATTTTTTTTTGACCAATCAATACATTACCTGGTTTTATGTACATTTTTATTTTAAAACATCTTGTTTAATATATAGTGGAAAATATAAAAATCATGTGTGAATATATGCATAACTGAGTCACTTTGCTGTACAGCAGAAAATAATACAATTTTGTAAATCAACTACACATCAGTTTTAAAAAAATGATAAATTCAAAAATATGCATACATAGTTGATTATTAACATTGAACTCACAGCCAATGGCACTCACGCCCAAATGAAGCTATCTAACATATTTATTTACTCCACAATGCACATCACAGCCTGCCCAGGCTTAGGATCACTAGATAGAGATTCAGCGCCAACAAAGAGCACAAAAATGGGAAAAACATGGCACTGAATATCCTGCAAAAGGACACTGGTTTACCGTAGAAAAGCTAAACCAAGCAGCAGACATCACCTTGTTAGAGCTGAGCTAGGAATCCACGGGTCATGTTATTACATGACCCATAACCCCACCCTACTTCCAAGTACATCAGTGTCTGGAAAAGCCTCTGGAGTATTGATTTAAGGGTTAGAAATACATTTTAGCCAGTAGTTTAATCCAAAAAGAAGTTCACAAATAATGAAGACTGTCCTATTATATCTTTGCTTTAAACATGGGGAAACTGAGGAGCAGGAAGGCAAAGTGCCTTGCCCCCCATCTCACAGCCAGGCAGTGGTGGAGCCGGGATTGTGCCCTGGGCACTGATGCGTCCTATACACTGCACTGCCCTCTTCTCTTGTGTGCATCGGTTGTGGGCAAGGGCAGCAAGGGGGAGGCAGGAGCATGTTTGCGTGGGTGCTGCACAGGTGCTGTGGGCAGAGCTGGCAAAATGGGAGACTCAGAGCTCCCACCTCATGGGACTGGACTTAAAGAACTTGATGCAGGAGGTACACCGAGTGCATAATGCTTGACAAACAGTATCCGCCCTGCACACACACAGAGAAGACACTAAAACTCAGAAAACTCCTGTTGATCATACACGTGGCATTTGACCTGAGGGTAAATGCTGCTATGCATCTTTGCACACTTGTCTTCCAGAAGCCCAACTGGAAACTCACCAGACATCCAGGATCCTATTCAAGTGCAAATTATTCACAGACATCTGTCACAGGGATTGGCAACAAATATTTTCAGGAGATTATCTTATCTATATTTCAAAGCTCTGTAAAACCCATATGTAAAAATTTCAAAACTGCAACACAACAAAAGGGGTTAAGTTTTTTTCTTTTTTTTAAAAGAAAGGATCCACAATGATCAGGAAAAGTGCTGGGAAGTTTACTAATTTAGAAAACTCTGCCAATGTATTAGATATCAATTAATTGCTAAGATACAGAATCCAAGAATGCTCTGTGTTCAATGAGGTGTCAATTTAATATGGGGCTTTGTTAAGTGAATGTACAGTGTGAACAAATTCAAAAAGAGTGTGTCACACTTGAACAGGTTAAGAAAGAATACAGACCAAACTATAGAAACAGTCAAGCAATCAAAGAGATTTTTTAAAAGAAACTTGTAACAATAGATGCAGTAAGCTGCTAAGTATTGGAAAAATCCAGCTGTTAGACACACTCCAGGACTCTGTGTCTGCGGTAGGGACGGCATAAGTACACCGGGCAGGTGGTCCTCCAGACAGAAAACGAGCAAGATCCAAAACAAACAGGGAAAAAGACCCCCATTTACCTACCAGGATGCTTACTCAGTTTTGAACTGAGTTGGAAGCTATCGAGTTTCTGAAGAGATTATAGAACACCTATCTCACGCAGGTCTGGGTTTGTCCTTAATGAATCCCAGAGGGGAAAAAAAATCAGGTTGGGCCAAAAGTTCGTTCAGGCTTTTTTCTATTACTTTTTATGGACCAAGTTGAATGAACTTTTTGGCCAACCCAATAGTTTCTGCTTTCAGTATTTCTCTGGTTCTCCTTCTTAGTGGTAACGGCAGTGGTGAACATCTATTGAACGCTTGCCACTGGCCTTGCATTATGCCAAACCCTTGAGCTAGCTCATCTCACTCAACTGTAACGGTGCCCTTAAAGTCCAGTTATTCCAGTTGTGTGACCCAGAGAGGCCAAGCACTTCTCCCAAATCCAGCCAGCGAGGAGCAGAATTAGGATTTGAACCCATATTTGTCTGCTCCCAATTCTAAGATTTTTAATCTTAGAATTAAAGATTAAATTGTTTATTAAATTGTTTGTTATTATTAAATTGTTTCTCAAGGATGATATTGTTTCAAAAGAATGAGAAGCCTGGCTAAATATAAAAATAAATCAAACTTTTCAAATTCACTGGGACTGTAAGAACCCTAAGACGTATAACGTCATTACTGAATGTCAGCCTCAGGAATACTGGCCCTATGTGATGTGATTCCAGTTCCAGACCCCTTTTCCAGTTCCCCTTCTGCAGCGGGGTCGGGGGGGGGAGTCACTGGATAACAAAGTATAGGGGACAATAAGCTTGACAGAATGTGAGGGGTTTCTGTGGACTTACTGATGCCTAGGATAAACCCTAGGTACCTTGCTGTTGCTTCCAAGATGGATACTGTGATCAAGACTATATAAAAAAGAGAAAACTCCTATTCCCCAGGCAATTTGGCCCATTCCTCCCCCAACCCTAACTCTAACCACAACCCTGAGACTGTTTCAAAGAATATCGTTCTTTGCCATCTTTACCATTTCTTCTGGGAGACCTAGCCTGGCCAAGCAGGTCCACATCCTGGCAGTTTGCTTTTGTCCTTCCATGGGACAGTCAGACAAAAACCCAGAATCTCCAATGGAGAAATACAGAAATCTATTTATATCTGGCTATCTTAATATCTGGCACGAGGAGTTTCTCTTAGGGATGGAAGCATCACTGGGAAAACGTCTTATGAGGAAGAGGTGGCCTGGAAGGTCTGGGTCAGCAGTACCAAGGTAGCAAACAGGTGATCAAGTATTAGCGGTGAACAGGGGTGGCAAGAAAGAAAAGGGGAGGGGGAAGAGCAAGAAGGGTGAGAAGCTGGAAGCGGAACTGCAGAAATCACCGAGGTGATGCGTTCAATTCAGCAGCGTGTGTGCATACACAGCTCTGAAGTCTTCTCCCCAAGCCAATGCATGTGTGTGAGCTTTCTTTGGTGGGAATTATGAACATGGGCTAGACTCTCCTTTTGGATGGGCTGGTTGTGGAATAGAGGCAACCTGAGCAGGATGAGGAGGTGGTATCTACGCTGAACTCAGGGAAAGCAGAAGCTGGAAACTGGTGTGAATAAGATAATGAAATCACCCTCTCCCCCAAATTTCCAGAATTTGGTGAGGGCCACAAGGATCACTATAGCGTTTTCAGATATTTTTTCCAGACTGAACAGATCTGGAGGCCTCACCAGCTTCTGACGCAGAGAGACATCCCAAGACAAAAGAAGCACAAGTCATCACCGATAACACTGGGGGTATTGTTGAACAAATGTGTACCAGACCCCATCAAGTAACTGACATCCTTAATCTATTTACTGTCAACAGCTATGAAGAAGTTACTATTAGTGGAAGTGTTAGCTGCTCAGTTGTGTCTGTTTGCGACCCCATGGACTATAGCTTGCCAGGCTCCTCTGTCCGTTGAATTCTCCAGGCAAGAATACTGGAGTGGGTAGCCTTTCCCTTCTCCAGGGGATCTTCCCAACCCAGGGATTGAACCCAGGACTCCTGCACTGCAGGCAGATTCTTTACCATCTGAGCTACTAGGGAAGCCCCATTTATATTAATGTCTCCCTTTTACAACTGAGAAATCTGGCACAGAGAAGCTGCATGCTTTTCCTAAAACTGCACAGTGGATGAGTGATCGAGGCAGAGAGGGACCCAATCAGTTGAGCTTTAACTACATTCTTAGAAAAGAAGTTGCAGAATGAAGGAGGAAGGCTTGCTCCAGAAGTATAGCCGACTGCAGACCCTAGAATTTTAAGTGGGAAATCAGAATTACCCCCAATTGTGATTACCACAACCCACAAGCTATATCATAAAAATGCAAGAGGTCAAAACCATGGGCCGCAGTTTTAAGAATCCTGAGTGTGATGGGGAGTCAGTTACATGGCAAATGGTCACCCCACAGTGTGCTGTTTTATGGATTCTGATGGAGGAAGCTGTGCTGCGTGAGCTTCAGAACACCCATCACCTACTAATTTTGCTGTGGAGAGTCCAAGCAGGCCTTCCGGAAGAGGGAATGTTGAGCTGGTTCTTCAGACAAAGGTAATTCATTGGCTGAGGGTCTTCTAAAGACCTGACACTATTTTAGGGGATTTCTACATGCTACTTTACTTAATTTAAT
The DNA here is from genome assembly GCF_000754665.1 of Bison bison bison. Taxonomy (NCBI): domain Eukaryota; kingdom Metazoa; phylum Chordata; class Mammalia; order Artiodactyla; family Bovidae; genus Bison; species Bison bison. Next base: position 320,519 of record NW_011494824.1, on the reverse strand, counting down.
CCTCAAAGTAATCTTGTGAAACCGATGAACTTTTCACATTGATCTTCCATGCAATTTCTACCATACTACGTGTTTCTTGAATCTTAAGAAATGACAAGATGGTTGGGAAAAGCTGAGAAACCCTTCTCTATTAGTTAGCTCTGGCTGCCATAAAAATTATCATGACTGGGTATCTTTAAACAACAGAAATTTACTTTCTTGCACTTCTAAAGGAAGCTAGCAAGTTTAAAACTAAGGGACCAGCTCCTGGAGAGAGCTCTGTCTTTGGCAAATGGCTGTTTTGCTGCCTTCTCACTTGACGCACAGAAATCAAACTCTCTGATGGCTCTTCTTATAATGGCACTAATCCCATTATGAGGACCTCACCCTTGGGACCTCATTTAACCTTAATTATCTCTCAAAGGCCCCATCTCCAAATACCATCACATCAGGGGCTGGAGCTTAAACCTATACATTTTATAAAGACACAAACATTCATTCCATAATTTTCTTCTTAAAACTCTCTAGCTACTTATGGTTTCAGAGAGACCATCAGTAGAGCAGATTAAATCTCAGATTCTGGACACTCACCTGCCTGTGATTAAATTCAGACTCTGAGTCTTGACAGATATGCAGCTTTAGTCCAGGCATTAGCAAACTGGCCTGCTGGCCAAAGCTGGCCTACTGCCTGTGCTTGTAGGTTGATTGGAACATAGCCACATCCAGTCATTTATACACGGTGTATGGCTGCCCCCATGCTGCAAAGGCAGAGTTGAGTGGTTGCCACAGAGACTTTACAGCCTGCACAGCCTAAAATACTTACTATCTGGCTCTTTACCAAAATAATTTGTCAGTTCCTACTTTAGGTAAATGATTTCACCTCTCTGAGCTTCAGTTTTTTCTTGGAAAAAAATGGTGGAATAAATGTTTATCATGCTGTGCTTCTGTGAATTTTATCTTAGGGATTCTCAAAGTCCATGTTCTCAGGCTTTGCATCAGGACCAGGTGCAGACAAGGTTGCTTCACATAGCTTCCTGAATGCAGCTGTTATTTAGCCAGAGATCTGTGAAAGAGATGCTAGTCCATAGAAATTCTGAATTCCTGTTGTATATCTGTTGTCTTTCCTACTGCTCTGGGGGCAGGGAATATTTCCTACTTAAGATTTAGGTCTGCTCACTGGGGTTCTCCCATTCATATTTTCTTCTGCCCTTGACTCTGTGCTCCAAGATCTGAGATGTGCATTTTTTCTTTTCTATTCATTCATTCATTCATTCATTCAGTCAGTCATTCTTTATAATAAGATATGGGCCATGTCTGTAGCTGAATGACTTTCTCAGCCTGCTTCCTACCAATGGAAATCTGGGATCCCTGAATCCTCTTTTCATTTTCACCTTTCTCTATCTGATACCTCCTTTCTGATCTCTCTACTTCAGGTTTGCAGAGGCTGTTTCTGGATTGTATCACATTCTCAGCATACACCCTATCATTTTAAAGCACTTTCATATCCATGATCTCATTCATCTCAGAGCATCCATGCAAAACAGGCAGAACAGGCAGAATTATGACCATCATGAAGGACGGGGAAACAGACACAGGATGAACTTGAAGCAAGCCAGCCTTAAACAAAAACCTCTGTGCTTGTGGTCCTGAAAATACTGATGCTAGAAGTTAACGTGGTAACCATCATTCTCTTATTTTTCAGATGTGGAAACTGATGCTCAAAGATGGATATAGGCAAATTGAAGTTTACTCAGGTAGTTAGCTGCAGGGTTAGAACATGAAAAGTCCCCTGCCTCAGACTAAACTGTCTAAACACAGTCTGTAGTGTTGCCTGAGCTACTTCTCTATTTCTTTCACTCTGCAAGGCAAGGCTAACTCTTTATTTATGGAAACTGGGAAAATTTAGCTTTTCTTTTTGTAGTTCTAACAGGTGAGCATCCAATCCTGACCCAAAAGCATCTGCCTTCCCACTCAGCTATATCACCTGGAAGAGGAGTTATACCATCTCCCCCAACTTGGGAAAATGATAGCTTCACATCACCTCCAGGGGCTCAAAGATTTTATTTTCTAGGGTAGGTCCAGGCTGAATGAACTAAGTCACTCCAGATGCAACTGGACTCAGGCCCATCCAGCATCCATCTATTGATCCACTATCTATCCATCCATCTCATCCAGCCATCCAGCAACATGATCATTCATCCAGCTAACCAAACATCCAACCATCATTTCATCCATTCAACTTCCATCCATTCACCTATCCATTCATCCATCCATCTTATTTAGTAGTTTTTTCTCTCCTTCCTCCTATCTCTATGCTCTTTCATTCACCCATTTTCATTTATTTAAAAATTATATTTACTTATTAATTTATCCAGAAGTTGTTATTAAGCATATTATTTTCTCAAGTATCCTTAACAACAGCTTGGGTTCCTTCTCCCTACCCATACTCTTTGAAAGTTGAAAGTGTTAGTTGCTCATTTGTGTCTGACTCTTTATGTCCATGGACTGTAGCCCACCAGGCTCCTCGGTCCATGGAATTCTCCAGGCAATAATACTGGAGTGGGTTGCCATTCCCTTCTCCAGGGGATCTTCCTGACCCAGAGATTGAACCAATGTCTCCTGCATTACAGGTAGACTCTACTGTCTGAGTGAGCCACCAGACTGAAGGCCCAAAGGAATTATGTAATTTACTCAAATAATTACTTATTGAACTGTATAAAATGAAATATCTTTCCTTGGAGGATTTTGATCCAGAGGAGGGGGGTGGTGTCAGATATGAACTGATTATGATAATCAGCATTCCAAAGCCTTTCCCCAAGTTCTTAAACACTCAGCAAGCATTTATTGAATATCTACTGTGTAGGTATTGAACTCTTCTATGGTCAGGTAACAGAAACCAAAGGCCACAAAGAATAAAATAAACCCTAATGGTGGAAAATGAGTACATAGAGCTGTGAATGGATAGTCAATTGCATGTTTAAAATGTGGTGAATGCAATAATAAGGGTCAGCAAAGGAGGAATTGACTTTCTTACTTAGGGTGGCCTGTGAAGTTTGCCTTAAGGAGCAAACAGTTGAGTAAGGTCCTAAGAAAAGTAAGAATTTATAAAATAGGAGTTTCAACTAGATTTTTAAGCCTTTTTTTTTTTTTCTTTGTAAAAGCACTGTGTTTGTGATGAACATTTTAAGATGACAGATGGGCAAAAATATAAAGCAAACTCTCTCAATCTCTCAACACTCTACCATATTCTGGAAACCCACTCTCCAGAGAGCAAAGTCTGTTAACTATACCTAGAACATCACTTGAGAATTCTCTGTCCACATGTAAGCAAAATATCTCATTAAGGGTACAAATTTAGGATTTTCTAATGCTACTATTTTTCTGCAGTTACTAACTGGCATAAACTGGCAAACTTTCCTTTATCAGCTAGATGAACTACAGCATATTCTTGTTTTATTGGAATATCATTGCTTTACAGTGTCGTGATAGTCCTACTGGACAGTAACATGAATCAGACAGATATATACATATATCCTCTCCCTCTTGAATCTCACTCCCAGCCCCTCCCATCCTGCCCCTCTAGGTCATCACAGAGCAACGAGTGGAGTTCCCTGTGCTATACAGCAGCTTCCAACTGGCAATCTGTTTTACACATGAGAGTGATTATATATGAACCCACTCCAGTATTTTTGTCTGGAGAACCCCATGGACAGAGAAACCTGGTGGGCTACAGTCTATAGGGTTGCAAAGAGTCGCACACAACTGAAGCGACTTAGCACAGCAAAGTGTATATATCTCTTAGTTCAACCCCTCCTTCCCTCACCTCACGGCCACAAGTCCATTCTCTACATCTGTGCATCAGCACTGTTAATGAACATATGGAATCTAATTGGGAATACCAGACCACTTTACCTGCTTCCTGAGAAATCTGTATGCAGGTAAAGAAGCAACAGTTAGAACTGTACATGGAACAACAGACTGGTTCCAAATTGGGAAAGGAGTATGTCATGGCTGTATATTGTCACCCTGCTTATTTAACTTATATACAGAGTACATCAAGCGAAATGCTGGGCTGGATGCAGCACAAGCTGGAATCAAGATTGTGGGAGAAATATCAATAACCTCAGATATGCAGATGACACCATGCTTATGGAAGAAAGCAAAGAAGAACTAAAGAGCCTCTTGTTGAAAGTGAAAGAGGATAGTGGAAACACTGTTTTAAAACTCAACATTCAAAAAATGAAGGTCGTGGCATCCGGTTCCATCCCTTCATGGCAAATAGATGGGGAAACAATGGAAACAGTGACAGATTGCATTTTCTCGGGCTCCAAAATCACTGCAGATGGTGACTGCAGCCATGAAATTAAAAGACACTTGCTCCTTGGAAGAAAGGCTATGACCAATCTAGATAGCATATTAAAAAGCAGAGGCATTACTTTGCTGACAAAGTCTGTCTAGTCAAAGGTATGGTTTTTCTAGTAGTCATGGGTGGATGTGAGACCTGGACCATAAAGAAACCTGAGGGCTGAAAAATTGATGCTTTTGAACTGTGGTGTTGGAGAAAACTCTTGAGAGTCCCTTGGACTGCAAGGAGATCCAACCAGTCAATCCTAAAGGAAATCAGTCCTGAATATTCATTGGAAGGACTGATGCTGAAGCTGAAGCTCCAATACTTTGGCCACCTGATGTGAAGAACTGACTCATTAGAAAAGATCCTGATGCTGGGAAAGATTGAAGGCAGGAGAAGGGGACAACAGAGGATGAGATGGTTGGATGGCATCACTGACTCGATGGATATGAGTTGAGCAAGTTCCCGGAGATACTGATGTACGGGGAAGCTTGGCGTGCTGCAGTCCACGGGGTCTCAAAGAGTCAGACATAACTGAGCGACTGAACTGAACTCTTGGAATCTAGAAAGATGGTACAGCTTATTCTTAAAAGGCAAACTATGTTATTTCCTCCAGCTACCAATTTTCAGGGTAAGGAGCGTCTACCTGTATCTATCTGTCTATCTATCTATCTACCTATATATCTTATTGTTTTACTTTTCTAGAATCACTATAGACTGGTGAATCTTTATTCATTCTGTGTTTTACAATCAAAAGGACTCTTCTGTATGATGTTCAAAATGTCCTAAATTTGTCCAGTCAGAGCTCCTTTCATGTAGCTACTGTGTTCTTTTGACATACCCTCAACATTCTTCCTTTCTCATACAGAAAGAAAACGCATTGTATACTTTTGCTGCCCAGACTTAGAATCATGCATTCTCTAAATAGCCCTGTTTTCTCTTAGGGAAGAATGGTACCTAGAAATCAAGATTTGTGTACTAGGTGCATTCATAGCTATTCGAATATTATTTTTCTAGGTCTTTCCCATGGACAGAACCAGAAAAATGTATTTGTTTAATAAACTTATGAGTCCACAATGATATTCATATTCAAATTAATATTACAAGTTTATTCAGAACACTTTAATTCACATTTTTAATCTCCTTTTATCTCAAACCAAAAATCTTCATTCCTAATAACATATACATATTATATATTATACATTATATATTTCCTTTATTATTACACTTATATATTTATATTTTACATTTATATATTTCCTAAATAATTACAAAGTTACAGTTACATTATAATGACTACTAGCAGTGAAATGAAAGTTTAATAGTTCTTTGTGGTTCTTTCTCGATCTTAAGGACAATATGAATGCCAAAAGTCAAGTCATTTAATATACTTTTCCTGTGTGGTAATGTGAAAAATTTAACATATTATCAGTGTTGTTTGCTTCAATTTACTTTTAATTTTAGGTTGTGTTTTTATTTTTTTTCTGTTTAGTTTTTGAATATGTAAAGATTTACATAGTTTAAAAGTTAAAAAACCATATACAAAGATGCACTCAGAGAAATATCTGTCCCTCCTATACAGCTAAATGTTACTTTTATTAGCTTTCAGACTATTCATCTGGTATCACTTTTTATACAAATAGTATATATTGATACTTCCCCTTGGTTTTATACAACAGGTGGCAACGGCACCCCACTCCAGTACTCTTGCCTGGAAAATTCCATGGATGGAGGAGCCTGGTGGGCTGCCATCTGTGGGGTCGCTAAGAGTCGGACATGACTGAGCGACTTCACTTTCACTTTTTACTTTCATGCATTGGAGAAGGAAATGGCAACCCACTCCTGTGTTCTTGCCTGGAGAATCCCAGGGACAGGGGAGCCTGGTGGGCTGCTGTCTATGGGGTCGCACAGAGTCGGACACGACTGAAGCAACTTAGCAGCAGCAGCAGCAAACTCTAAATGATTTTCAGTAACTTGCTTCTTTACTTAATAAAATATGCAGAAAATCACTCCCAATCTGTAGACTGATATATTTTTTATTGAATTTTAGCATTGCATATAATCCGTTGGGCTTTCCAGGTGGCAAGGTGGTAAAGAACACCTGCCTGCCAATGCAGGAGACCTGGGTTTTGTGCAAAAGTATCCTAGTTTATGCAACCATTCTCTGAATGATACATATTTGATGTATTCCCAGTCTTTTTGCTCTTGGAAATAATGCCATAGAGGCATTTTTGCCACAATGCCACAGATATTTATGGAAGTATATCTTTAGGGTGGACTCCTAGAAATAAGATTGCTGAATCAAAGGATAAATACACATGTAATTTTAATAAATATAAAATTCCCCCTCAAAGGTTTTGGATATTTTGCACTTTTATCAGCAAAGTATGAGGGTGGTGATTTCTTGCAAATAATGTAGTACCAAACTCTTGGATTTTTGCCAATCTGAGAGAGAAGAAAGGATATTTCAGTGTAGTTTAAATTTGCATTTCCTTTATTACGAGTGAGGTTGAGCATCTTTTCATGTGTTTAAAAACCCTTGCCTTTCTTTCTGCTATGAACTATGCCTTTTGCCCATTTTACCTCAATTCTGAAGAGCTTTTTAATGTATTAATAAGATTAGCCTTTTATGATGTAAGTTGCAAATATTTTCTCTCGACTTTTCATTTCACCTTGACTGCTTATGATGTCTTTTGTCATGCAAAATTTTTAAAAATTTAGGTAGCTGAGTTTATTAGTCTTTTCTAACACTTTTGAATTGTGAGTCATAGGGAAACAGGCTCCCGTCATTCCCAGGATGAAAAGAATCAGCCTGCATTTTCTTTTAATATTTATATGGGTTAAAATATTTTACATTTAGATTTCTGAGGCATTTGGAGTTTAACCTGATGAATGGTATGAGGCATGGACATACTTTTATAGTTTTCCAAATGTCTATCCAGTTATTCCAACACTGCTAATTGCAAGGCCATTTTTTTCCTCCCCAGAATCTGGGGGTGTCACTTTCCTAGACAAAATTTCCATTTGTTCTTGATCGTATTTCTGGATTTGCCATTCTGTTCACATTTATTCTGTCTATTCAGGTGCTTTAATTATGGACTGTCATGTCTTCCACTTGCTCCCTGCCCTTCCCTCCGAGACCCTCTCCCTTGCTTCTGCACTCTGTCATAAGCCATGGGAGGTTGGTTTGAAAGAGCTACAACCACTGCTTTCTTGTCTTTGGCTTCTGGTTGGGTGTACCCATGGGGGCGCTCTGGCAGGAGATTGGAGAGAAGTGAGCAAGGTCTTTATTCTCCTGACTCCTTCCTGCAGGGTATCCTTGACTAACCTGTGTCCTGGGAAAGAATGTCACCGGTCATCTCAAGCTGGCCATTTTACACAATCCTCTCTTCTAGGTTCTGCTACCTACTCCCTCCTCTCATATATTTGGGCCCTTAGCTGGTTAACAACCCTGTATTTATTCAGAAAACTTTATAAACCCTTGTGATTTTCAGACAGCCTGTCTACCCACTTGTAAATAGTTCTTTTATTCAGTCATTTTCCAATTACACTAATTTGTGTTATCTGTTCCTTGCTCCAGCCTAGGCAATATACAGAGTCTGTATTCACTTCTGTCTATGTATGAATGTATATATGTATCTATCTATCTATCTGCCATCTATCTATCTGATGAAATCACCTTGCCCTTAATTGCTTCTAAAAGAATCTCAAAGCTGTTCTTGCTTTTAATTTATATGGACTTTTAAAGTCGACTTGGCAGACTCGATTTATCCATATTCTGCCAACAGTTGTAACTGTCTTTTTGATAACAGTCATTCTACTGAGCATGAAGTTGTATCATGTAAATTTGATTTGCACTTCCTTAATAAGCAATGACACTGAGCATCTTTTAATTGGCTTGTTAGCCATTAGTATATCTTCTTTGGAGAAATGTCTATTCAAATCTTGCCTATTTTTAAAATTTGGTCGCTTCTATTACATAATTATAAGTTCTTTATATACTCTGGACCCCTATAAGATATATAATCCTGAATATTTTCCACCATCCTGTGGATTGTCTTTTCACTTTATTATAATATCATTTATAAACATTTTTAATCATTCCCTGGTAGCTCAGCTAGTAAAGAATCCTCCTGCAATACAGGAGACCCTGGTTTGATTCCTGGTTCGGGAAGATACCCTGGAGAAGGGATAGGCTACCCACTCCAGTATTTGGGGGCTTCCCTGTTGGCTCCGATGGTAAAGAATCTGCCAGAAATGTTGGAGACCTGGGTTTGATCCTTGGGTTGGAAAGATACCCTGGAGAAGGACATGGCAACTCACTCCAATATTTATTACACAGAGGTATTTATTTTAAAAAATATTTATTTATTTGGCTGTGCTGGTCTTTATTGCGACACAGGGGATCTTTAGTTGTGGCATGAACTCTTATTCGTGGCATGAGGCTCTTAATTGCGACATGTGGGATCTAGTTCCCTGATCAGGGATCAAACCTGGGCCCACTGCAATGGGAGCACAGAGTCTTAGCCACTGAACTGCCAGGGAAGTCCCAGCAGCATTTGATTTTTATATAATCCAATTTTGTGTTTTTTGTGTGACTGATAATTTTGTTGCCCTTTCTAAGAAAGCTTTCCCTTCATCCAAGGTTGTGAACATTTACTCCTATGTTTTTTCTAAGAGTTTTCACAGTTTTAGCTCTTAAATTTAGGTCTATGATTCATTTTAAGTTAATATCTGTTTACGATGTGAGTTAGGCAATTCAGCTTCAGTCATCTATATATGGATATTCAGTTGTCCCAACATAATTTGTCGAAAAGATAATTCTTCCATCAGTTGCCTTGACATTCTTGTCCAAAATCACTATCTTAATGTAAGTGGTGATTTTTGGACTCAGGTAAATTTTCATATCAAACAAAAATATTATATAAAGTGGTTTCTGAGAATTACTGATATATAAAGTTGTGTCCGACTCTTCTGAGACACCAAGGGGTGTAGTCCACCAGGATACTCTGCCAATGGGATTTCCCAGGCTAGAATATTGGAATGGGTTGCCGTTTCCTTCTTCAGGGGATCTTCCTGAGCCAGGGATAAAACCCATGTCTCCTGCATTGCAGGCAGATTCTTTACCACTGAGTCACAAGGACAAATTTTTACTTAAAGAAATGTTTAAAGTTGTCATTGTTATTTTATATGTGATAGAATAGTTCATTTGAAATTATTAAATTCTTCTATTACTTCTTGTATCTACCATGTTTTCCACTTTATGAAATTTGCTGCTATATTATTTGGGGCATAAATATTTGTAACTATTTAAACTCTTATACATTGCTATTGTATTGTTTTATTAAATATTCTTTATCTTATTATGCTTTTTAGTCTGAGCTCTAAGTTATTATGTTGAAGTGTTGTGTTTCTATTTTTCTCTACTTCATGGATTTTTTTTTACAAATTCTGAATAGTTTTTATCTCCTGAGAAAGTGCAATTTTCACTTTCTGTTCTCGTCTCAGAGTAACTTTTAATCAGTTATGGATTTTTTCCTACTCATGATTATTTTATTGGATTTTCCTGGGCCTGTAATATGTGGTGATCTTACGGGAGAAGGAGGGGGATTGCACAGGCAAGGTCATATACTTGCTAAGTTTCTTGGTTCAGCCCTACTTTGCTAACATCAAGTGTGATGTATTTAATAATGGTTCTTCCTTTCTTTCTTTCCTTCTTTCATCTCTGACACATATGCTGTCTCGGTATGCTCCTATCATTAGTCATTACTTTCTTTCCCTCACTATCAGGCCTCCATTGCTTCCATCTACACCTTCTAAGGGGCTTCCCTGGCGGCTCAGATGGTAAAGAAACTGCTTGCAATGTGGGAGACTGGGTTCAGCGTGTTCCTCTTTCCCAACACTGTCTCATGTCTTCCTGCACAACTTTCTTTTGCCCTTTTCTAAATCCCTTTCTTTTTTCTGACCCATTAGCCAATGCTTTGGTCCACCAGTTCGGTTCAGTTCAGTCACTTAATCATGGCTGACTCTGCAACCCTATGGACTACAGCACCCCAGGCTTCCCAGTCCATCACCAACTCCCGGAGCTTGCTCAAACTCATATCCATTGAGTTGGTGATGCCATCCAACCATCTCATCCTCTGTCATCCCCTTCCCCTCCTGCCTTCAATCTTTCCCACCACCAGGGTCTTTTAGGGCTACTATCTATTTTCTACACGTCTTATTTAGAGTAAAACCCTGTCCTGTAGAGTGAACCTTTCTGGAACTCACTTATGCTCCATTATTAGTAGGACCCCTCCTCCATTTTCTATTTATCAATACTTCCCACCAGACTCTGCACCTTTACGTAAATTCTGAAACGGACTCTGCTAGTATTACACTTTTGTTTTCCCAAGTACATATAAACTGAAGTGATCCAGTCTCTGCACTTTACTTATGCTATGGGTACTGACTATGGTGGTTCTATTCTCTTGCTCTCTCACTCTCATCTCTCTTTCATCTCTTTTATTTGTGTGGGTTTTTAGAAGACATGTGGAAAGTTTCTAATCTAGACAGCCACCATTACCCCACAGGACTCTGGAACTAATGTGAGTCTGAAATTTTGGCTAGAGACTTTTTTTTAAAGAAACTACTACAATTTGGAAGTACTGTTTCTGCCCACTTTGTCTAATTCAACCAGTCACTCTGCCTAATTGGTACAGTTTGCAGCCACAAATTTTGGTGGAGAAGGAATGACTTACTAATTTATTTGAATATAGGAAACCTTCTTGGGGTATTCCTGAAAGAAGTAATTCCCTTCCTTAAGGCTTCCAATTCTTCTCAATTCAATAATAATTTTAATCCTTTCCAGAAAGACAGTATCTCACTGCAGAATAATAATCACCATCATGACTGCCCCGGATCAGTGTTCCTCCCAGAAATGCCCTTGCATGTTCTGCTTTGTGGCCTCAAAAGCTTGGGCAAGCATTTGCTTAAGGGTTTTGTCTGGTTCCTGAAATGAGCATTAAATAGACTTCAGATTATTATCCAAACGTTCTGGAAATGTAAGGAGTTATTTGCTGGCACATCAGGAGCTCACCAGCGTCTTCTCGCCATAGAGAAACCTGCATGTTTTTCACCCCCCATATCATTTCCCTCCCAATTCATCATTCCCATTTCTCCAGGGTAACTATCAGAAGATGTATCTGGACAGGTCAAAAGTTATGACCTTTGAGGTTCCCCACTACATACAAAAGAAAGCCCCAATTTTCCCACATAAGTTTCACCATCTGGGTTGCACTTGCCAATCAGCCACTTATCTCCATACTCTAGTCTCATGAAACTGCTGCCTTGTTTGTTTTTCCAATATACAGCCTTTAATTCACGTGTTTCTCCTGTGTGTGTGCTTTCCGCTGTATCCAAACACTAGTGCACGCCTTGTCTTTCTGTAATCACTTGAAATGAATCCATCCTCCACGTCCCAGTCTGGGCTGGAGGCCTCTCTCTGCTCTGTGTGCTGTGCTGCCTGCTCAGCTCCTGTGCTCACCTTCCAGCTCTTCTGACTGTAGTTCTCAGAGCATTGCACCACCATTTTCTGTGTGTGTGTGTGTGTGTGTGTGTGTGTGTGTTTCCATCGTCCCCTCTATTCTCTGAGCCTCTTGAGAGCAGGAACCAACACCTTGTTAATTTCTATAGCCCCAAGGCCTAGTACAGAGCCTGGTGCAACGTAGGTGCTCATTAAATATTTGAATGAATATATGCACAGGTAGGATCTGTGAGTAAAAGCCCTGACCATGTTAAATCTCTTCCCACCCATTAAGACGATGCTCAGTTATCTCTGCAGTTGTGTTTTACTCTGCTTCAGTGAACACTAGTCCAGTGAGAATTTTTCCAGGGAAAGTGTTTCATGGTTGACCATGTCTGGCAAGTGCTATTTATTCAGCATCTCTTTCAGAAAGTGCCTAGACCTAGGAACATTAGTGCATTAAAGGCTCTGAGAAGTCCTGCAATGTTAAAAACATGTTCTCTCTTTTTAAACCCAGGGATTCACAAACTTATTTGATCATTGAATTTTTCTTTCCAGTAATACCTTATTTACCCTGAGAAAATATTGCTGTAAAGAACACACATTAGCTCACAGAAAGGAAATATCCAGGCCCCTCCTGAGAAACAAAGTTGGGTGGTATTTATTGACTCCCATCCCCAAAGCTACGTGATGGGTCAGTGACAAAGAAGAGACAGGAAACGTGGTGATAGCTGGTGATAGACTCGTGATGGGAAGACAGTTCTAGGGTCACTTGGGCAGAATCTCTGTTTTAGCTTCTGCAGGAATATTTGGTGAACTGGGCATTTATGGCCATTCTTGCAGGCTCTATCTAATCAGTTATTGTGGATTGCAGAAAGAAACCCAGCTCATGCAAGGTTTTAGTCTGGCATTAGACTCAGCTTGACCCAGAGCCCAAAGTCATCAAGAAACTATCTGCTTCCGTCTCTTTCAATTCTACTTTCCTCTGTTTGGGTTGTATTATCAGACACATTTTAGTCAAATAATGGCAAAATGACTTCTGCCATCCCTAGCTTCCTATCTTCCAGCTAGCACATGCAATGGAATACATCCTTTCCTAACCCAATAGAATACACAATGAAATATATGCTTTTCTAACTCAGTAATGCCAGCAAAAGTCCTAGAGCTATCTCTCTCACTGAGCCAGTATGGTCATTGTGTGTGTGTGTGTGTGTGTGTGTGTGTGTGTGTGCGCGTGCTCAGTCACTCAGTCATGTAGGACTCCTTAAGACCCTACAGCCTGCCAGGCTCCTCTGTCCATGTGATTTTCCAAGCAAGAATGCTGGAGTGGGTTACCATGCCCTTCTCCAGGGGATCTTCCCAACCCAAGGGTTGAACCCGCGTCTCTTGCATCTCTTGCACTGGCAGGTGGATTTTTTACCACTGAGCCACCTAGGGTGTCCCGGTATGGCTATTACCTAACCCTAAATCAATTACTGTGGAATTCTCTGATTCGGACAGGACTGTTCACAAAGTCCACTCCAGAGAAGGAAGGTAGTTCCTCCTAAACCACAGAGAAATAATAGTACAAGAGAAGCTGGATTCCCAACAGAAACTGGCTGCTATTCCTAGATAAAAGGATCCAGGGCAGACGGAACAACAAAAACATCATTTAAGAAGGAAAGGAGAGATGTAGACTGAGGCACTATGCTAAGCGTTTTCAATGCCTTTTATACGATCATTTCCTCCACTCAAAAGATGGGGAAAGGGGAGTTTTGTGAACTGAGTGATTTTCTCAAGGTCACACATAATTTGTGAAGAAGCTTAGGCCTTGGATTCTGACGTCTGAACTCTTATCCACCAGGTTGGGCTGCTTAGCCCACCTCAGTATCAGCTCCTCATCTTCCTGCCTGCATTCTTTTCTAGAACATTTTAAAGCATTTTTTTTTTCATTTCCTTAAAAATCAATTTTATAGTAGAAAAGTTAGGTCTGGGTCATTCACACTTACTGCACTTTTAATGCATGTCTGCCTCCTCTCCCTCCTCTGTTCTTACTGAGGCAATAATATCATTTCTAATGAGTGACACAGGATGGGTGGGTTCCAACTTTGCTTAAGCAGACCTGCAACACTGCTGGTGGTTAAATGGTCCTGGCGGGCTGCCCTAGCAGTTTGTATCCCAGGGGCATCTCCTTTCCCTCTGATCTCCACATAAACTGTTCCCTTTCTATTAGCATATCTCAGAGACCCTTCCAAAGCCCAACTTGTGACCCAGAAAACAATAACCTGGTGGAGGCCAAGTGACTTCCTCCCTAACAGCGTTTCCTGTCTGCTCACCTGAGGTCCCCAGCCTACCTGTCGCTCTGCACCCATATCATCCTGTAAAGTGATACATCATGCTCCTGGTCCAAATGAAGCTGATCACCACCAGGTGCAAAACTTCTACCAGTACTGACGACCAGTAACTAACCACTAACTCTTTTCATGGGGACTTCTCAGGTGGCACAAGTGGTAAAGAACCCACCTGCCAATGCAGGAGACACAAGAGATGTGGGTTCAACTCCTGGGTTGGGAAGATCCCCTGGAGTAGGAACTGGCAACCCGCTCCAGTATTCTTGCTTGGAGAATTCCATGGACAGAGGAGCCTGGGGGCTACAGTCCAAGGGGTCACAGACTTGGCGGTCTTGTTTCCATGTGCAAAATACAAGCCTGTCGATATGCACACATCTCTGGTGCAGCAGCAGCAGCAGCAGCTGGTTCCAATCCCTAATTCCTTCCTTTTCTATCTGTTACCACCAAAGAGAGCCAAGCATCCTCAGTGAAGTACAGAAAGAGCCTTGTTATACAAGATGCAGGCCACTGGAGAGAAGGACTCGGGACGTCTGCGATTCTCACCTGAAAGAAGTGGAATGAAACTAACACTTACTGAGGCCCTTCCACAAGCCAGATGCCACTTCACAGAAGCACTTTCAGAAAGTAGTTCACCCAAGCTTTACCATGACCCAGTGATACTACTGGAGAAGGCAATGGCACCCCACTCCAGTACTCTTGCCTGGAAAATCCCATGGACGAAGGAGCCTGGTGGGCTGCCATCTATGGGGTCGCACAGAGTCGGACATGACTGAAGCGACTTAGCAGTGATACTACTACCATTTCACAGATAACAAGCAAGGTTGGACAGGTTATAGAGCTCTCCCCAGGCCACGCAGTTCGTGAGCAGCAGAGCAGGATTAGAACCTTGGTCTGTACCTCTAATGCCACTCTCCAGATCCCTCTCTGTAATTGCTTTTCTTCCCACCAATGGGCTCATGGAACAACCAAGGATTAAATAAAATAATGGCCGTCAGTTTGTGCTGGCCTCTGCTGTACAATGAGGTATTTGGGGAATGTGCTTGCCTTTCCATGAGTTGGATAGAAATAGGGGAATTATGGCACTGGAGCCAAGGCTTCCTCCAGAGACTGGAGTAATGCCTTGCAGCGGCTTCTTTGCTGGAATTCCAGAGATTAAGCATCTGAAAAAGACTTGGCCAGAAAAAGTGGGCACAGCATGGGTCCATGGGCCCATGCATGAAAAAAATTAAAAAATAACACAAAAAATGTGCAATTATCAAGAGTGAAAGCTGTAAATAGAAGCAGCTCCACTCAGCACATGTATGGAAGCCTTCCTCCCAGCCAGTCCCCAGGATTATGAAAGGGTCACTGAAACATGAAGGGTCACTGACTTCCTGGCAACTGAATATTGCTATTATGGACTCTTCCCAAAACTCATCCATCAAAAGGATTATTAGAATTCTGGGAACAGCCCAGCAAGCAAAGGTACAATGTAAAAGGAAACTCATGGATATGGATGGGTCTCCTGGTCCTGCCAATTCTTGCTAGATGGTTTCAAACACATCTTCTGCCCTAACCTGTACATCCAGCCCAAGAAATAAATATGATTTATTCCACTTCGTAGATGTGATAACTGAGCCTTCTGGAGAAAAATTCCTTATCATTGTACAGCTGGTAAGTGGCTAAGTTGAACTAGAAGCCACGTTTTTGACTCTATCTTGTTTTCCCCTACCATTTCCCTCCCTGTAGACAGCATATTGAAAAGCAGAGACATTACTTTGCCAACAAAGGTCTGTCTAGTCAAGGCTATAGTTTTTCCAGTGGTCATGTATGGATGTGAGAGTTGGACTATAAAGAAAGTTGAGCACTGAAGAATTGATGCTTTTGAACTGTGGTGTTGGAGAAGACTCTTGAGAGTCCCTTGGACTGCAAGGAGATCCAACCAGTCAATCCTAAAGGAGGTCAGTCCTGGGTGTTCGTTGGAAGGACTGATGTTGAAGCTGAAACTCCAATACTTTGGCCACCTGATGAGAAGAGCTGACTCATTTGAAAAGACCCTGATGCTGGGAAAGACTGAAGGCAGGAGGAGAAGGGGACGATAGAGGATGAGATGGCTGGATGGCATCACCAACTCAATGGACATGGGTTTGGGTGGACTCCAGGAGCTGGTGATGGACAGGGAGGCCTGGCGTGCTGCTGTTCATGGGGTCACAAAGAGTTGGACATGACTGAGCAACTGAACTGAACTGAACTGTCCATCCCTGACGTTATAGAAAGCCTCCAGTTCATGTGGAAAGTGGCCCCTATACCCTAAACCAGCCTTCCTGACCAACTCAGATGCTCAAGAGGCCCAGTTTGTTTGAGGTATTTTCCCACTGTGATTATAACAATCCTCTGAGGGGAAGTGTGGCCGCACAGGGCCTTCTGTGAGTTCCAGTTCTAAGCCCCACTAAGCCCCTTCTCCTTCAGGGCCGAGTGTGCTGACCTGGATTACCTCATGAGTTGTTCTCAAGGCCGCCACACTCAGTGACCACCTCTCCTTGGAGACTTTCCTCTACTTCACACCTGATCAAGGACAGTGTGCAAATCTCTACTTAGTGCCAAATGCCGAATGGCTTAGAAGCCATTTCTCTGGGGACGGTCATGTATAAGACGCACCTTCCCAAGAAATGGCCTCCAAACCCTGATATGGGAGGGTCTTCTGACTGCCCTGAAAGCGAACGCATAACCCAAACAGGGCCAGTCAGAGCATCTTTCTTGGTAACAGAAACACTTCTCCTAGGAAGTGGAAGGGTGGCTGAGGCACTCCAGACAAAGTGTCCTGAGCCAACTCAGTTATTCCCACCCTCCCTCCTTCCTAAAACCTGTTGAAAATATCAACATCTATCTAACATGTCTCCCTCTTGTTCAAGATGGTCGGGGTAGACTTCTATCATCTGTAACCAAAAGAAACGCTCTAGTTTCACTTGCTGGCTTTTGCCTGGTCTCCTTCACTTGACTGAGCTCCTCAAACACTATCACTTTACCCTAAATGTTTGATCCAGAGAAAGAGCTCAGTCAAGGATGGCTGAGTAAGTGGCTGACTGCCTTTCTCCACATTTTTCCTTCAGGTCATCACATGCACACGTTTTCTTCATCTATTTCCCCTCAAGTCAGGTTATTAAGGAACCATTCTGTGATGAGATCTTACTAGAAAGATAAGGAATGCAAAGAAGCATCATACTCATGCCTGCCCTCACCTACCTGCAGTCCACTTGAGTAGGGCAGACAGCAAACCAAATAAATAGCACAAAATGCAAGAAAGAACAAAAGAAATGAAAATGATAACACCTACCATGCACTGAATGCCTACTAAATGCTATGTAGAGCCCTTTTACCCACCATGTCATTATAATCTCACAACAACCTTGGAGAAAGATGTTACTGTATCTGTTTTAAAGAAAGGAGACTTGAAACCCAGGGAGTTTAAGTGATGCGCTCAGTGTCATACAGATGGTAAGTGATAGGTGTGGGGTTCAACACATGAGTGCATGCTCTGTCTGTTTCCAGAGCCCACGGAGTCTCTGGGCTGTTCCATGTAATCCCAGTGCTAAAAGGCTTAGCCAGGAGCAATAGATATGAGGCAGGGCCAACAGAGGATTTTAAGAAGGACTTCAGCCTGGGCAGAAGGTCCCAAGTTAAGTGGTGGAAGCACCTGACAGCCGGAGAGAGGGAGACAGGTGTCACCATTAGCTAACGTAGATGGGGTTAGCATATCAGGAGACGAGGTTACCTCTTCTGAGGCTGTCCACTGGGGACTTAGATCTCTGAGGATAAGCTGGGTGTGGGGCCCCAAACATCCTTTCCATTTCTTACCTCCTTTTCTGTGCCAAAGGGTGGTGCCAAGTGAGAATAAGTGGGAGGGAACTCCTTTTGAGGCACCTGATCCAAAGGGACAACTCATTGGAAAAGACCCTGATGCTGACAAAGATTGAGGGCAAGAGGAGAAGGGGGTGACAGAGGATGAGATGGTTGGATGGCATCACTGACTCAATCGGGGAGATAGTGAGGCCAGGACTGAAGCCTGGAATGCTGCAGTCCACGGAGTCACAAAGAGCTGGACACAACTTAGCAACTGAACAACAACATCAGAACTAGTACAGCATGCAAAAGTTCTCATAAATCTGATTAAGCTTACCCAAGTGATCAGCGGGAAGCCTTGATGTTTTGTATTTGTTCTGAAGCAATTCTATATTAGTCAGCTTTCTTTTAACAGAAATCCAACTCAAAGAGCCTTAAACCAAAAAAAAAAAAGAAAGAAAGCATTGACTCATGTAACAGAAAGGCCAGACATATGGTTATTTTAGGGGATGGCTGTTTCCAGATACTCAGTCAGTGTATTCAGAAAATTGGCTCTCGTCATTGCTTCATTCTGCTTTCATCTGTGTTGACTTTATTCAACCCCCATAGGGTAGCAAGACAACCCCTTAGCATCTCCAACTTTGTCTACTAGCTTGAAAATGCCAAGTTTAAAAAAAAAAATGCCTCTTTCTAAATAGCTCCAGCAATAGTCCTGGCTTGGCTTTAATTAGCAAGGCTTGTGATGTGTGCTCATTGCAAACCTAATTATAATACTAAGACATCTCAGGCTCTCAGACCAGACAGACCTGGGTTATGAATCCATTTTTGGAGCTATAGTTGTAGGGTTTCTCAAAGGAGTATCAAGGTATTGTTACCAGAAAACAGAGGACTAGATTGCATTCGTGTGTGCTAAGTCCCTTCAGTCGTGTCCGACTCTTTTCAACCCATGGACTGTAGCCCACAATGCTCCTCTGTCCATAGGATTCTCCAGGCAAGAATACTAGAGTGGTTTACCTTGCCCTCCTCCAGGGGATCTTCCCGACTCAGGGATCGAACTTGCATCTCTAATATTTCCTTTAGTGGCAGGCAGGTTCTTAACCACTAGACACCTGGGAAGCCTGAGGACTAGGTTGAAAGTGAGTGCAAGTCTTGTCCTGTCCAATCGCTCAGTTGTGTCCAAGACTTTTGCAACTTCATGGACTGTAGCCCACCAGGCTCCTGCTGCTGCTGCTGCTAAGTCGCTTCAATCATGTCCGACTCTGTGTGACCCCATAGACAGCTGCCCACCAGGCTCCCCCGTCCCTGGGATTCTCCAGGCAAGAACACTGGAGTGGGTTGCCATTTCCTTCTCCAGTGCATGAAAGTGAAAAGTGAAAGTGAAGTTGCTCAGTCATGACTCCATGGACTTGCAGCCCACCAGGCTCCTCTGTCCATGGGATTTTCCAGGCAAGAGTACTGGAGTAGGTTGCTATTCCCTTCTCCAGGAACTAGCTAATGTTATGCTAAGTTGCTTCAGTCGTGTCCAACTCCTTGTGACCCCATGGACTGGAGCCTGCCTGGCTTCTCTGTCCATGGGATTCTCCAGATAAGAATACTGGAGTGGGTTTGCCATTTCCTTTTTCCAGAGGGACTAGCTTCAGTTCAGTTCAGTTCAGTCACTCAGTCATATCCAACTCTTTGTGACCCCATGAATTCCAGCACGCCAGGCCTCCCTGGTGTTGGTGCTGTCCATCACCAACTCCCGGAGTTCACCCAAACTCATGTGCATCGAGTTGGT
>NW_011494824.1:300130-300662 GCF_000754665.1 Bison bison bison | reverse complement strand
GACTGGAGTTTCAGCCTCAGCATCAGTCCTTTCAATGAACACCCAGGACTGATCTCCTTTAGGATGGACTGGTTGGATCTCCTTGCAGTCCAAGGGACTCTTGAGAGTCTTCTCCAACACCACAGTTCAAAAGCATCAATTCTTTGGCGCTCAGCTTTCTTCACAGCCCAACTCTCACATCCATACATGACCACTGGAAAAACCATAGCCTTGACTAGATGGACCTTTGTTGGGAAAGTAATGTCTCTGCTTTTGAATATGCTATCTAGGTTGGTCATAACTTTTCTTCCAAGGAGTAAGCGTCTTTTAATTTCATGGCTGCAGTCACCATCTGCAGTGATTTTGGGGCCCAAAAAAATAAAGTCTGCCACTGTTTCCCCAACTATTTCCCATGAAGTGATGGGACCAGATGCCATGATCTTTGATTTCTGAATGTTGAGTTTTAAGCCAACTTTTTCACGCTCCTCTTTCACCTTCATCAAGAGGCTTTTTAGTTCCTCTTCACTTTCTGCCACAAGGGTGGTGTCATCTG
>NW_011494824.1:268617-299796 GCF_000754665.1 Bison bison bison | reverse complement strand
TGACAGGCATATAGGTTTCTGAAGAGGCAGGTCAGGTGGTCTGGTATTCCCATCTCTTGAAGAATTTTCCACAGTTTATTGTGATCCACACAGTCAACGGCTTTAAAGCAGAAACAGATGTTTTTCTGGAACTCTCTTGCTTTTCCCATGATCCAGCTGATGTTGGCAATTTGATCTCTGGTTCCTCTGCCTTTTCTAAAACCAGCTTGAATATCTGGAAGTTCACAGTTCACGTATTGCTGAAGCCTGGTTTGGAGAATTTTGAGCATTACTTTACTAGCATGTGAGATGAGTGCAATTGTGCGGTCGTTTGAGCATTCTTTGGCATTGTCTTTCTTTGGGATTTGAATGAAAATGGACCTTTTCCAGTCCTGTGGCGACTGCTGAGTTTTCCAAATTTGCTGGCATATTGCGTAGCTGAGGGGGCAGCAAAACAATTGCTGGCCAAAGCAGTGGTGTTAAAGCACTCTGGGAAATATTTCTTTACTCTTTTGTAGTATATGCACTGCAAAGAAGACATTGTGCTGGGGAGGAAGAAACCATGAAACATAGTATCTGTTGTATGAATAGCAACAAATACTGGTGCTGTTCTTCATTGCTTAAATGGTACTTTCCCCTTCATTGCCTTTATTTCTATCTTAACTCTGCATGGTGTCAACAGCCCCACTTTATAAGATGAGAAAACTAATGTTTAAAAGGTAAATTTGCTAGTCTAGGTTTCCTTGGTGTGGTAGATTGGAATACTGGGCCCAGGTCTGCCACTCTTTCCTGTAACAGGATTAAGGACCCAGGTCCTTTGCAGGCCTTTTGGTAGGCTGTGATTCTGAGCTAATAGAATGAGAACAAATGTGATATGCAGCATTCCGTACAAGGCTTGAAATGTGCTTACAAGTTTCACTTGGCCTTTTGTGCTTGAAAGCAGATCTCTTGCACCTTTCCTGTTTGCCCATTTCTATTCCCCTGTAACCTTAAAAAAACCTAATTTTATGAGATCAGCAGGCAGTCTGTGCTTTCTGCTGTCGTATTAGAGTGGCCTCTAAATTCCTGATTCATGGCTTCTTATTTAGGTCTGTTAATTAGCATTTGCTGTGTAACAAGCTTCCCTCAAATCTCAGGGACTCTCACACGTGACTCACAGCAACACATGTGATCTTGAATACATATCTGAATATATTGCTCTCCTGAATACATACCATGCCTTGTCTAACATGTTGATTCTTTTCCTAGATAAGAAGAAGTCACTTAAAAAAAAAAAATGAGTAGCTCTACTCCCAACAGCAGGCAAGATAACATCTGAAGAAAGAGTCAGCCAGTCCACACACAAAGGAAAATAATGCAGAACCCAACCTCCTGCCTTGGTGATTCATTGAGCTTCTTCCCCATTTTTCCCTTTAAAAACTGTCATGACTGAGCAGAATCTTCAGAGTTGGTCCCTGGACACAAGTTCCCCATCTCCCCTGACTGCCAGCTTTCCTGGTCAAAGCATCTTTTCTTTCTCCTGACACTTGTTTCTCAAATTATTGGCTTCTGAACTCAGGCAAGCAGCCAACCTGGGTTCAGTAATATGCTTTCTGCCAGGAGAAAGCATGCTCCAAGGAAGCACTGCTCTTTCAGCCTGGGTGCCAAGTTAAGGGGACACACAGAAAAGACCTGAACCCAACTTGCTAGGAACCAAGTTGAGCTGAAGTCATCAGAACCATAGCCGATTCACAGATCTGAGAGCACACAACCACACGTGCTGCTGTGAGTCACTGAGGTTTGAGGGAAGCTTGTTATACAGCAGATGCTGATTAAGAGACCTAACTAAGAAGCTATGAATCAGGAATTAATTTAGAGGCCAGTCTAATATGACAGCAGAAAGCACAAAGAAAGGGCCATGAGTATCGATGACCGATTTAGACTTCACCCTGAAAACAGTTGGAACTCCTGAAAGGAAAGCGCTAATTAAGTGTGTGTGTTAGTATGCTGACTCTAGGGTTTTAATGAGTAAACATGTGAAGAGGGTGTCCAGGGAGGAGGCAGGATTCCAGCTCCAAGAAAGAGATAATAAAGGATGCAACTGAGGCAGCTCAGATGCATGGGCAGCTCGCTGACCTGCTGTTACAGCTGGGTAATTGTTCAACTCTATCAAAAATCATTAAATCATTAAGACCAGGTAAATCTGTTACAATATTTACTAAAGATAAGCCTCTCGAGAAACACATCTTTGGTGGTAACACATATTTTCCTTTCATTATCTCCTTTCTGATTAGAATGCATCTGATTGTAATTGCTGAACTTAATTCAATGTTGTGTTTTATCCCATATTGCAAATATCGCTTCCAATTCTGACACGGTGCTGACCGTACATAGCCATTCCATTTGTGTTCATTTGGGTGCAACAGAACTTTCCTTCACATTGAGAAGCTGTCACTGGAATCAATACCATGTACCTTTCAAAGATAAATAGCCATGCTTTTAAAAAATTCAATGAATTTTAGAGCTAATATTAACTTCTAAAGATAAATGTTTATGAAGAAGCTTTAAATAGGGAATTTAGATTATGATGCCTTGTATTTTAATACTTTGCTCTGTGTCAACCCTCTATTTTAAACTAGTTATTTCTCTTAATCGCTGTGACTCCCATTATCAGATGAGGACATTGAGACTTAGAGAGTTAAAGGGCTTTTTAAAAAACGTGAGGATTTAGAATGGATAAACATCAAGGTCCTACCATATAACAAAAAGAACTATATTCAATCTCCTGGGATAAATCACAATGGACAAGAATATAAGAAAAGGAACCTACATGCGTATAACTGAGTTACTTTGCTGTACAGCAAAAATTAGCCTAACACTGTAAATCAATTATACTTCAATTTTTTCAAAAAGAAGTATTAATGTGATGATGAGCTTCTTGGTGGGGGCTCCCTGAACATCTTCTTTCAAAAGATTATTTTTTAAAAAGCTTACTTTTGGGGCCTCAGTTTCCTCATTTACCAGAGGGTATGAAGAGACTAGGGTTTACCAGGTGGTACTAGTGGTAAAGAAACTGCCAATGCAGGAGACATAAAAGTCACGGGGTTCGATCCCTGGGTCAGGAAGATCCCCTGGAGGAGGGCATGGCAACTCACGCCAGTATTCTTGCCTAGAGAATCCCATGGACAGAGGAGCCTGGAGGGCTATAGTCCTTAGGGTCACACAGAGTCAGACACACCTGAAGTAACAGCACTCATGCGTGAAGAGACTAATGTCACGAGATTGTCATAAAGATGAAATGTGTAGTGGGCATTTACCATTCTTAATGCCATTCTAGAACCTTCAAAGTCTCTTTTTAGTTAGAAAACTCCCTTGCCTGAATCTTGAATGCCCCCCCACACAACCCAATTTACTTTTAAATAGCTTCCTTGAGATATAATTTGCAAACGATAAACTTCACACATTTTAAATTACAGCTCAGTGATTTTTAGAAAATTTACAGAGATATGCATCCCTCACCACAGTCCAACTTTTAGAAAATTCCCATCATTCCAGAAATGGAAATTTCATGAGTATGCGTGCTCAGGCCCCACTCTTGCTCCAGCCCCAGGCAATCACTGACCTGATTTCTGTCTCTAGATTTCCCTTTTCTGGACATTCCACATGAATGAAATCAGACACTCTGTGGTTCTTTTAGGCTGAGTCTTTCATTTGGCATAACCTTTTTGAGGTTTATTCATCTGCCTTTTTATTGGTGAATAGTATGGCACCCCACTCCAGTACTCTTGCCTGGAAAATCCCATGGACAGAGGAGCCTGGTGGGCTGCAGTCCGTGGGGTTGCTAAGAGTCGGACACGACTGAGTGACTTCACTTTCACTTTTCACTTTCATGCATTGGAGAAGGAAATGGCAACCCACTCCAGTGTTCTTGCCTGGAGAATCCCAGGGATGGGGGAGCCTGGTGGGCTGCCGTCTATGGGGTCGCACAGAGTCAGACATGACTGAAGCGACTTAGCAGCAGCAGCAGCAGCAGTATTCTGTTTATGAATGTATCTCATTTTATTTACCAATCATCAGCTGATGAACATCTGGATCATTTCAAGGTTTGGGCTATTATGGAAAGTGCTGCTGTTAACATTTGCTTACATTTCTTTGTGTGGAGATATGCTTTCATTTTTCCAGTGAGCTTTTCCAGCTTCCCTTGCAGCTAGGGTGCAAGCATCGTCATGTGACCAGCATGTACTAAGCACTCCACATGCATCTTTTCATTTAACCCTCAAAATATGCTTTATTCTAGGCACTATTCCCATAACCATTTTACAGATGAGCAAACTGAGGCACAAAGAGGTTATGTGCCTATCACTTGGAAACATCAGAGCCAAAATTTGAATCCAGGCAGCCTGCCGTCATTAGGGGCTATGCACTTAACTGTCTCTCTGCTCTGAGAAGTGGCTGAATTTGTACCTTGAGCTCAGTTGTCATTGCATGTATCCTGTTTTAAGCACCACACTGTGCTCTCCCTCTGATGACAACCAACCCTGCATTGTTTCACTGATGCGTGAAGTGGAGCAATAGCAGAAAGAGCATTTGCAGCATCTCAGAATTCTGATATCTGCCACCATCAGAGCAGCACCCTGCAGGTCCCAGAGTCACTGGCAACCACAGTCCTATGTAATCATCTAGTCACCATGCAAAGAGGGAAAGGTCATCAACATCCGACTAACAGAAAGGAAAACTGAGACATGGAGAGGAAAGTCACTTGCCCAAATTTACACAGAGAGGAGTCCCAGAAACCAGGATTCCATGCTCAGTGGGCCAATAGCCAGCCTGAGTTCCTCCTGCTCAAACCTCCATCAACTTAGAGCTCCATGTGTTCCCAGGTGATGACTGAAGAGAGGAAGAGCTCAATGTGCCCTGGGTAGCACTGGAGGGTTGGCAGGGGCTTTGGAACCTAATAAAACCTCTCCCTGTCCCATTTGTCACCTGTGCTAACAAAATTTTTATTCATTTTCCCTTTTGTAAAATGGTGAAAGGTATTTGTCTTTTTCTGGCTTACTTCACTTAGCATCATAATGTCTAGGTCCATCCAAGTTGCTGCAAAAGGCATTATTTCACTCTTTTTAATGATTGGTAATATTCCACCGCCTCTTGAGAAACCTATATGCAGGTCAGGAAGCAAGAGTTAGAACTGGACATGGAACAACAGACTGGTTCCAAATAGGAAAAGGAGTACGTCAAGGCTGTATATTGTCACTCTGCTTATTTAACTTATATGCAGAGTACATCATGAGAAACTCTGGGCTGGAAGAAGCACAAGCTGGAATCCAGATTGCCCAGAGAAATATCAATAACCTCAGATATGCAGATGACACCACCTTTATGTCAGAAAGTGAAGAGGAACTAAAAAGCCTCTTGATGAAAGTGAAAAAGGAGAGTGAAAAAGTGGGCTTAAAGCTCAACATTCAGAAAACGAAGATCATGGCATCTGGTCCCATCACTTCATGGCAAATAGATGGGGAAACAGTGGAAACAGTGTCAGACATTATTTTTCTGGGCTCCAAAATCACTGCAGATGGTGAATGCAGCCATAAAATTAAAAGATGCTTACTCCTTGGAAGGAAAGTTATGACGAACCTAGATAGCATATTCAAAAGCAGAGACATTACTTTCCCAACAAAGGTCCGTCTAGTCAAGGCTATGGTTTTTCCATTGGTCACGTATGGATATGAGAGTTGGACTGTGAAGAAAGCTGAGCACTGAAGAATTGGTGCTTTTCAACTGTGGTGTTGGAGAAGACTCTTGAGAGTTCCTTGGACTGCAAGGAGATCCAACCAGTCCATTCTAAAGGAGATCAGCCCTGGGATTTCTTTGGAAGGAATGATGCTAAAGCTGAAACTCCAGTACTTTGGCCACCTCATGTGAAGAGTTGACTCATTGGAAAAGTCTCTGATGCTGGGAGGGATTGGGGACAGGAGAAGAAGGAGACGACAGAGGATGAGATGGCTGGATGGCATCAGTGACTCAATGGACGTGAGTGTGAGTGAACTCCGGGAGTTGGTGATGGACAGGGATGCCTGGCGTGCTGCGATTCATGGGGTCACAAAGAGTCGGACATGACTGAGTGACTGAACTGAATATTCCACTGTATGATATCACTTATATATGGAATCTTTAAAACTGATACAAATGAACTTATATACAAAGTGGAAATAAGCCCACAAACATAGAAAACAAACATATGGTTATCGAAGGGGAAAGAGAGAGGGAGAAATTAGAAGTCTGGGATTAACATATACATACTGCTATATATAAAATAGATAAACAACAAGGACCCACTGCATAGCACAGGGATCTATACTCAGTATCTTGCAATAACCTATAAAGGAAAAGAATCTGAAAAAGAATATACATATATATGTATTATATATAACTGAATATACACATATGTATACAAAACTGCATCGCTTTGCTGTACACCTGAAACTAACAAATTACTAATCAACTATACCTCTATTTAAAAAGTGTTAAAAAGCCCCCTTTAAAAAGTGTTAAAAATTAAATAGTTCTGTGGGGCTATTGTGAAAGTTGAGGGAAATACACATAGTAAAAACACATGGCAGCCTAGAATCAGGCCTCCTTCTGTCTTGCTCGCCAAACAGCACCACCAAACCCCAGAGATGGAGCAAACAAAGCCCCAGTGGCCTGGTTTTAACTCTAGAGCCACCTTTGCATGACGCCAGCATGGCTCATCCCTGAATAGAGCTCAGCCCAAACTAGATGTCACCCCGAGTCTCCCCCTTCCCTGTCACACTCCCAACCCACTAAGATCACGTCTGCTGAATCAGTTCACTGCTTCTCATCTCTGCAACTCCTCTTTGGCCCAAAGCAGCTGAACAACTGCGCCAGCCTCCTAACTGGTCCAGCTTCCATGCTCCCCTCCCTTTTTCCCACCCAAAATTCATTCTTTTCACAGCAGCTGAAATGATCTTTCCAGTTCATCAATCAGACTCTCTCCCTCTCTCAACAGATGACCATTTGTTGCTCTATGAATCCAACCCAGACTGCTCAGTTCTTGTCCATAACCTCATAAATCTGGTCCCAAGGATTCTCATAAGGTCTTCTGGTCTGGCATTAATGATAAAAGATATCATTTCCTGAATGCTTGCTACATATCTTGGGGTTTCCTAACCAATATGCAGATGTTAGCTTATTTGATGAGGTCTATATGTTTACAAAGGGCCCTGTGGTTAGGAGGGTCCCATGTTTTGTTTAATGCTTTTCTCCCAGAATCTGGAAATCTTACACATTAATACTTTTTTCACCAATGTGCCCTGCATTTTCATTTCGCACTAACAATATAGCTGATTCTGTCTCCCAATAGCCATGAGAAATTGTGGATGAGTCAGAAGTCTTCAGGCTGCAAGTAACATATCTAACTCAAAATGGCTTAAAGGAGAATTTACTGGTTCATAGAAACAAATAGGAGTAGATTTTACTGGTTCAGACATAATTAGTTCTAGGGTTAAAATGATGCCACCAAGATTCTGTTCTCTCCATCTTTTACCTCTGTTTTGATTTCTCTGGCTTATTCCTCCCATAGTTTCAACAGGTCATAACATGGGGTCTCACCGTACTATTTTGTCATTTTCCCATTCCTGAACAAAGCACAGAGGCCTCGGGATGTCTAGTACAAAGGGAGTGTGTTACAATCTCTTATTTTCAGGTAAGAAAAGAAACTCACTGCAGCAGTGCAGAGTGACCAGAATGACATGCTGCCCTGGGATTTAAATGCAAGAGTGAGACTCCAAAGTCCCCTAGACCTGATCCTGACCAGGCCCTCCTGCCTCCCACCTGACAACGGCCCAGCTGAAGACGTGCACTGCATCCAGCTCATGTTTGCTTATTCCCTATCTCAGATCAGGAGGTTTGGTCATCACTTTGTGCTGTTTCTACCTTAGAATGTTCTCTTGCTGGAGGAGAATGGGCAGAAATACTAGTCTAGCCCCTGGCCAACAGTCCATGACAGGGACAGATGTTTTTGTTATTTTTTCTGTCATCGTCATTATGATCACTAACATTGTGGTCTATCTGTTTCCAACTTATATCTATAGCTACAGAGCCATATTGATTACATTCTCAGAAATGGGAACAAACTATAATATTGCTTTATGATCCACTTTTCTCATAGATGATAGTGTGACCATCCATGTAGCTTGTCTTACCCAGAATTTTTAATGGACACATATTTGCCCACTGAATTGAAATAACAAAATTTCTTCATAGGTTTTTTTTTTTCCTCTGTGTGATTAAAATCCTTATATTCTCCTTTCATTCATTGTCTCATTACTTCCTTAGGGTATGATCTTAGAAGCAAAATTTCTAGATCAAAGGTATTTACAAGGTAATATATATGATACAAATCACTAAATCACCTTCTAGAAAGATTACTCCAAATTAAACACTCATCAACAATATATGAAAAGTACCCATTTTTCAGCACCTTATTTTAAAGTATCTTGTTTTTAAGAGGCTGATATCAGCCCTGAAATTTGAGGATATTTTTACAATTGATTCTAGAAACTAGGGAAAACAAATCAGAGATTAATTTATTTTCCCCAAGTTATCATATATACATAGCTGCTTTGCTATAAATTAATTCAAACTTGCCTGCCTTAAACATTTAGCATGAGGATTTTATGCTTTATTTTGACAAGTGCATTTAAGAGAACCCTTGTAGCTTCTAACCATTTCAGCTTGTTTTTCTTCTTGTTTTATATAAACACCACATTCAGCTCCATGCTACAGATAAAATTGCCACACAGTTCTCACAAAATGTATATCCCTGCTACTGTCCTCCCCCTCCACAGCTGCAGAGAAAAAAGAAAACATCTGGTAGGAAGCTGGGGCGTTAGAAAAGCAGGGTCTTGTGGACTGTACTCCTAGGGACTGGCTTTTTCCACAAAGCCTAACCCCAAGGCCTCCCTGGGCCAGGTTCCATTGCTGAGTCAGTCTGTGACTCTCCAGATGACTAAGGCAAAGCCTTATTAATTAATTGGGGAGCACGCCTAGTGGAGGAAGCAGGCTAGAAAACAGAAGTTGACTACGGAATGACACAGGACTGATGGAAGCCTGGAGGAGCTCAGAAGATGGAACCGCTCATGTCTATGGAAAGCAAAGAGGATCAAAGTCCCCTGGAGTTGCCAGGCCAGGACGTGAGAGTTCAGGGCTTTCAGGCAAAGGGCGCACCACATACAAAAGTGGGAAAGCTTGGCAGGTCCTGGGAGGCTTGAGAAAGCAAAGCATCACAGAGGTCAGAATCCCACGTGTGTGGACTGTAGAAGAGACAGGGCAAGGATATGAGGTCTAGATGGGTGCCTCGAGCAAGACAGAGAGAGGCTGGGCCCAAGATGCCCAGAACCACGGATGTCAGGTCCAAGCATTTGGGGAGCCACTGAAGTCTCCAGCAGGAGAAGAAAGTGACGTGTTTAGCAGGTGGAAAGGTCACACAGGTCACCATAAGGAGAGTGGATTTGAGTGAAGTTTGATGACAGGGAGATCAGATCAGAACTAGATCTTGGTGGCGGAAATGAGAGGTGGAGAAGTATCGGGGAGACATGTACAGATGGACTAGAAGGTCCTCACTGAGTGACTGAGTGTAGAATAACAGGGAGGGGAAGAAGGAAAGCTATGTCCAGCTCCTGGCTCTGCTGACCAGATGGAGGGCGTGAGCTTTCACTGACTAAGCTGGGGAGCCCATCAGTAGGGTCATATTGACGGAACCTTAGGGAGCACATCACTCCCCAGGCACAGTGCATCAGGGGAAGATCACAGGGAAGCTTCACGTCCTGCCTGAGGAAAACTGTGATGGGCATGTGGAACCCTTCCAGGCAGGGACAGAGGCTGATTGTGGCATCACAGAAGCTTCCACCTTTGAAGCAAATGTATGCGAGCTGAAACCAAATGTCCCTCACTGCTTCTGTAAGAACCGGTACTGGTCCCTATGGGCAGGTAGGGCAGAGTGGAAATCCAGAGCTCCCTCAGCTCCTGCTTCCCTCACGCTGCGAGAATTTCATGGGCAGTCAGCAGCTCAGTCTCATCACCATGGATTCATTTCACTGGAGAGCAGAATGAACTTTTTTTTGGGAGAAAATTAATTTATTTCAGCAGTATATTAAAACAACAAAATCAGTATTTTTTCTTTTTTATCGAAATTAGTTGGTTTATAATGTTGTATTTGTTTCAGATGTACAGCAAAGTGATCCAATTACATATATATGTATATTTATGTATATATATGTATACATGTTATGACGGCAGCAGAGGATTAGATGGTTAGATGGCATCACTGACTCAACGGACACAAATTTGAGCAAACTCCAGGAGATAGTGAAGGATAGGGAAGCCTGATGTGCTGCAGTCCATGGGGTCATGAAGAGTCATACACGACTTAGAGACTAAACAACATGTATGCATATATAGTATACATGTATACGTGTTTATATATTCTTTTTCAGATTCTTTTCCCTTCTAGATTATTGCAAGATGCTAAATATAATTTCTTCTGCTATATGGTAGATCCTTGCTGGTTATCTATTTTATATTTACTGTTTTATATATGTTAATCCAAAACTACTAATTTATTCCTCCTTCCCCCAACTCGAGAGGGGAATTCATATTTAAATGCATCATATCTGGTTCAGCACTGGCTGATAGGGAGAAATGCCAGAGGGCAAGGCCCTTTCCTATTTCACTGTGTGAGTTCTTCTTTCACCAGGTTAACCCTTTCAAGTCAGGGATGTGTATAGGAGCGGTTAACCCCTTCAAGTCGGATCCACAGGAGCCCTGAGTATGCTGGGTGCCCACAACGAGAGGAACATGAAACATATTTCATCATTGGTACAATAAAAGTCCCACTGTTCCTGAGAGGGAAAATACAGATGAATCAGAATACTTCTCAGGCAGCAGAGAGTGGTGGTCAAAAGTTGATGCTATATGGTAAAAACCACTACAATCTTATAAAGTAATTAGCCTCCAATTAAAATAAATTAATTAATTTTTTAAAAAGTGGATGCTAAACGGTCAGTTGCCAGGATTCAAGGACCAAATCCTCCCTCTTATAGGTTGTATCTCTGGGAACGTCTCTGGCCTCAGTTTACTAATCTGTAAAATGGGGATTAATAATAGTTCCTACATGTAAGATCGATGAGAATTTAAATATGTGTATTTCTTCTGGGATGATGGAAATGTGTTAAGAGATTTAGGATAGGCAAATAAAAAAGGAAGAGCTGCCTGGAATTTGTGGAGTCATTTGTTCAATAACAATGCTTAGAATATGAATTTCCAAAGCCAATTATGTTTCAGTAGTTAGTTTGATATCAAACTCCAGGCCTTCCCTAACTCAAGATAGATTTATAGATAAATATAGATTTTTTTCTACCTCAATGATTTAAGGTTGAGTTCTTTTATTTTCCTACCCAGATTCCTACACTCATTTTGTATTTTAAATTCATAGGCAGCTAGAAAACTGGAGGGGGAAAACCAAAGGAGAAATTTAATATAGAGAGAAGCTCATCATGGTGGGAAAAGAGGGGGAGCGGTGCTTAGACCTGGGGAACAAGAGACTGTTTAGAGGTCTATCCCTGCTTTTGATCAGCCCTGAGGCTCCGGACAAGGTCCTGGATCCAGGAAAATTAAAGCTGAAAGAAGCTTTAGACACTACCAGGTCCAACCAGCTCCACCTGGAGGAGGGAAACTGGGGCCCAGGAAGGGGAGGTGAATTTCGTGACATTGCCCAGTTAGCAAACAGCTGAGCTGACACTCCACCCCAGGTTTTCCCATGCTTTGAGCTCTGAATGGGGCTAATGGAGTTAGTGCAATCTAGCTTGTCTAGCCCTCGAGGTTGCCACAGATGTCAAATGCTATATTAAACAGTCAATACTCAAGTGCCCAAAATATGCTCTGAAGAGCTACAAACTTGGATCTGAACTTCGTCTGTAGCAAGTACCAGCTATTGTGACCTTGACCTTAACCTTCCCGGGCCTTTGCATTCTCATCTGTAAAATGGAATAATAGTTAAAATGACAGGCTGCAATTCCACATGTAAAACACTTAGCACAGTGACTGGTACATGAGTGACTACTTGGTTAAAAAAAAAACACTAAAGCCTGAAAGGAAAAGTGAAGCCGCTCAGTCATGTCCGACTCTTCGCGACCCCATGGACTGTAGCCTACCACGCTCCTCTGTCCATGGGATTTTCCAGGCAAGAGTACTGGAGTGGGGTGCCATATCCTTCTCCAGGAGATCTTCCTGACCCAGGGATCAAACCCAGGTCTCCCACATTGTAGGCAGGCTTTACCATCATCAGGCAAGAATACTGGAGTGGGTAGCCTTTCCCTTCTCCAGGGAGTCTTCCTGACCCAGAGATGGAACCTGGGTCTCCTGCACTGCAGGCCAACTCTTTACCATCTGAACCACCAGGGAAGCCCCACCCACTGTGCATGCTAACTCTCACTGTGGGCACAACATGCTTTTCTGTCATATACACGAGAGCTGGCGGTCATGGACCCCTGATGCTCTGATTCCACCAGCCCATGAGGGTCCTCATCTTATTAGTAACACGGTTTTCTGAGTTTAAGGGTGTCCTTGTTTGCCATTCTTTTTTTCATGATCTTACTTCCAATAGGAAAATAGACAAGAGCTAAATGCTTAGTCTTAAATTTCTTTGCATTTTTCTTCTTGGGAAATCTAGCATGTCTTTTTTGGGAAAAAGACTCCTGGTGACCATTTGAGTGCACCTCTCCGGCTATGAATGTGCCCCCATGTCTCCACCTGCCCACTCTTGCCCTACGCAAGTTTTCCTGCTACAAGCTAACATAATTCTTCCCTATGCCTAAACTTTTAAGAACACTAGCTTTACTAGATCAGGAAGCTTTAGACAATACAGGAACATGGCTGCTTGCCTGTGCTGCTCTGGGTACTTTCTGTGCGCACTGGCGCTGCCTGAAGCGCTATTCACATCCTGCTTCTGAATGTGAACCTGTTCGCTCCCAAACCCAATGCTCTAACTTTATACTGAATTCCAGGTCACACAAATGGCTAAGAAAGGCAGACTCCAGAATAATGAGACATGCTGTCTTCTTAGAAAAACTCAAGGGGACTAAGTTTGTATTTTGGACAAAGAAACAGAATTTCAGATATTTCACTGTGGCTAGTAAATATACATTTATTTCTTTGCATCATGAGAGGCTGACCCAAAGCAGGCACTTAAATTTTGCTACTGTAATGCTGGATAGGGTTGAGGGCATTGCATATGAATTGAATTGAGTTGAAGTTAATCAAGTCAAACTAAAAGTGATGGAGATAGAAAATGAAGACAGAAAATATATTGGGTTTGCAGACAACTCTAGTGGGAACAGCAACTGATAGGAGTAAAATCTTGAAGGAAAGGTGAAAACTCATCTCCTGAATATGCCCTATGGGAGCTCTAGCAGTGTTTTTCAAAAATTGACTATTATCCACAGTAAGACATGCATTTTACAGCACAATACAATACACAGAGTCATGTAGACATGTATATGTATGTAAATTAGTGCCTATAAATATACATGCATGTGTGTGTGGAGTTGCTCAGTTGTGTCTGACTCTTTGTGACCCCATGAACTGTAAGCCCACCAGGCTCCTCTGTCCATGGGATTTTCCAGGCTAGAATACTAGCTGCTGCTGCTGCTGCTAAGTCATGTCAGTCGTGTCTGACTCTGTGCGACACCACAGATGGCAGCCCACCAGGCTCCTCTGTCCCTGGGATTCTCCAGACAAGAACACTGGAGTGGGTTGCCATTTCCTTAGAGTGGGTTGCCATTTCCTTCTCCTATATTTACAAATATATATATATAAAGTTTCCTGAAATAGGATTGGTTCATACTACCCAGGGTGCACTCTAGTTTTCCATTTTACTTTATTCTAGTTTAATCTGTTCCATTTTATAATTTTAATCATTTTAGTTCCAAGCCATCTAAACTGATTTTACCTTTCTTTAAGAGCTTGACCCCATAGCATGGAAAGCTCTGCTTTGCTAGAAAGGGTTCTGGGTCAACCTAGAGTTGAATCCCAGTTCTCCACTCACTCTCTGTGACTTTGTGATCTATTAGAGTCTCAGCTGCCTCGTCTGTAAAATGGGTGGGAGGAGTTACAACACCTCTGCCAGTGATTCTGTGAGGACAGACAAGTAACATGGTAACACGCCACCTGTAAAGCTCCCAGCACAATGTCCAATACACATCAAGTGGCCCTCGACATCGCCAGCCCACGGAAGCTGCATTTGACCCGTGGTAACGATTCCTGATTCTTTTCAAATTGGGAGACGTGATAGGTAAAGGAGGTGTTCCCACTTCGAATGCCTTCTATGCCTTGATTCCCTGGGTCCACAGTGGACCAGCCCAGCTGAAACACAGCATTTTTAGCACAGAAGCCTATTCTCATCTAGGTCATTGCTGGAGGTTCCTAGCCCCCAGGAATTCCTCAGGCCATCCTTCTGCTCTGGGGTCATTTCAGAGAGAAGCAGTGTCTCAGGTAATTGAGCACCGTGAGCCAGGACCTGTCTGACTTATGCCAGAGAGCAGGTGGCAGTCAACCAGGGCTTGAGGTTGGCCCCTGAGACCCTGCACTGAATTATTCAGGATTAAAAAGTTCTGACCTGCCAGGGAACAGAAGGGTAAGCCAGCTGCACAAGTTGAAAAACAGTGTGATAAAAAGTTAGACATAAAAATGAGCAGTGTGGGTTCAAGTGGGAGAGACCCTGGCTAAACCTATGGCTGATTCATGCTGATGTTTGGTAGAAATCCATGCAATGCTGTAAAGCCATTACCCTTCCATTAAAAATAAACAAATGAGCACTGTGGACCCAGAGAAAGAGAGAGAGAGAGGGATAGGTTACAAACTCTAGAATAATCATCTTTCTAAGTTTTGTGTTCATTTTCCATTTGTTAACCCATTCATTCATTCATTCATTTTCTGCTTTCTATCCCTGCTCAGGCTCTAGAGGCCCAGATATATAAGACTAGCTCTGGTCTTTGAGGAACTCAGCACAGGAGGCCATCAGGAGGCAGGAAAGGTACAAGAGATGCCATGGACATCTCACAAGGTACAAGAGCTTGGAGTCCTCGAGGTTGGAGTGACTGACTTGGCCTGGGAGAACAGTGGAAGACAAGAGTACCAGGAGAGAAAAAAGAAAAGTGTGTTCCAGGCAGAAGGAACAGCAGAGTCAGAGGCACAGAGGAAAGACAGTGGCCTGAGAGAGGCTGATGGGGCTAGGGTTTGGAAGGGAGGAAGAGGGGGCACAGGAAGTGGGGTGGCCAGAACCACCAAAGTGTCAGGCCCTCTAATCAGGCACCAGGGAGCTAGCAAAGGCTTTGCGGTGGGGATGGGGCGGAGAGCCTCAGCTTTACGATCTACGAAGCGCTCTGTGGAGCAGAGTAGTAGGAGCCCTGGATAGAGAACCTGTCGGCAGGGAGACCATTCTGGTACTGCCCCGACAGTCCAGGAAAGAGGTGGTGAAGAACCAAGGAAATGTAAACACTAGCTGGATTTTTTGTTAATATTCAGGGATTAGCTTTCACTTTCAGGTTAGGTACTATGGCACTTGTATATTTTTAAAAGTGAATCTTTATCTTTTAAAGCTGCGTACTGGAATATTTATGAATGACATCATATCTGGGGTTTCTTCAAAATAATCTGGGTACAGGGGTTGCAGGAGTTGGGGGCAGATAATAGATAAAACACAATTGGCTCTAAATTGGTCATTGTTGAAGCTGGTTGCTGGATACACTGAAATCTATTCTATTGTTCTCTCTACTTTTGTTTTGTTTGAAACCTTTATAAAACATGTTAAAAAAATAATGGTTTAATAAAAGAAAGGAAATAATAAAAGAGCTAATACATATGGAAGACTTCCCATGTTCTGGAAGAGCTTATGCATATTAATGACCATCACACCTACAGCAACTCTTGATGCAGATATTATTAAATCCTTCTTGAACAGATGAATAAACTATGGTCAGATCGGTGTGAACAATACTGAAGGTGATACAGATTACTTCGTGGTGGAGTGAAAATTCTAACCCATCTGACACCACAGCCCTGCTCTTCTTTTAAGATTTTTTTGTTTAATGTGGACCAGTTTTAAAGTCTTTATTGAATTTGTTACAATATTCATTCTGTTTTATTTTTTGGCTTTTTGACTGCAAGACACGTGGGCTCCTAGCTCCCTGACCGGGGATCAAGCCCACATCCCCTGCGTTGGAAGGCGAAGTCTTAACCACCGGACTGCCAGTTCTTTCTTATGCTCTAGGTTATGGGAGTGAGCTTAGGTTATGTTGCTTCATCAAGACATTTTCCAGGAACAGGAAATAAATAAAACACACATGTCCCCAGCATTCTGAGCCTTACATGTTCTTACTGAACATACAGACAAGAAGCCAAATAAACCCTCCAGTATGTTAGAAGACAATGGAAAGTACAAAGGAGGAAAGGGTCAGAGACAGTGCCATCACCCGGAATGGACTTGGGGAGGGGTCATATGTGCCACTGAAGGAGAGAGGAACCCAAATGGACTGCCGAGGGGAACACCTTTGGCGAAGAAGGAACAGTAAATACAACACTTTTGGGTTGTACACGCGGGCCTGCTGGGTTCCCTGAGCAGCAAGGAGGCCAGTGTGGCCTGAGCAGAGGGGGAGGGTTGAACAGTCAGAGATGAGATTAGGGAGGGCATGGGGGGCTCCACCAGGCAGGGAGTTTTAGTGACTTTAAAGAACGTGGCTTGTACTCTGTGTGAGCTGCAGTGTCCTGCAGGGTTTTGAGTTGAGGAGCTGTGCAGGAAAGAGTGAGTCCCGGAGGCCTGCAGCTGCCCTTAAGGAGCCTGTTTACAAGGTGGGCCTCTAGCTGGCATCTGGGACCTGACGTGGGGACAGCCTCACTGCTCTCTGATAGGAGTGGCCCACTCTGCCTGGAGCATTCGCACTAACAATGTGGTAATGTGGTTTGTGCTTCCTTCTAGAAGGCTAGAGTCGAGCTTTGTGGCGCACACAGAGGGGCTGACACCATAGGCCCCAGTAAAGACCGTGGGCACAGGTCTAACGAGCGCCCTGGTGGACAGCGTGTTACACATGCGGTCACAGTCTGTCGCTAGCTGGGTTAAAGGTGTCCCCTGCCGCTCCATTGTAGAAGCTTGTGCCTGGCTTCCCCTGGACTCCACCGCACATACCTTTCCCCTTTGTTAATTGTGTTTTGTATCCTTCACTGTGATAATTCATAGCCCTGAGTATGACAATACATGGATTCCTGAGTCCCAGTGAATTGCTGAAACTGGCGGTGGTCTCAGGGCCTTCAGCCCAGGAATCATTTTTCCAGCATTTTTAAAAGGATCACTAAGGCTGCCTTTTTGAAGGCGGCAAGAACAGAAGCTGATAGACCCCACAGGAAGCCACTGCAATAATCCAGGTGACAGCCTCAGCTTAGGACAGGATGGTACTGCTGGAGACAGTGAAAGGAGGTGGGGTTCACTATTTTTTTTATTCCTCACACTTCTACTGAAAACACATATCCTGGTTTTCTTCAAGTTTTTTTCCACATTGAGGTACATTTTGGCTGACTAATTGGTTACAGATATAGTACCTTATTTATGTTAAACTCAGGCACAATGAAAGTATTATACTTAATATTATATTTAACACCTTGATGACTCAAGACCTGTCTATATTATTATTATTGTTAGATCAATAAACTTCAACATTACTACAAGGTACCAGTAATACCAGGTAATTTAATATTAAATATTTCCCAGTTCCTGTGAACCTGAAACTCAAATTAACCATGGCAATGTGATTTTTTCAAAAAAACAAAAGGGACATAAAGATACATAGTGAGGCCTCAGTCCTTATTTTGGTTTCAATGCTGAGTCAGGTACAGTAACAAAAACCCCATTAGTTTACAGAAAGGTTGGATTAAAACTGGGGTTCTCATAGGTGAAACAAGTCAGGCGCACTTGGCTAGATGGCTAAATATTAATACTTGTTAAAAAAAAAAAGCAACTTTCAATTACCTTGGACAAGCCAACTTCTAAATTATTTTGCCCTTTTCAAATTTGCATTAAAAAGACACCAGAGAGGACATTCGCATTTCAAAGATACAGCCAAGTTCTTTGTCGAATGACTGTTAACCCCTTTCTTTAATATTTACAAGCTTCACAAGATGAGCAGGGAAGGTTTGGGGAGTGATGAAAGGACTTTTGAAACCACCTGTAAAGACTACATTTATAAACCAAGTTTTGTTTTTTCCTCCTTTCCCAAAAGAATTGGGTGACCTCCCCAACAAGTACTGACACATCTATCCACCCATGTTGGAAAGCTCACCCCTCTTCCTGTAGCCTAAAGGAGAAGGCCTCTCAGGAATGTCCAGAGGCAATATCCAGACTCCCGCAAATCCATCTGGACCAAGGGGAAGGAGGCAAAGGCAACAGGAAAAGTAGGGAAGATGGACTGAGGAATCCACCCTGCAATCCCTTTGGCCTGGTCCTCAGCTTAAGGGAAGGAGAGGAATGGAGAGCCCTTACCTGCTTGGGTGGCAGCTACCGGGGCACACCAGGCTGAGGGCCTTTGAGACACACCGGAGAGTAACCCTGGCCAGAGTTCCTCAACTGCTCCCGCAGCCACTTGCCTGTTCACAGAGGGTTTGAGGAGAAAGAAACGAGAAAACCCGAGAGGAAGCCTTAGAGGAAGCAGTGAGTACCAGAGGTCTGTGTGTTACCAAAGAAAGCAGAATAAACCAAAACTTAGCCAGCCGGAAAGTTACAGTAACATGATTTCCCAGTCCCATAAACCAGTGACCTTTCTTCAAAGCACCTTATAAATGGAGTTTCCCTTCACAGGTAGAAGACCCCAAATTGGAGCCAAAGCCCCCCAGATGGGAGCCAAAGCTCCCCAGATTGAACAAGGTCACAAAGGCCCTGGTGGGACCCTGATGTCAAGCTGTTCTGGGGAGAAGGTTATTTGAGCATTTAATTTACAAAGGAGAGTAGTATTTATTAGAGAATCAACCAACTTGCTCCCCACTGTTAAAGTTACCCGGGGCTCCAGTAGGAGAAATTAGAACTGAACGCCTCTAGTCCAAGGGAGTCTTCAGACCTGTTCGTCATCAGAGTGTTCCTTGCCTTTGTAAAGTACTTCTGACTGCTAGATTCTTTTATTGTGAGTCATTCAGAGGTCACTGCTCTTCTGATCTTAACATATCTAATACATGCCCCCAAAAATCTTTCCTTTGGGATAGATGAAATATTTCCCATTTTTATAAGCTTTATATATAACACCAAAACACAAAAGACACAGACAAATTTCAACAAAAATGGCACAAATTTTGGCATCGATGCACAGATGAACTGATTCCCACAATCAGGTAAATAAGTTTACAAAACAAATGAGCTAATTCCAGATAGGCTACCCATCCCAGAAAAACCAGCTCCCCAATGAACTGGTTCCAACTGAGCCTATTCCCAAATCAGGTAAATAAATTTACCCTACAAATCAAACGAGCTAATTCCAACTAGGGTGGGCTTGTCCCACGAGAACTAGTTCCTAATGAACTGGTTCAGGGTAGAGTCCAACACTTCCCCTCTCGAACAGCATACACCAACCAAATTGTCCCATAAGGAAAAAACCCAAATTGAGGGGAAAAAATGTTCCCGGAGCAACTTGCCCTCCAAAATCGAGCTCACTGGCTTATCACACAAAAGGGCTCATAAAAGAAGTGAACTGGCTGAAATGGCTATAAAATTGAGAAGGCTTACTCTACAAACAAAATCGAGTCTGCCAACTAGTAGAAGTCTGTCTGTTCCTTTTCTCAACTGCCAAGCACTGGGAGCAGCCAGGCCACTGCGGGTAATCTTGAAGGAAAGACCCTCAGGACAAGTGGCCCCCGCAGCTGCTAGGGTCTTGCCCCAGTATTCCTTGATCAGGATCGGCTAACCATGAGCAGCAAGGCTCCTGACTGGCTAAGCCAAATTGATACTGAGTCCAGGCTTGCTCTGCTCACCACACGACAGGCCAATGAACCTGAGGGACAAGGGGCTGAGGCAAGAAAGAGACTTTTTTGGGGGCCCAGCTGGTCAAGAAGCTGGCAGGCTAGCGCCTTGAAAGAACCATCTTGTTGGGGCCTGGTTGCCAGGTTCTTTTATGGATCAGAGATGGGTGGGAGGCCCTGCCAAAGTCCCGTGGAATGGCAAGCCTCAGGCAGGGGATGTGTTAGTTTCACTTCCTCACAGTCCTTCCCGTGTGGGCAGCTCAGGTTACCTCCCTGAGGCAGGTGAGGGTTGAAGCCACAGCAGCAGATCCAGGGTAAATGTAAAATGAACCCTTCCTGGTTACAGTTCTGGGTTTACAGAGACTTACTCCACTACTCTTGCCTGGAAAATCCCATGGACGGAGGAGCCTGGTAGGCTGCAGTCCATGCGGTCCCAAAGAGTTGGACACGACTGAGCGACTTCCCTTTCACTTTCCACTTTCATGCATTGGGGAAGGAAATGGCAGCCGACTCCAGTACTCTTACCTGGAGAATCCCAGGGAAGGGGGAGCCTGGTGGGCTGCCGTCTATGGGGTTGCACAGGGTCGGACACGACTGAAGCGACTTAGCAGCAGAAGCAGCAGCGGAGGCAAGCAGAGGAAGGTGGTGCCTGTGAGGACACAGCATGCTAACCGAGGACTGTCCTCATGCAGGAACGCTACACTATTGGATGGATCCCTTAGCGTGTAGAAAACCGGTGACAAATGCCCATTACAACCTCCAGCAGGGTCTCTGACCCACCGTGCAAGTGCAATTGTCAACGATGTCTCCCTCTTATCCAGCACCTATTTTCAGAAATCAATCTAAGGAGACTCTCTGCCCTTGAAAAGACAAGTGTAACTTCTAAGACTTAAGTGCCCTTCACAGAAGAGGGCAGTGAGTTCAAAACTGTGGGATGTCATTCAAGAAAAGCTGTTAAACAGTCTAGCCCTATTTCCTGACCTCAGCTTTTCCGAGTCCAAAGTGGGCAGGGAGATTTTAAGAAAAAAACAGTTTTCAAGGACAAAAAGTGGAAGTGCCTTTTTGATTAAGAATACAGGTACCCGTGGGCTGCTTCTGCAGTGGAAAAAAAAAGACATCTCTTTTTATGACATAGATTACACAAACTTTCTTGAACTCTAAATTTGAAATAGCATATTTCAAGGCAGGTGGGTGGATGGGTGTGGAGGAGGGAAAAAGCAAAGAGACAATAGGAAGTGGGGTGGGCCTGAGGGAGCTCTTGGGAACTCGTTTGCAGAACTCTCTCTGAAATTTTCAAGTTGAGAAATGATGTTATGTTAATCTATGTCCTAATTGCTCAGCAATAAACAACACCCACTTGCTGCATAAATGTCAGGACCAAGACTATTTCTGTTTCTGCTTTGAAGCAATGTCAGTCATGGTGAAGAGCACAAAGGGATGGAACGCTTGGGTTAGTGTACAAAACGTTATGTGTTAGCATACCAAAAGACCGAGGGGCATTGGTTCCCGAGAGAAAGAGCTCTCAGATGCCTTGGGACTGGTGGAGCTGGGTTGAGGTGGGACTGTTTGCCTGCTGACTGCTGATGTGGGAGGGATAGGCATGATGTGTACCCACTCATCACCTCTTGCTGAAAGTGTTAAGAACAGGTCACTGCCAAGCTTGGATGGCACTGGGAGGAGGGAGATAACTTTTCAAACAAAAATGAAGGCCAGTGAGACAACTTTGAAGACTCCAGTCCTCCAAGTCGGTGAAGATGTCAAGAAGTAGAGTGAAAAAGATAATAATAAAATAACCAGATGTCCTGTCTGTTCTAATCACAGGCTGGGAAAGACTGGAAACCAACTCATGGGGCATGTAGAAGTTGTTTGGGAAACCAACATCTGGAAATCCTCTCCTTTATTTACTGTGTGTCCTCTGGCAGGCACTCCACCTCTCTGAGTCTTGGTTTCTTTGTCTTTCATGCTGCTGCTGCTGCTGCTAAGTCGCTTCAGTCGTGTCTGACTCTGTGCGACCCCATGGATTGCAGCCTACCAGGCTCCTCCGTCCATGGGATTTTCTGGGCAACAGTACTGGAGTGGGGTGCCATTGTCTTTTATAAATGAAGGTAATGATCCCCACCTCTTTGAGGAGACAAGAGGATTCATGAACTAACGTGTCTATGTAGGTACATTTTTGGTTGTAGGTATATAATCTTCATGACATAAAGCACGTTCCCAGAAGCAGCCTGCAGCAGCTGGACACTGTAAACTCATGAATTTCTACTGAAGTGCAGCGAGTTATCTTGGCTCCCCAAAAGCTACACATGTATCTCCACTG
The DNA here is from genome assembly GCF_000754665.1 of Bison bison bison. Classification (NCBI taxonomy): domain Eukaryota; kingdom Metazoa; phylum Chordata; class Mammalia; order Artiodactyla; family Bovidae; genus Bison; species Bison bison. The sequence goes on along the minus strand of NW_011494824.1, from coordinate 277,454 downwards.
ATCCCCAAGGATCTGCCTGGCCTATCCTTGCTGACTGGGTGGAGAGCCCAGGGAATGTCGGGAAACTGATGTTTCTCTAAGGTGCTCATGTCAACATCTAAACTGAGGGAGTGTTTCTGCAAAGTGGTGTCTGCTTTGGGTTTCAACCCCCTCCTTGCTTCAAGTGGGGCTGGAAGACGAGTGAAGCTTAATGGTCAAGAGCGTGGAATTTTGGCTTCTCCCATTGCATCGAGGTCTGTTGCTTTCCATAATGAATAGAGCATGGTTGTTGGCGTCAGATCTGACTATAGCTCCAGGCCTTGCCCTGTCAAGCTGAGTAGCCTTAGGTAAGTCGTATAACCTCTCTGAACCTAGGTCATTTGATGAAAACAGCAGAGGGAGACAGTTATATGGTTGTGTTATTAAATCCACCATGCCTCCCAATTTTGAAAACAGAGCTATACAGATTTCGTTGAAAAAATAACTTTGCTTTTAAATTTTCTTCAAGATAGAAGGTGTTGGTAAAATCTGGCATCACTGGAGACCACGTTTAGATTTTGGAGTTTGTTTTCTTCCTACTTTTACACGGTAGTTTCTTATTGTTGCTGCATTCAGCCAAAGATTTTATTTTACTGTTGACACCAGTAAAATACGATGCTCTTCAATAGTTGAGACCCCAAGGAGACAGAAAATGTCTATCTATTTCTATTAAAGGTAGAAAATAAAGACTGCATTTCTTCAACTAGCAAGGCTTTCCCAAAATATCCCAAAGTTCAGTTCTTCTCAGAATTATTTGGGTGTGTGTGTGTGTGAAGGCACTATTTTTGTGTGGGTATACACTTACGTGAGACCATGAAAATAAAGTTCTTCCCTAGGAATTTATTTTGTGTGTGTAATCCAAGGTGTTGTTTGAAAGCAGTTGAGCTTAACTTGCACGTCACCCAGGTCTCATGGGTGGGACCCGAGGAGCCATCAGTGTGATCTGACACCCCGTGGAAGGTTTCATCAATGCTCTGCATGTTCTGGGGCTAGTGTGACAGCCCTAGAGTGAGACACAGGCCACCTCCACTCTCTGCAAGATGGTGACAAGCTCCTCTGTCTCTGCTCACACAAGTTAGTGTGTTAGCACCTTGGAGAAAGAGTACTCTGGAGCTATCAAGAAGGACTCGGGAGCCATTCAAAGCTCTTATATCAAACAAGAATGCTTTCATCTGTAGCTAATAGAATTATTGACCAATATATACTTTTTTAAAAGTCACTTAATTACCTCACCTAATAAAAAGTCTGAAGTTAAATAGCTCCAAATTTGTGTCAAAGACTTAGTGACTGAGACACATTTTATTCTTTTTATTTCACCATCCTCTGCAAGTAGATTTGTTGCCTCATGGTCACAAGATGGCTGCTGTTGCTCCAGGCATAATGTCCTTACATGAGCAATGGAAGTAGAGGGGGAAATGGGACAAAGGCTTTCTCCTGGGAGAACTTTTGTATTTATGCTTTATTTAAAACCAAAATTATTTGATTTCAGAGACAACAGAGGATTATTGTGAGACTTAATTACATGATGTACAGGAAAAAAATTGGTACCTGGTTCCTTTCTTTGGAGGAAGTCTAGCAAGATCCCAGGCTCTAATGTTTTGTTACCTGGATGAGACCATGAGGGAGCTACTTCCTTCTCTGTGCCTCAGTTTGTCAACCATGAAAAGGGATGCTAGTAGTCAAGTACATATAAACATTCATTGTTCTCATTATAATTTTTTCTTAGCCTGTGTAGGCTTAGTCTGAATTTGAAGATTCACTTTTCAGGCCCAAGTACTAGTCAATTAGCACATTCAATTTGATTTTTAGCAATATCACTTTTAGAAATAGTACCTAGTGAGGATTTCTGCAATGTGTCAGCATTTCTTCAATCTTGGAGATGCTGGGGAATGCCAGCAATACTTATCACCTAACTGAGCTCCTGTTAGAACAAAACTTTAATTAAGTAGGTGAGTAATCAGATGCCTCCTTAGAAAATGGGCAGTTAGTAGGTAAATAGATGATTATGCATCACCAGGAAAAATGTTAATTTATTTGCTTATGCCTGCTAAGTCTGCACTCAGGAAAGAGTTCTTGGCACTGGATTAGTACATATTATTTTTTAAATTTAACATATATGATTATATGAGAAAAAGAGGCAGAAAACTGAAGTTGGTATTCTTTGGCTTTAATTCTTTGTGCCACTAACTTGATCTAAATTTTCAATATTTTATCATCAGAACAAGGGACCATTGTTGCAAAGTATTCAATGTTAAGAGACTGCGCATATATCTAACCATCATTCATTAGCAGCCGTTCTGTGGCCAACCCTGTGCCAGGCCCTAGGAAGACAGAGAAGACAAAACCTGCTCCTTGCCTCACAGAAGCTCCCAGCCTGAAGGGCAGACTTCAATGCACCTAACTTACAAGCTCCTCAGGGTGCTCACAGAGTGTGTACTCAGAGAAGCTCTGGAAAGGGAATGGTCACACCCATCAAAGCTGAGGAGTTAGGTGGGGTCAGAAAGGCTTCCCAGAGGAGCTGATCGGTGATCTAGGAAAGGAATTCCCCAGAAGAAGAAACAGCACATGCAAAAGTGCAGAGGCTGGAAATAGCACTTCGAGTAGAGGAAACTGTATTCAGCTGGGTTCTATGTGCTAAGGAGTTGAGCCCTCTCCTGAGGCCAGTGGGGGACTGAGAACACTTTTTCCTTCCCGCTTCTCCTCTTTTCTCCCTCCCTCCCTTCATCCCTCCCTCCCTTCCTTTTTTTCCCTTCTTTTCCTTTCCTTCCTTTCTTCCTTCTATTTTTTCATTTTTGTTGGGATCGTAGGCTTCCCTGGTGGTTTAGAGGGTAAAGCGTCCACCTGCAATGCGGAGACCTGGGTTCAATCCCTGAGTCGGGAGGATTCCCCTGGAGAAGGGATAGGCTACCCACTCCAGTACTCTTGCCTGGAAAATCCCATGGACGGAGGAGTCTGGGAGGCTGCAGCCCATGGGGTCACAAAGAGTCGGACATGACTGAGCCACTTCATTTTCCTTTCCTTTCCTTAGGTGTTAAAAGCTACTTTTCTTGCAGGAAGACGGACCCCTTTCAGGGCCTGAAACTGGGCTCTTGTCTAACACTAGGAAATGAATTGTCCGAAGAGACACATGTGCTGACAAAGCAAGAGATTTTACTGGGAAAGGGCACCCGGGTGGAGAGCAGTAGGGTAAGGGAACCCAGGAGAACTGCCCTGCCGCGTGGCCCGCAGTCTCGGGTTTTATGGCAATGGGATTAGTTTCTGGGTGGTCTTTGGCCAATCATTCTAATTCAGAGTCCTTCCTGGTGGCGCACGCATCGCTCAGCCAAGATGGATGCTAGCGAGAGGGATTCTGGGAAGTGGACGGACACTCGGTGTCTCCTTTCAACCTTTCCCAAGCTCTTCCTGTTGGTGGTGGCTTATAGGTTCCGTATTCCTTATCAGGATCTCCTGTCATAAAACAACTCATGCAAATGGTTACTATGGTGCCCAGCCAGGGTGGGCGGTTTCAATCAGTGTGCTTCCCCTAACACTTTGACTGCACCAAAGGGATTTTAACATTAACATGTTAGCTCCAAGCTGCACAGAAGATAGATGGTCAGGAAAGGGTCATAATTTGAGTCTTGACTCTGTTGCTAATTAACTGACTGTCCAAATGCAGGTTACTTCATCTTGCTGGCTTCACTTGACTCACCTGTAAAATGGAGCATGTGGGCCAGATGATCACAGCTGCTGCTGCTGCTGCTGCTGCTAAGTCGCTTCAGACGTGTCCGACTCTGTGCGACCCCATAGACGGCAGCCCACCAGGCTCCCCCGTCCCTGGGATTCTCTAGGCAAGAACACTGGAGTGGGTTGCCATTTCCTTCTCCCCAATGCATGAAAGTGAAAAGTGAAAGGGAAGTCGCTCAGTCGTGTCTGACTCTTAGCAACCCCATGGACTGCAGCCTACCAGGCTCCTCAGCCCGTGGGATTTTCCAGGCAAGAGTACTGGAGTGGGGTGCCATTGCCTTCTCCGAGATGATCACTAAGTTTTCTCAAAAGGCAAAACATTTGAGCTCTATAACTCTGAATTCTCTGGCTGCAATGGTAACAAATATGGGAAACATTTTTATCTGAAAGCATTGTTTACTCATATGGCTCCAAGGGGACTGGGTCCCCATGGGCAGCATCAGCTCTCATCCACACTGCCTGGTGGGTACTCAGCGTGGTACTGCCCCCCGAAACACAGAGCCAACCCCATAACCCAGTTACGAGCATGGGAGATTTTCCCGACCATCTTCCCAGGAGACAGGCAGAGGCTTTACACTCACATTGCAGCAACACTGGATATTTGGATGGCTTAGAAGAAAGTCCATTCCTCAGTGTGAAAACAAAACAATGCCTTTCTAGCTTTCAGATGGAAGAATCAGTCTTCAGATCCCAAGCAGACAAGACAGCTAAAGAGAAATCAGTACAAAATTTTCATCAGTCATTCAAAGTAAAAACTACTGTGCATCCTTAGAAAAGCACTGATACTGTGAAATCTGAAGGCAACTACTTTCATTATTTAGGGAGGATGTCATAGCATTTTCCCCCAACTCTTACAAAACAGAGAGAAAAGTTGCTTGTTAGTATCATCCTTCTCTTCCCTAGAAATCTGGCAGGGAATTGGATTTTTGTATTTCTAAGCACTTGGAACAAACAGCATTACCGCATGCGCAGAGTAAAACATAGGTGAGGACTGGGCAAGACGGTTTTTTTGTTTTGTTTTTTTTCTTTTCACGCCCATCACAGAGCAGAGGGAATGGGCCAAGGAAATCTACTGTCACCACAGCCTTGAAAGTCCCATTTTCTCTCTTCTCATCCCAAATAGAGGAGAAATAGCCAAACCCGCAAAATGTGAGGGAATGAGACTGAGAAAAAAACCGACTGGCAGCTATGCTTTCAAAATAAGTCTGGAGCTCCCTGTCTTTTTCAAATTATTCAAGAGTTCAAAGAACAATTTAGACTCCATTTTAGAAAGCAGATTGGTTCCTTTATTTTCTTAGTCCCCAGGTTGGTTACCCCAAGTAAAAAAATCTAGAGAAATTTCACGCCAAATATAGGGTGTTTCTTGGCATCGAATATACATCTTACCTGGACGTTGATAGCAGACCCTCTACCACGGGAGTCAGATGGTCAAAAGCCCCCTGTCCTCTGGTCCCCTGAGTGCACATAAGGAAAGGAGCTGAGATTGTGACTGCCAAAGGTGGAACGGAGGAAGGGAGGAGGAAAGATGGAGAGGGGACAAGGGAAGGGAGGGTGACTTCAGGCCAAGCCCGAGGGGAGGGATGTCCTCTGGGGATGTTGGGATTCTTCCTGACAGAGAGAAAGCATCGCTTGATGGAAGGAAGACAGGCTCTGCAAGCAGCACACCTGACCTGAATCTGGCTTTGGGATTTGCTAACCTTGGGTCTTGGAGAAAGCAATGGCACCCCGCTCCAGTACTCTTGCCTGGAAAATCCTATGGACAGAGGAGCCTGGTAGGCTGCAGTCCATGGGGTCATGGAGAGTCGGACACGACTGAATGACTTCACTTTGACTTTTCACTTTCATGCATTGGAGAAGGAAATGGCAACCCACTCCAGTGTTCTTGCCTGAAGAATCCCAAGGATGGGGGAGCCTGGTGGGCTGCCATCTATGGGGTCGCACAGAGTCGGACACGACTGAAGTGACTTAGCAGCAGCAGCAGCCTTGGGTCTCGGGTCTAATTATTTAATTTTATGGAGCCTCGTTTCTTCATAGGTAAAAAGGCAATTGATAAAGCTGTTCTCAAATGCCCAGTGCTTGTGTTTTCTCAGGAGGCAACCAGCAGGTGGTGGTGTGATGAACATGTGTTTCATAGTAATGCAGACCTGTGCCCACCTTACAGATGAGAAAACTGAGACTATATTTGTAATCAAGACCCCAAAGGACATCCCTCCCCTAGGGCTTGGCCTGAAGTCACCCTCACTTCCCTTGTCCCCTCTCCATCTTTCCTCCTCCCTTCCTTCCTTCTACCTTTGGCAGTCACAGTGTCAGCTCCTTCCTTATGTGGACTCAGGGGACCAGAGGACAGGTGGCTTTTGGCCATCTGACTCCCAAGGTAGAGGGTCCCAGATGTTTTTACCGTGGTTTCTCAGCACATTCTCTTTCTTTCCATATTCTTGAAGCTTCCTTGAGTGATTTTTTTTCTTTCAAGTCAAAAGCAGTTGGAAAGAGTGAAATAAAGACAAATACTGTATGATATCACTTATGTGTGGACTCTAAAAAATATGACAAACTAATGAATATAACAAAAAAATGAGACAGACTCACAGATGTAGAGGCAAACTAGTGGTTACTAGTGGAGAGAGGGGAGGAGCAGTATAGGGGTAGCAAGTGAAAGGTCCAGACTATTATGTATAAAAGAAGCTGCAAGGGTATATTGTACAATACGGGGAACATAGCCAGTGTTTTACAATGACTATAAATGGAGTATAACCTTTAAAAATTGTATAAAATTTTTAAAAGTCCAAAAAAATTAAGTAAAAAATAAAAATTGTTGTTGTCGTGTCCGACTCTTTGCGACCCCATGGACTGTAGCCTACCAGGCTCCTCTGTCCATGAGGTTTTCCAAGCAAAAATACTGTAGTGGGTTGCCATTTTCTTCTCTAAAAACACAAAAATCATATATTTTCATTTCAAAAAGCAGTTGGAGATACCATACTAATAACACAGGATGTATCCTAGGGTTTGAAATCTCACCACTGGAAATGTGTGTGCATGTATGTGTGTGTGATCACATGTGCTGTGTTTTCACCTGACCTGTAGAGTGGTAGGCAGGCAATGACATGCTGATCCCAGCTACCTGGAGAACCACTTCAGAGCCAGCTCAGCACAGCAAGAGGCAGTGTGGTGCAATGGTTATGAGCATGGTTTTTTTTAAAGAACCTGGGTTCGTATCTCTGTTCTACCATCACTAGTCGGTAAATAGTATCATCTCTCTGAGTGTCAACTTGTCAAATGATGATAAAGCCTCCATCATCAGCTTGTTACAGAAGTTAATCAGAGCGATAGGTATGCAGTTTCTGGCACATGGTAACATGACTAGTCATCATCTTTATCTCTACCCTGCTGCTTCCAGCCCCACATGATGTGTGATCTTTGGGGTGAGGGGTATCTACGAATCATTGAAGATAGGGTCCTGATTGTGAGGGTGGGACATGTCTGAGTGATCTGGATCTGACACTATGTGACTGAGTGATGGAGTCCCAGGATAATGAGATGCTGAAATTAGAGGAAAAACAATGACCCACACGCATGAGGACAGAGAAAGCCCTAGATGCTGTGGGTGAGTCAGAACTGAGAAGGCAATACAGCAGTTCAAGGACAGAGGAAGTCGTGGGGGCTGTGCCAGGAAGTTTCCGAAGGGGGACTCCAGAACAGTTTTGGTCAACTTTCTGAAGCAGCATCCCCCTGAGCTGGCCAGCCCTCTGGGGTTAGGCAGTGTGCTTTCTAACAATTCTTGAAAAGCCTAAGAACGTAGGTGGCTTGGGGAATGAGAAGAAGGATTCTAATGTGATGGGATCATCCTTTTTTTTTTTTTCCTGTATCTTTATCAACAAGCTCTGAGAGGTAGGTATCAGCATTCCTGTTTGCAGATGAGAAAACCAAGGTTTAGAGAGGTGAAGCCTCTTGTCCAATGTCACACAGCTTGTAAGTTTGGGGCTATTTCTCTGCAAAGCCCTATTTCCGCCCTTGCCTACACTGCATTCTACCAGTGCTGAGTCAGGCTAGCCACACTCGAATGTGCTCATGTTTTTCTAGGGGAAAGAACATGCAGTATTGAAAACAGTTCTTTATGACAAGGGTATCTGAGGTACAAGCACAAGTTCTCCACCTTAATTACAGGTCCTCCAGAATCCCCAACAGGCTACAGTGAAGTGAAAGTCGCTCAGTTGTGTCCAACTCTTTGTGAGCCCATGGACTTTACGGTCCATGGAATTCTCCAGGCCAGAATACTGGAGTGGGTAGCCTTTCCATTCTCCAGGGGAATCGCCTCAACCCAGCAATCAAACCCAGGTCTCCCACATTGCAGGCAGATTCTTCACCAGCTGAGCCACCAGGGAAGCTATAAGCACTCACTAAATTTTGAACAGATAAAGAATTAGAATAGCTGCTAATATTAACTGAGAGTTTGCTTTATACACACTTCATGCTCAATCCATTGAAATCTCACAATAACACATAGTGTTAAGTGCTGTTATTCTCACCATGTTACAAATGGAGAAATAGGCACGGGGCAGTGAAGTAATTTGCCCAAGACAGCACAGCTAAGAAGTGGCAGCTTTGTCTACGGAGGGTATGTTCTGAATCCCGTTGTTCTGGAGCCTGCTCCTAATTGAGGAGATGATGGAGAGATGGAGGGCTGTCAGGAAAAAGTGAGAAGAGAACCATCATTTATCAAGTATCTGGTCCTCCCCAGCTCCTGTGCCCAGCTCTCTGCCTGTTATACCGCGTATAACACAAGCCTATGGGGTTAATGGAATCCCCAGTTTACACACAAGGAAACTGGGCTCAGAAAGTCGAGATGACTTGGAAGAGTCCCACAGCAGCAGAACTGAAATTTGAAGCAAAATTGTCTCCCGTCAAAGCTGAAGAATTTTCCAGTCCTGCAGGCACTCCTTGGGGGTCAAGAGGAAGAAGAGTGTGGAGGGTGAGAAGGCTGCAGGGCAATTCGCTCTTTGCGAGAAGCTCATCTCGGGACCCAGCGTCCCCGTGACACACGGACGACTGGCAGCTTTCTTCCGTGTGAACTGTGCTCGTGGCAGGGTTTTGTTTTC
>NW_011494824.1:242772-268517 GCF_000754665.1 Bison bison bison | reverse complement strand
GTGGCAGGTTTTCGTTTCCTGTGATGCTCCTGACAGCTTTTGTGGGATGATTGCAGGGTAGAAGACAGCAACCTTTAAAGGTTTGGTAAAAACTCTGCAAGTGGGAGGTCTGTCGTCTTCCTGGGGCGTGTTGTCAGCTGCTGCTTAGAAATGTTTCTTTACAAACCTGGGTGCCTGAGCTCTCCAGGTGGGGAAAGCCTGAGCTCAGACAGAAGCTAGGGTGAGGAAGTGAGGAGGGAAGGCAGGAGAGAGTAAGAGGCGATGTGGCAGGACTTGGGCTCTGTGGGTGGAGGAGAGGGAACACCCAGGTTTGGGGTGTGTCGGGGGCAACCAAATGGGTGGGAGACACTTGAAGGGACTTGGAGGCAAGGAGCTGTTTAGGGATGGGAGAAACAAGATGGTCCTCCATCAACAAGGAAGCTTCTCACTGAGACCTCTAACAGATGTCTGGACCTAGGAAACCACAGAGGGTTTCTGAGACCCAACTGCAGTCCCAGCAGCTCTGGCCAAGCCTAGAGGGAAACCAGAAGCCTGGCCAGAGGAGTTTCCTTTTGGCCCCTGGGACTCAAATTCTGGGTCCTGACGTGTCTTCTGGTGCTTTGCCTCCATCTCCCTTTTCTCTATTCTCCGGAAACTCAGTCACTTGGAAGCTAAAGCTTCCAGCCCAGCTCCTGTCTTTGTCATTTCCCGTGCCCTCGGACCTCTGAGTCTGGTGCACAGCTGCGGGGAGACGAGCCCTGAGGATGCAGAGACACAGCTGCCTTAAGATCTTCACAGCCCAAGGAAATGCCTGCAGACAGGGGTGCTCCCAGCGCAGGAGAAGGACTGGAGGGTCTCAGGGAAGCCAGAAGAGAGTGTCTGCCCTGCTAGAGAGGAGACTCCCTTAGGGCCGGGCCTGGGGAGCTGAACACACCCTTTCCAAGCAACAAACAAGGGGAAAGGCGTTCCAGGCAGAGGGGCTGCCGTGTGCTAAGGAAGGGAAGAAAGCCTAGTGTTTGAGGACAGGCAAGGGATTCCCGACAACTGGAGTATAAGGTGAACGTGGATGTGTGGAAGACACAGTTATTCAGAGATTATACAGGGCCTTAAATGTGGTTCAGAAAAGTTCTGGCATTTCCTCGATATTTCTCAGTTCATGGTCTGAAGAAGATTCATATAAAAATCGACTTGTAGCACTTGTAAAAATGCAAATTCTGGTTCTGGCCCCCAGGATCCAAGATTTAAAACATTCAGAGAGTGAAACGTGCAGAGGATGCCCAGGAATTAGCACTTTAAAAGCATGCAGAGAAGCACTGTGCACTCCTGTAGGCACAGGGGAGCCATGGAAAGTCTGAAGCTGTGGAATGAAGAGATTGTGGATTTAGATGCCCTTCCCGAGGGGCAGAGTGTGATATGATAAGAGGCTGTCACTGAATGAGTCCTCTGTCCCAAAAGAGGGACAGGGGCCAACTGCTCAGGCAGAGGGAGCGTCTCTCTCTAGTCCCTTCAGAGCAAGGTGGCCGAGAATGTTCCAGAAGGCCAGGCTTCAGCACGATCGAACTTCGTGGGTTGTGAACCCAGACCATGCAGCCAGGGGTGTCAGGGGCCACAATTCCAGCCCCGCAGGAGTAGCGCTTTTCCTGCAGCCTGGAGCTGACATGGTGCTCCCTGCAGTTGTGCAAAGCCTCGTTCTGCACACAGACAGTCCTGAAATGATCACTGAAGAGAAAGCTCCTCCCAAGTGAGGGTCCCTCATCCCCCCATAGAGAAGAAGCTGGCATAGCCCCTGGGACTCTGAGACAAAGAAGTTGTCTGCAGAGATTTCCAGCTCACCCTTCTTTTGCAGTTGTTTCTACATGTTGCCAGTGTTTTTATTTTATTTTTTTAATCATTTATCATTTATTCATTATTATTATTATTATTTACTTTACAATAGTGTATTGGTTTAGCCATACATCAACATGAATCCGCCATAGGTATATACATGTTCCCTATCCTGAACCCCCCTCCCACCTTCCTCCCCGAAACATCCCTCTGGGTCATCCCAGTGCACCAGCCCCAAGCATCCTGTATCCTTCATCGAACCTGGACGGGCGATTTGTTTCTTATATGATATTTTACATGTTTCACTGCCATTCTCCCAAATCATCCCACTCTCTCCCTCTCCTACAGAGTCCAAAAGACTGTTCTATACATCTGTGTCTCTTTTGCTGTCTCGCATACAGGGTTATCGTTACCGTCTTTCTAAATTCCATATATATGCGTTAGTATACTGTATTGGTGTTTTTCTTTCTGGCTTACTTCACTCTGTGTAATAGGCTCCAGTTTCATCCACCTCATTAGAACTGATTCAAATGTATTCTTTTTAATGGCTGAGTAATACTCCATTGTGTATATGTACCACAGCTTTCTTATCCATTCATCTGCTGATGGGCATCTAGGTTGCTTCCATGTCCTGGCTATTATAACCAGTGCTGCGATGAACATTGGAGTACATGTGTCTCTTTCAATTCTGGTTTCCTCAGTGTGTATGCCCAGCAGTGGGATTGCTAATGTAGAGTTCAGAATAGTGTAAACGTGGAAAAGTCTGTCTTGGCCTTCACCTCTTATTTTTCTCTTCCAGAGATAAAATGTTCTCCTAGAAATGTGCTTTATAAGAATAAAAGAATCCTTCTCAATACAAATCAGCTCATACTCTACAGAAAATAATTGACCTTGTCTGTACTGTGCTGTTTTTAAGTGTATGCATGCATACTCAGTCACTTCAGTCGTGTCTGACTCTTGGCGACCCCTTGGACTGTAGCCTGCCAGGCTCCTCCATCCACGAGATTCTCCAGGCAAGGATACTGGAGTGGGTTGTCATGCCTTTCTCCAGGGGAGCTTCTCATCCCAGGGATCGAACCAGTGTCTCCTGCAACTCCTGCATTGCAGGCAGATTCTTTACCCACTAAGCCACCTGAGAAGCCCCTTTTAAGTATATACAGGGCACTATTGCATAAGAGCTCACAGAGATGGGTCTCATTCCTTGCCATGGCATGGATGCACCATTATGTTGTTTTTAATCAGCCCCTTGTGGGTAGGTCTTTAGATGCCTTCCAGTTTTTACCTTTAAAGATGTGAGTTTCCCCTTCTTTGCTTCCCGTGTTGAGTGATTTTTTTTCCCCTTATTTGTTCCTATACCACTCTGTGTCAAGATGGTCATTTCTCTCTCTCTTTTTTTAAAAAATTAATTTATTTTTTATTGAAGGATAATTGCTTTACAGAATTTTGCTGTTTTCTGTCAAACCTCAACATGAATCAGCCATGCTGCTGCTGCTGCTAAGTCGCTTCAGTTGTGTCTGACTCTGTGCGACCCCACAGACGGCAGCCCACCAGGCTCCCCCGTCGCTGGGATTCTCCAGGCAAGAACACTGGAGTGGGTTGCCATTTCCTTCTCCAAGAATCAGCCATAGGTATACATATTTCCCCTCCTTTTTGAAACTCCCTCCCATCTCCCTCCCCATCCTACCCCTCTAGGTTGATATACAGCCCCTGTTTGAGTTTCCTGAGCCCAAGATGGTCACTTCTTTGTTTCAGAGTTGCAACTGCTCACTGCGGAATCATTACTTGTAGAACATTTTCTGTCTCTACATCTGCAATTGTTCCAAATTTCCTTTAAGGACAAAGTCCTCAAAAGCAAGGTTACCGAGGAAAGTTGCATCTATCACTCTGGTCCAAAATATCTTCTGTTTGTTACGGATTGCCCAGGAATCAGGAGCTTTGGGGCCCCGATATGTATAGATTTATCTTTAAACTGCCTTTAGTTTCCTCCAATCTGTCCCCTGTTGCTGCAGAAGATTTTGGAATGAAGTAGAAAATGTTCAGACTAAAGTCAGACAGAAGTAGGGTCAAATCTCAGCTTTGCCTCTGGTGAAGGCCACAAGTGAATTACTCACCACCTCGAGCCTCACTTCCCTAATCTGTGAAATGTTTTTCTTAAGTCGCCAAGTTGTGCCTGACTCTTCGCGGGCCCATGGACTGTATTGTAGCTCACCTGGCTTCCCTATCCCTCACCATCTCCCAGAGTTTCCCAAGTTCCTGTTCATTGAATTGGTGAGATAGGAGCGAATATAGCTCCTGACTCCAAGAAGGAAGGGCCATATGGCACTCATATGTTGAAATATACAAAAGAAATTACAGAGTGTCAGACACCCAGCAAGAGTGCTAGACACACTGGCTGTGCATTTGTTGGTGCTGCCCCTAAGATTCTGGGGGAAAATAAGTTGAAGAGCTGAAAATGAATTTTCCCCTGTCCCAGTAGGTGTCATCTCTACTAAAGCCAGACCCATTCTTTCTGACCTTTAGGAACTCATTCAAGTGAGAATGTTCGTTGGCTTTGCACTTGGAGAGGCAGCAGAGCAGCTTGCTAGCTGCTTACCAACAAAACTGGAGCTCTCAACACCCTGCTGCTGGGGATACAACGTATGCAGCAGCTTTGGAAAGCAGTCTCACAGTCTTGTATAAAACTAAGCATAAATCTACCTTTGACCCATCAAGTTCACTCCTGAGTTGTAACCCCCAAATGAAAGCCTATGTCAACAGAAAGACTAGTGCATCCCTAGTCATTGTAGCACGAAAGGGGAGGGGAAAGTCCAGGTGTCTGTAAGTAAGCAATGAAGAAACTGAGTGTGATATATTTGTACAATGGGATGCCACTCAGCAAGATAAAACCAAGCTATAGATACCACAAAATATGGAAAAATCTGGAAACATTATACCAAGTGAAAGGAGCCAGCCATAAAAAAAAAATCCACGCTGGGTTATTTCATTTATATAAAGCTCTGAAAAAGGAAAAACATATCTATGATGAAAAAAATTCAGAACAGTGGTTCCCTGGGAGCAAATGGGATAGATATTGATTAGAGGGATGTGAAGGAAAATTCTGGGGTGATGGGAAAGTTCTACATATTTTTCTATATGTTGTAACACAGGTGTGCACATTTGTGGGATTTTACTGAAAGTTACAATTAAGATTTGTGCATTTCTCTCTATGTAAATTTTATCTTAAAACAAACAAACAAACAAAAAAAAAACGTAAAGAAATGCTGAACTCTAGGTAAGGATATCCATGCTGAAATGTTTAAGGGTGAGGTATACAGATGTCTGTGACTTACTCTGAAATGCATCAAAAATAAGATGGATTAATGGATGGGTGGATGAACAGTTATGTAGTAAAATAAATGTAGAAAATGCTAACAACTGCAGAATCCAGGGGTTAGATATACAGCATTATTTCAAATTTCCTGTGTGTTTGAAATTTTTCCTAACAAAATTAGGGAGAAAACGCAGCCAGAACTTTACTGTCTGACTCTGAATCCTAGTTTTAACCCCCTCTTATCCTTGACCTTAGATAAGTCCCTTAGTCTCCCTGTTCTGTGCCCAAACTCCCCTGCATGTAAAATGGGGATAAAAACATTGGGCTATTCTGGGAATGAAAGGAATTACACATTTGGAACCATTTCTAGAACACAGCACTCAATAAGTGCTTTCTTTGGCTTGTTAGTACACTGAGATGTTGGTTTTATACCTATGTCTTAAAGGAAGTATATCTATATAACACCCACTCTCCCTTTCCCCCAGCAACATTTCCCCCGAGGAGCAGTGTTGCAGAATAGTGTGTATTGAATCTCGGAGTCCAAAGACCCAGGGGTCTCAAATAAATGGTTATTCTTGAACCTGAAATTTCTCAACTCAAAAATGGGGATAATATTCATAAGAAAATTGCTCTAGGCTTTTAAGAGGATTAAATAAAACAGCATAAGTAAAGGCAACAGAAACTGGGTTCAATACATGTTCGTTGAATGCCTCTTTCCTAAATGGAACCTCTCCTTCGCTGACATAACTGGAAGAGATGGATTAGGTTATGCCCTAACTCAGTCCCCCTTGCACACATGCTTGGGAGCAGGATTCCCACTGGACAGCCCTGGACCCCTAGCAGGTTGGGGTGGTTGTCAGAGAGGTAGCAAGAGGAGGGAGCATCTTCACCCCAAAGTGCTTGGGACAGTTGCTTTTCAGTCCCTCACAGGGATGGGTGCTGACTCAACCTCTGGAACCCTGCTGGTGTTTTAGCCACGAGGCTGCAGGAAACAAGATTGATTTTGGAATAACCTTGTCAGTGCTATTCAAACCTATGTAGGACACCAATTATGTAGCATCTCTATCCCAAAGACCGTAGGTCTTTGAGTGAGAACATGCCCTGGTAAACAGAACATAAGAGGCTGTACATAATGTCAGCAGCCATTTTTCCTCACAGTTAAAAATGATCAGAGTGCAGATTTGTACTTGCAGTTACAAGGAATGTCTTGGCGAAATTTTGGAGTCACCTAGGAGGTCATCTGGGCTTTCCTGGTGACTCAGATGGTAAAGAATAGCCTGCAATACAGGAGAACTGAGTTTAGTCCCTGGGTTGGGAAGATCCCCTGGAGCAGGAAATGTACCCACTCCAGTACTCTTGCCTGGAGAATTCCATGGACAGAGAAGCCTGGTGGGCTACAGTCCCTGGGGTCACAAAGAGTCGGACGCAACTGAACAGCTAACATACACTTATACACAGAAGGTCATCTACTAGGATTTCATAAAAACAGAGTGATTTGAACAAAAAGGGCCAACTGGTTTGCAAAACTTTCTGAAGCCTGTTATTTCATGATTTCCTGAGATTTAAAAACGTTTCTAATGGATACTTTGACTTCCTATAGAGATGGTCCCTTTCAACCCTCCCTTTCCCACGCATTGACTTCATTGGCTTTTGGGAAAGAAAATTTCTCATCCTCAATCTTAAAATCCATCTGGATTTCAAGAGGATTTTAATTCATGCATTGCTGATTCGCTTATTTCTGACAAAAATGCTATTTTGTAAGAGAAATTTGCAAAACCCCCAGAGTCTCTTTAGAGATCTTTTTAAAGTGCTTTGATGCTGTAGGAGTTGAAGGGCTGCTCAGTGCTCTGTGTGTGTGGTTTTTTTTACCTTCCTCCTGGCAACACTTAAATGGAATTCAAATCCCAAATGTCATGGGCTTCTACTAAGCTGAAACTAGTTAGGAAAAGCTTCTCTAAGGAAGCCAACCATGTGCAAGCTCCTTGTTAATGAAGAGACTTAATGGTGGGTTAGATGGTACAATGGGATTGAATAGTGCCCTTTTCACCCCTGCTTGGCACCATTCCTGTAACCCAGGTGGCTGCTGACTCCCACATCCTCACAGGCAGGCTCACCCCCAACCAATTCCAGCACAGACTCAGCTGCATCAACAGCTTCCCCCCAAAAACACTGTCTATTGCACCAAACATATAGTGTTTCTTTTGTGACATTTTTAACTTAAGGTTTCCGGCACCCTAGGGCAGGATCACATTGCATTTCATAGAAAACCTACATGTTCACAAGTCCCTACTGGACATGACCTTCCCAAGTCCCCTCTTGATTCCAAGTCACCACGACACCTCTGTCCCAACCATCTTTCCTCATCCAGCTGGTATCAGAGGCAGTTTGCAGAGTGGTTGAACCTCCAATTTTAGAGTCAAGTGTGTAGATTCCAAACCCAGCTCCAGGACTCTCAGATTGTATAGGCTTAAACCGGAAGCTTCACCTTTCTGCATCTGTTTCTTCTTCTGTAAAACAAATAACGGCGCTTATCTCGGAGTTGTAGTGAGGAGGAAAATCCCATGGACGGAGGAGCCTGGTGGGCTGAAGTCCATGGCAGACACGACTGAGCAACTTCACTTTCACTTTCCACTTTCATGCATTGGAGAAGGAAATGGCAACCCACTCCAGTGTTCTTGCCTGGAGAATCCCATGGACGGAGAAGCCTGGTAGGCTGCAGTCCATGGGGTTGCACAGAGTCGGACACGACTGAAGTGACTTAGCAGCAGCAGCAGTGAGGATTAAACGTGAGCCCTTGACAACAGTGTTTCTCAAGTAGGATGTACTCAGGAAATGAATAAATTAATGGACCCACCCTGGTGGCTCAGATGGTAAAGAATCTGCCTGCAATGCAGGAGACCCGGGTTTGATTCCTGGGTCGGGAAGATCCCCTAGAGAAGGGAATGGCAAAACACTCCAGTATTCTTGTCTGGAGAATCCCATGGACAGAGGAAAATGAGGGGTTACAGTCCATGGGGTTGCAAAGAGTCAGACACGACTGAGCAACTAACACTTTCAACGCTGTCCAATGTAGAAGACAACTTTGCAGGCACAATGTCTAGAGAATGCTCTTTAAAGTGTTTCTCTCCTGACTGGAGCACTGGTAAATACAGCGTTCTCCATCACTTTGCATGGAGAGCCAGAGGTGAAAATGTGTATATACGGGGTACCTTGAAAATGGACCTGGCTTGGTTCATTTCTGAACTCTCGCCACTGCATTTCTGGGGTTTAGAGAGCAGCATTGCCCATCTTAGCTTTCTCTGGGACCCCAAACGCAAAGTCAGTCAAGCTGCCAGACAGTGGTCAGGCCCTAGAGGCAGCCTCTGGAGAGGGCAACCCGAGGAGGGATTTGGGGCTCCTTTGGGAGGTACAGTGCTATGCAAATGCCATTTTGCAGAGACCTGAAAAAATCCATCACTTAGCAACAGTTGACCTTGATCAAAAAGAGACATGAGACTGCTATTGTGACCTTGGGGACCCAGAACTGGAAAACTACCAACAGCAACTGATTGAAAAGGACCCCGAAGGCAGAGGTGTCTGTAAATAGCAATTGGTTTGTAGTGATATGAGGACACAGGGTGGGAGCAAGAGCCAGGCTCTGGAACTAGGGCCTCAGCTCAGCCACAGACAGGCTATGTGACCTGCAGCAAGGGCTAACCTCTAAATACCAGGCCCCTCACCTGTGATGCAGAGACTCCAAGTCTTGTTCTTCAGTGTTATTGCACAGACTACATGGATGACCTATCTGAAGCGCTTAACACAGTGACAGCACAGAATAAATTCCAAATAACCAGTTGCCATTCAGCTGCTAAGTCATATCCAACTCTAATATTGATTTCATATTTGTTTTGAATACCTGGAATTGTATATCTTGTTAGATATAATCATATATAAACTTAATATTTAAATAATACCTAAAATACTTCTACACAAATGTGAAACTGCAAGGACTCTCCCTGGGGAAGGAATGACAAATTCTTTTGAAAATCTCATTTCGTCAATTCGCCTGTCCATCTATTATTCATACACACACATATTCGTGTACATGTGCACATTTATATATGTGAACTTGTCAACATAAAATGCATGTATATATGTGTAAATATCTACACATACAAAGTGTTTGGTGCATGTACACCTACAGATGCACAGGTATAAGTGTCATTAATAGTAGTGCAAATAGTAATGTTAATAATACTAACCATTCACTAAATGGTGAAGTGCCAAACACCATGTTATATGTAATAGACACACGTGCTTTTTTCCATGCTACCAAAAATGAATGCAATGTCTCACGTGTTTGACTCGATATTCAAATCGTCATTTTATAGATAAAAATCATTCAAACCAAGATGATATATGGAGAAGTGAGAGAAGTTACAGCAATGAACTTTGTAGTGCAAAGGTCAAACGCAAGCCTGAATCCATCACTGACACTTCTGGTATGCACCCATGTTTCTGACTTGAACAACTGAATGAATGGAGATTAATGAGTAGGCAGATGGGTGGATAAATGGATCATAAACTGAAACTGGGAAGAGACTTTGGTGATAAAAGTCATGAGTTCACTTTAGAAATGTTGGTTTTGTGGTGCCATTGGATAAATGGATGGTGGCCATGTCCAAGAAGCTAGAGAACATATTGGCCTAGAGAGAAAAAAAGTTTCTGGACTGAAAGTATAGAATTTTCATATTTACTTTGCCTCCCTGAGCCTCAGTGTTCCCTTTTGCAAAAAAATTCCTGAAGGAATTTTGAGAATGTTATATTCCACTTCAGACTGAGGTTTCTGGGTGTTTCCCAATTAATAGAGCTCAAATGATGAGACAAACAAATAACTTACAAAAACAAGGATAAAAATGCTGTCTTCCTGGTGCGTGCAGTGCTGTTTTTGAACAAAATCAAAGCCATGGCACAGAGCAGATAGCTCCATGGAAAAGGGACAGTGAGAAAAGATGATAAGGATTCAGCAGCTGCAAGTTTATTTGGCTCATTTTATCATGGAACTCCACATGGCCAAGCTCACACCCTCAGAAGGCAGGAACGTCTGGACTCCCTTTGGATACAGATGGCTAGGCTCCTTTGGCGTCCCTCATCCAGGATAAAGTCCAAAGTTGGTTTAGAATTTGAGTTTCTCCTGAGCTTTCAGGACATCTCCAGGCAGGAAGCCATATTGACTTCATACTGCCTCAAAACATTTTGACTTCATCTAAGTGACTGAAGGGTAACTGAGTTGAATCTTAATTAAATAGGAAAAATGGATTAGGAACAAAATATGTTATTAAGTATCTGAGGGTGTGAGGTTGTCCTGGGAGGCAAAAACTGAAATTTCACCTTGAGAAAGTCGATGGGAAGGGAAGTTTCCTTTCTAATGATAGGAAAGCCCATGAATAGAAAAGGCCCCTGGAGGAAGGATGTGCTGCCTAGTGAGAGACCCAACTTGGCATCTGAAGAACATAGTTATTTCTATTCCTAATGCCTAAATCTGGCATTTTATCTTGAGCAAGCAACCAAGACCCTCTGACCTTCAACTTTCTTGTCTATGAAATGGGGATTTAACTTGAAGTTAGTCAGAACTTTGGGGTTGCAAATGACAGAAACCCAGCTTGATGTGGTTGAAGCAAAGGAGGGGATTTATTAGGCCTTTCAAATTTCTAGAAAAACAGAGGATGTGGATCCAAGGACTCAGACCTTATCAGAGCTCTCTCTCCCTCCTCTAATATGTCCTCTCTGCACGGACTTCTCTTGGCCTTTTTGTTCTTGGAACTGAAACTCTCCAAGAAACTGGAATGGTAGCTGCTGAAGCTCTGGGGCTCACTTCTCCCCATCTTCACTAATAGAGAGAAAAGGTTGCTCTGCCCTGGGGAGAACTCTAAGTCGCCTAGTTTGGGTCATCACCTAGCTCTGCATCACCACCCCTAGTCATGCCCTAGGGAGGCAAGGTAGAGGAAGGTGACAGCTCACCTTTGCACCACTTGTTAGAGGCTGATAGGAGGATACGAGATATGATTTATTAAAGGTGGTCATGTTGGCTCCAGAAGTAAAAGGTGGGGCCAGATAAGAGGAATAAACACCCATTACAGCTTCTTTCTATCACAGGGCTATTGTAAGAGTCAAATTAGATAACGGATGTGAAAGTGTCATACAAATATCACTATTACGTTAATGTCCTATTATTATCTTGTTACTTAAAATATTGATGAAATAACAGAAAATTATCAACATTAGAGGCAGGTATATTTCTCAAAATGAATGTAGAGAAATTCATATCACCAAGTAAAGAACACAATCAGCCTTTGTTTATATTTCAAGAAACTGCTGTCTACCCCACCATGAGACATAGAGATGCATCCCAGAGCCATTTGAACAAGAGAATCCAAACTGGACCATTCATTCAACCACTACTGAGTTAACGTTAAGACTGTTCCAAGCTCCATGTTACACTGAGAGGCAAAGATAGTCTAGTCTAGTGATCATCTCCCTCAAGGAGCCCAAAGTCTAGATGGAAGAAAGATAAAGGGAAAATTGCTCTTGTTTTGTGTGGTACACCCTTAGAAAAAGGAATGTCAAAGGCACTGGGGAACATGCATGGAAACAAGCAAGTGGTTCATTCATCAATGTAGCCTGGCAATATTGGGTGGAACCAGTAAAGAAGGCTTGGGGGTACTGTGTGATTGGCTCATATGCATCTGGGCTTGTTAAGGACTGTCTTAGTTGTCACCTGTTGACCTGATTTAATCATTAATAGCACTGCCAAATCTTTCCTCTCAAAATAGACCCAGATTAGATGATAGATTACACTATCTCTATGGCTAGCAACCTTTAATTGGGGCAGTTGTGTTTCAGACATTCCAAATATAGAGAAGAGAGCACAGGCTTGGAAGTCAGGTAAACTTACAGTGTTCAAATTACATTTCCATTTATAGGCCCTGTGACCTTAGAAAAGTAACCTCAACTCCTGAGCCTATTAGTGAAACACAGACCCTTATTATACATGGAAAAGCATCCTATGTGTGAGAGGTGCATGATAGATTGGAAACCCTTACCCAAACAATAATTGCACATACCAATAAATGACACTACCATTGTGGGGTCAAGTCCTATGACACATCTTAGATTCTTTTTCTTACTTTCCAACATGAAAACATGAAGTCCATACTAGTTATATAAGTTACAACTACAAGTTATAGCAACTCTATCTCCTGCATTTATCTTGATAATGTCAGTACCTTGGGTTCACAGAAGAAAAGCTATCACAAACCATGTCATCTCCTCATTTAAAGTTACGAGTAGCCTTTGATCTTGTTGTCTGAGCAGTTCAGGCAAACACCACGGACTGATTGTGACTAGATTCTTTCCCACTGAAGCTAGGAAGAGATTTAAGGTTTCCTACTCAAGTGTTCTTTCCAGACTTCAGATGACTTAGGGCAGGTTGTGGCTTTGGCTGAATGCTAAAGGTGAGAGCCTTTGGGAGGATCTCAGAATGCTTCAGGATCGATTTATTTTTCTACCGTTATCACAGAGGAACTTTCTAATGGGATTTCATGTTCCTATTAAGGTCATATTAACTCAGTGTTCATTTTCCCTTCAAATCCAGAGAAGTCTCTAAACGTCTTCCCACTTTCCAAAACTACCTAAGGAATAAGGGAAAGAAGTGCAAGAGGGGGATGTTGTTACCATGGTGAGGCGGAACGGTTGTGGACCAGTTGTCAGAAATCCCGAGATTCAGGCTGATTCTGTCTGGGCTGCTTATGTGAACTTGGACTGAACTGAGCTTCCAGTTGCCCATCTGTAAATGGAGCAGGATTAAATCATCTCTAATGATCTTCTGGCTCTGAGTTTTTACAGCCAGTGACCTTGATGAATTGAGCTATGGCTAGAAGAACTAGAGATTTCCTCTCCCGCCCAAAATGCTCTGGCTGCTTCTCCAGCTTTCACCTAAACTCTAGGCTTCACTATGCTGTACTGTCAGTATCTTCCTACTTGCGTAATGAATTTGAATTTCAGCCTCAGATTCAGGCAGGCAAAAAGGAGACATTTTTGTCTATGATCTAACTTAACTTAGAACTCTGAGCACTCATATTTTTCTGGGAGGGGAGAAACTGAATGATGCAAATTCAAGGTAAACTCAGTCTCTTAAAAAAAAAAAAAAGCTTCCCTGGCAGTCCAGTGATTAAGAATCCACGCTTTCACAGCAGGGGACACGAATTCACAAATTCAATCCCTGCTCAGGGAACTAAGATCCCAGAATGCATGCCAGGTGGCGTGACAAAAAAAAAAAAAAAAAGAATTCACACTCTCGTATCCATTTAGATTCCTCTTTCTCTGTTTTCTCCTTTCCTTCTCCCAGGATGATCTAAATTAGATTTGAGAAACGCACCCACCACCCTGGCTTCCTTTCCTGACCACAGGCATGGCGAGGAGCCTCTGCCCTGCCACAACCACTGCTCTTCTGCCTTCAGCCTGGCCCTGAGGCATTGCCAGGCTGTTTCTTCTCAGGGTTTCAGATGTGATGTGAATCATGGGAGCCGTCTGATTCTGGTCCCCACAGACACATCTGAGACCTCTGTTGTTCCCATCCCGGGACTCTGGCTGAGGTTCTCTTAGAAATATTTCCCATAGGCCTCCCTCTCTGCCCTCATCTCCTGTTTCTCCTGTAACCAACATGATATTTACTAAGTCTAAGGTGGAAACTGTTCTACCACAGTCCATGTACATGAAAGCAATCATTGACACTAAGTCCTCCAGCCCAGTGGTTTTATGAAGCCAAATTTGTAACTTAAAAAAAAAAGAAAGAAAGATAAAGCATTTCTGTCTAAAATTCTAAACTCTTGCAGTTAGTAGCCTAAATTTTAAAGAAACTTATTCTGTGTTTCAAGAGTTTATTTTGGAATCTACCAATATTTTTTCTTGGTTATATATGTTCTCCTCCTGAGTGCAGGGTATGTGTTCCTTGAAAGTGGCAGATGTGAAATGGGTACAAAGGAGTGGAGCAGGCATGAACTGCGAGATGACTTTGGCCAATGTCTCAGAATATTGTCCTTTTGCAATTGACTGAGTCACCGATGGTCGCTGAGTCTCTGAAAAAGCAAAACTGTAATCATGACCATTCAACTCTGAACCTCCAGTTTGCTCCAAATGCTCAGAGTGTGCATAATACATTTCTTAGACAGTCTTAGCCATAGAACTTTGTGTCTCCTCTTTAAGTTACCTTCAACCTGAAAACTTCTACTTACATTTTCATTTCTCTAAGGTTCAAAGGAAAGAACAGGGAGATAATCCATTTCATTTCTTTTTTATTCCAGAATGCTATGTCAAAGGAATAATGCATCTGCCTTTATTCAGTGATAGAATATACTGTTCATTATATCCATTAACTTCTTGTGGATCCCCTCTCTGAAGGGAAACATCATTAGCAGAGAAACATCATTTGTGGGGACTGTTTTACATCCAGAATTATACACATTGAATCAGCAGCACAGAGGATAAGTGTTAGGGGAGATTTAGACTGCTGAGCATTGGAAAAAAAATAATGTCATTTGCAGGGATAAAAGAGATAATATGGTACCCAGGGATGTATAGGCGACGAGATGTACCAAAAGGTGGAGTGAAAGAGATGTGCAGGTGGAGGGCTGATGGCGCTAAATCTTCCCCAGCCCCAGATGAGTGTGCGGTCTCAGCTCTATGGATGAGCAGGGATTCCAGTTCTGAAAACCAAAGCTCATCACTCGGATCCAGAACCCAGTCTGGCTAATATCCAAACTGAAATTTTTTGCCCAAGATAAGGACCAAGAAATGTACTGATTTTTTTTTTTGTATCAGCACTTCCTTTCATGAAGGCAGAAAGAGGTGGCCCCCCTTCCTCTCCCACCCTCCTTACCACTCCCCCTGAACTCCACGTCACTCCTTCTCCTGTTTCTCCAGCCTCTGCCTTGCCTCTGACTTCATTGCTTCCAACCTCAAATGTGCTCTCTTTTCCTCCCCAGCCAAGTTTGGAAAGTGGTCTACAGGGACACTCTGGACACTGCCTCCCCTCCCAGCTACTCTGCAACCCACTGCAGTTCTGGGTCCCAGAGACTTGGGACGACAGACTAGGAGCCCCACAGGACAACTGTTTCATTTCTCTTGTCCTCCGACCTGCAGCACAGGGTCTGACCCAGAGTAAGAAACGTCTGATAGGTGACAGGTACCTGGGCAAGGTCCTGAAGGAGAAAACAGCAACGCACTCCGGTATTTCTGCCTGGAGAATCCCATGGACAGGGGAGCCTGGCGGGCTACAGTCCATAGGGTTGCAAACAGTCAGACACAACTGAGCGACTGAGCATAGCACCTGGGCAAGGCTGGCTAACTGAGCTACTGAGAGATTCACTGAAGGTAAATCTCTTAAAAATCCTCAATGGCTGGATTTTTTTTAATACTCATAACAGTAAAGGAATACAGACAATCTATAACAAGCTGTCTTTTTTTTTTTTTTAATCCAGTAGCTGAGTGGCCCCTGTCATGCACCATAACAAAGACCAAGGTCTTGAGACAAGGTAGGACTGTTTGCTTGCCTCAGGCAGGCCTGTCGCTTTAAGCAGTAGTTCAGGATCGGGAACAGAGCTGGGATGGGGCAGTGTCTCTGTGACTCTGAGCACCAGCAGCCACCAGCAGTGGTGAGCGACACGGGAGGAGAGGGCGGTGCCAGGGCATGGCGTGCCTCTTCTGCCGCCGTCCCTTTGCATTAGCCCATCCACAGCGATAGGGAGCTGTGTGCTTCTTGCTAGTGTGCGGGCCTGGGGAAAGGTGGGGGGAAGGAGGCTCAGGGGGTTCAGCGAGGAAAGCCCACCTGCAGCAGCTGCGATGGGGGTGGAGCACGGACCCCCCCTTAGGGTACCAGCCCGGCTCTCACCTACTGTGGGCAATCGTGCTCAGAGAGAAACATAGGAACCATCCCTGCTGAACGGGGCTGTGGTAACGGTAAAAGGAACCAGCATCTGGGAGCCTGGTCCCGTTCCCAGTGGATGCCTGGTCCCTTCCCACCTCCAAGAATCCAGCAGCCTAGGAACTGGCAACATGGAGTGCTGTCTTAGAGCTGGGTTCTGCTTGCCAGCCAGAGGTGTGAATCCTGCTAGCTTTTCATATACAGCATTTGGGAAATGAGAATTCCAACTTTTTTTCCAGCTTTGCTGGGGAAAAAAAGGGAAACTTGATACCACCTCCTCCCCTCGGGAGGCTCTGCAAGGCCTGGAACCGAGTCTGCCCAGCCTGCACTGGGTGTAAGACACCTGGAGGAAGTCAAGGCTCCATAAATATGCTTTCTATAGTCAAGGAACGGCAACCACAATATCCATCGTTTCTTAGTGCTTTATAGTTCTCGAAATGTTTCTGCTACACGATCTCATTAAATATGTGCTGCTAATGAAAGAGATGGGCATTAAGTGTAGTAATTTAGGGTTCAAATCCTAGAACTCACAAGCTATATGGTTTGGGCCAATTACCGTTCCTTTCTTAGTCTCAGTTCCTCACTTAAAATATGGGGTCATACCAGAATCTATTACCTGAGGTGTGTGGGAAAGACGATAAAGACGATAGAGGCAGAGGACTCGGTGTGGTGCCCGGGACTTATTAAATGTCCCATACAAGTTACCGTCACTGTCACACGTGCTGAGTTGCTTCAGTCATGTCTGACTCTGTGTGACCACGTGGACTGCAACACACAGCCTCCTCTGTCCAGGGGATTTTCCAGGCAAGGATACTGGAGTGGGTTGCCATGCCCTCCTCCAGGGGATCTTCCTGACCCAGGGATCAAACCCGCTTCTCTTCCATCTCCTGCATTGGCAGGCAGTTTCTTTACCACTAGCGCCACCTGGGAAGCCCCATTTCCCAGAGAGCTGAGGCCAGTTGCCATGGTCATGTGGTAATTCAGTGTCAGAACCAGGACTGGAACCCAGACGTTTGACTCCAAATGAGTTGCTGTTTCTTTTCTATGATTGTAACACCTACCTCTTGTTTCTCGGGTGCCAGACACTGTGTTAAGTATCCTTCGTGTACTATCTCTTTTTATGCTCAAGATGATACTGAGATGGCTCCCAAAATTGTGATCATTTTACAGATGAGAAGACTGAGAAGCATTAAGGTGACATGGCCAAACACGAAAGGATGCTCAACATCGCTAATATCAGGGAAACGCAAATCCCAATGAAATATCACTTCACACCTGTCAGAGTGACCGTCATCAAAAACAACACAAATAACAAATGCTGGTGAGCACATGGAGAAAAGGGAACCCTTGTACACTATTGGTGGAAATGTATGCTGGGAGAGCCACTGTGGAAAACAATATAGAAAAACTCTAAAATCCTAAAAGAACTAAAACTAGAACTAACATATGACCAAGCAATTCCACTCCTGGGTATGTATCCAAAAAAAGAAAAACACTAGCTAGAGAAGATACACACACCGTGATATTCATAGAAGCATTAGTTATAATGGCCAAGATATGGAAGCAATCCAAGTGTCCATCAACAGATGAATGTAAAGGAGTGGTGTCACACACAATGGAATATTACTCAGCCACAAAAAGAATGAAAGTTTGCCATTTGCAGGATTATGGATGGACTTGGAAAATACTATGCTAAATGAAATAGAGAAAGAAAAATGCTATAAGTTATCACTTTTATATCAAATCTAAAAAACACAACAAACTAGTGAATGTAACAAAAACGAAGCAGACTCACTTACAAAGTATCAGTTACCAGTGTGGAGAGGGAAGGGAAAGGGGCAACAGGGGGAGAGAAGATTAAGAGTACAAACTGTTATGTATAAAATAAACTATAAGAATACAGACAAAATATTATAATAACTGCAAATGGAGTATAACCTGTAAAAATTATACATCTATATTGTACACCTGTAACTCGTATAATATTGTGTGTCAACTATTGTACAACAAGTTACTATTGTGTCCGATTCTTTGCAACCCCATGGACTGTAGCCCGCCAGGCTCCTCTGTCCATGGGATTTCCCAGGCAAGAATACTGGAGTGGGTTGCCATTTCCTTCTCCAGGGGATCTTCCTAACCCAGGGATAAAACTCATGTCTCCTGATTGGAAGGCAGATTCTTTATCACTGAGCCACCTGGGAAGCCCAACATCAATCTCACTTCAACTAAAAACAAAAGGTAGCATGGCCAAGGCCACAGTGTCCTTACACGGAGAAGCTGGACACACACCCAGGCAGCGCGTGCAGTGCTCACGCCGCTAGCCACCTGGTCCTACTCTACTTTCGCCGGGGTCAGAGACAGTCAGAGTCAGCTCACTACAGCCAGGAGGTAGAGATTAAGGAATTTTACTGCCTGACTGTTAAACCGCTGGAAACCGGAAACTGGTCATGAACGTGGGAGTATTTACACCATAGGAATTAGCACATACTACAAATCAGAGTTTTGTTTTTTAACCTGATAGCCAGTTTACCAGTCTACTATCTTTTTGAATACGACTAGGCTTCCCTCGTGGCTCAGTTGGTAAAGAGTCTGCCTGCAATGCAGGAGGTTTGATCCCTGGGTCGGGAAGATCCCGAGGAGGAGGAAATGACAACCGATGCCAGTATTCTTGCTTGGAGAATTCCATGGACAGAGGAGCCTGGCCGGCCACCATCCATAGGGTCCCAAAGAGTGGGACATGACTGAACGACTAACACTTGACCAACTTATATTTGAAAGATGTTTCTTCTCAATTCCTAGTCATTGTTATTTGGGAAAACTTGGCAAAAGCAGATGGTGAAGAGTGTTTGTCTCATCCTGACACAATCATTTTCTCTCACCGGGGCTGAAAGTATGTGGCCTGATAATGTCACATAAGACTTAATTGGTCCCTTGCCTATAGATGGCTGCAGTGCTCCTGGTTGGGGAGCGTTTCTGTCTGCACTAATGAGTGGTGTGTCCACACTTGGCAGGGGCCCTCCTGCTTTTCAGCCTGAGAAGGTATAAACTGGCTGTTTCATACCACAGCGCATTAACACACACCACCCAACAGGTGCTTTGCAGAGAAGCTGACAGAGTTATCCAGTGTTTATTCACTCAGTTGACAAGCTTTCACCTAGTACTCTCACCAGACTTGAACAAGACAAAGAGATGAGTCACCTTCAGCCCTTGTCGTCAGGAGTCTCAAGGTCTTAGGGAAGAGACAGATAAGGTAGGAGACAGCTGGGAAATTCTGTAGTAAGTGTTGGACTCTTTCTGCATACAGTACAGTGGTAACACCAGGGAGGATGGAGGACTTGGGTCTGAATCAAGAAATCAAAGAAATCAGCAGTGGTGTAGGAATCTGTGGATGTCCAAGAATTCACAGATGGTTTTGCAAAGAACGAAGGAAAAAGGGCACTCCAGACAAAGGAAACAGGATATACAAAGGCTGGGAGGAGTTCAAACAGAGGGTGTTCACAGAGTTCACAGTGTGTTGGGTTAGGGAGTATGATGAGAATGGAGAGATGGCCAGAGGTGAAGTTACAAAGGCCTGAGAAGTAAGATGTATTAGTTTACTTTTGTGTGTAACAGAATATCCCACAACTTAAAGGCTTAAAAAGACCCTGATGCTGGGACTATTGAAGGCGGGAGGAGAAGGGGATGACAGAGGATGAGATGGTTGGATGGCACCACCACCTCGATGTATTTGAGTTTGAGTAAGCTCCGGGAGTTTACTCATGGACAGGGAAGCCTGGTGTGCTGCAGTCCATGGGGTCACAAAGAGTCAGACTTGACTGAGTGACTGAACTGAATGGCTTAAAACAATATATCACTTCTCATGTCTCAGAATTTCTATGAGTCTGAAGTTCAGGAGTGGCTTAATTGGGTACTTCTGGCTCTGAGTTCCTCATGCAACTTTATCAGGCATCAGCCGGGGATACAGGCTTAACTGGGGGGAAGATCCACTTTCAAGGTAACCTGCTCACATGGCTGACAAGTTAGTGCTGGCTTGGGGTCTCAGTTCTCCACAACTCTCAGCTGCAGAGAACTGCCTGGGGGTCCTCATTGCATGGAGGCTGGCTTCCTCTTGAGTGAATGATTGAAGAGAACAAAGTGGAAAGTAGGATGCTTTCTGTTACCAAGCCTCCGCTGTCACTCCACTCATCACTTCACGGCAATCTATGGGTCCTCCAGACCAACCCCGATTCACTGTGGGAGGAGGCTGTGCTAGGGCACTCATGCCACCAGGCAAGGATTACCGAGGGCTGTCTTGGAGGCTGACCGTCACATCTGGTTAGAAGTTAGGATTTTGTCTTATAGCTGATGGAAAATGTTGGAAAAGAAAGCAAGAGCATGTGTCCTTCTTGAGCATCAAAACCATGACAAGAAGCGAGAGAATGAAAGTAGTGTATTCACACGGAGTGTGCATTGCCTTCTGATTCTTGAAAATCCTCTTGCAGTTCTCAGATGAATTCTGTCACTTGTTACCTGTGCGACCTTGGACAAGTCTCTTCCCTTCTCCTAGCTTCAGCTCCCTGTTCTGTAAAATAGGATTTATTTTATCTGTCTCTCAGGGTTACTGAAAGACTTGGAAACATAATTCATTCAAAAGGCTTGGAACAGTGCTGGGAACTCAGTAAGTGCTAAATAAGGAGCAGTTGTTATGATGATCAACATGGTGGAGACCAATACTTCGAGTCATACAATGAAGACTGGATATCCATCCATTCCCCGGAGGAGGACCTACAGCTTGTTTGGCCAGGACTTCTGCTCCTCGCAAAAAGCCAGATGCCCTGCCAACCACTTCACTGACTAGGAGGGTGAATTTGAAGTGTGAGCCTATTGGTCATGTGCCTATTGGCCATGTTCAATGATTTGTATCCCTTCTAAATTTTCATTTTCTTTTTTGGGATTTTCAATGCTGAAGTGTGTGTGTGTGTGTGTGCACTCAGTCGTGTCTGACTCTTTGTGGCCCCAAGGACTGTAGCCCACCAGTCTCCTCTGTCCATGGAATTTTCTAGGCAAGAATACTGGAGTGGGTTGCCATTTCCTTCTCCATGGGAACTTTCCAATTCAGGGATCAAACCCATGTCTCTGTATCTCCTGCATTGCAGGCAGATTCTCTACCACTGTGCCACCCAACAACTTTCATATATGATGCTGTTGTTTATTTGCTAAGTCACATCTGAATCTTTTTGTGACCCCATGGACTGTAGTCCACCAGGCTCCTCTGTCCATGGGATTTCCCAGGCAAAAATACTGGAATGGGTTGTTGTTTCTTTCTCAAGAGATCTTTCCATCTCAGCGGTGGGATCCATGTGTCTTACATTAGCAAGTGGATTCTTTACTACTGAGTCACAAGGGAAGCCCTTTCATAAATAACATCAGTTCAGTTCAGTTCAGTTGCTCAGTTGTGTTCGACTCTGTGACCTCATGAACTGCAGCATGCCAGGCCTCCCTGTCCATCACCAACTCCTGGAGCTTACCCAAACTCATAACATACAGCAGTGCTAATTATATTTATCGTGTTGTATGTCATATCCTGAGTGCTTATTTATCTTATAACTGGAAGTTTATACCTTTTGACTGCTTTCATCCAATTTCCCTCCCTTCATCTGCACCTCTGGTAACCACAGATCTGACTCTTTTTCTATGAGTTTGTTTGTTTGTTCTGGAGGTATAATTGACTTACAGCAGTGTATTAGTTCTTGTTACACAACAGAGTGATTTGATGTTTCTATGCATTTCAAAACGAACACCGTGCTAAGTCTCATTATGATGTGTCGCCACACAAAGAAATCACTTAGTTATTGATGACACGCCCCACACTGTTCATTTCATACCTATAATTCATTTCTTTTGCAACTGAAAGTCTGTGCCTCTTAGTCCCCAGCCCCTTCACTTCTGGCAACCACCTTTTTGGTCTCTGTAGATATAACTCCTGTTTCTATTTTGTTACGTTTGTTGATTTTTTTTTTAGATTCCACATATGAGTGAAATCATACAGTGTTTGTCTTTCTCTGTCTGACTTAGTCTCTGGGCCCACCTGTGTTGTCACAAACAGCAGGATTTCATTCTTCTTTGTGACTGAGTAATACTCCTCTGTGTGTGTGTGTGTGTGTGTGTGAGTGATGTCTTCTTTATCCATTCATCTACTGAGGGACGCTTATGTTGTTTATATCTTGCCTATTGTAAATCTTTTCCCTTTTTTGTGTTTTTGATGCTACAGAAACAATAGCACAAACACAAGAATATCTGTGGCAGCGTTTTTATAACAGCCAGAGAGAGAGAGACAGAAAGACAGACAGAAAAAAGAGAAAGTTAAGGTCCCCAAAATTAAAAGCTTAAATAATTTACAGTACATTTAGATAACAGAAACAGGCTCTCCAGTGAAAAGGATTCACTGAAGAGAAAGGAAAATATACGTCCACACAAAGACTTGTCCAAGAATGTTCATAGCCTCACTCATAATAGCCCAAAGTTGGAGACCGCCGGAATGTCCATCAACTGGTGAACGGAAATCAACATGGTACATCCTTGCCGCGGACTGCTGCTCAGTCATAACGGGACCAAAACTGAGTGTGACAGAAATGAACCACAAGAACCCTGTGCTCATTAGGGAACCTTGATGCAAAAGGCCACATATTGTGTGATTCCATTGATACGAAATGTCCAGAATAAGGAAATCCCCAGGCAATGAACCATTCCCTAGGGGTGCGAGTGTGAATAGAGAGTGGCTGCAAATGAGCCCCAGGTTCCTTTTAGGGGTGATGGAGAAGTACAAAATTGGATGGCAGCGATGGCTGTGCAACCAGTGAATTTACTGCAGATCATTGAGTTGTACACGTAAAGTGAATGAATGTTATACTATGCAAATTATGTTTCAGTAGAGATGCTTCAGCAAAGGAACGCTGCAGATCTTTGTATATTGACCTAGGCAGATATCTAGGATAAGTAATGACAATAAAAATAGCACATTGCAAATTAATATAGAGATGAGCATTGCTTTCCTTACAAAGAAACTGAAAAAGGTATAACATATTTTCATGTGCCTCTTGACTATCTGTATGTCTTCTTTGGAGAAATGTCTATGTAGGTCTTCTGCCCATTTTTTGGATTGGGTTGTTTGTTTTGATGACATTGCTGATTATTCGAGAAATACAAATAAAAACTACAGTGAGATATGACCAACACCAGTCAGGATAGCTATCATCAAAAATCCACAAACAATCAATGCAGGATAGCTATCATCAAAAATCCACAAAACAATCAATATGGAGAAAGTGGAAGCCCCCTACACTGTTGGTGGGAATGTAAATAGTAAATTGATACAGTCAATGAGGAGAACAGTATGGAGGTGTCCTCAAAAATTACAAATAGAGTTACCATATGATCCTGCAGTCCCACTCCTGGGCATATCCAGAGAAAAATATGGTCTGAAAGGATGCATTCACCCAATATTCATTACAGCACTGTTTATAGTAGCCAAAATATGGAAACAAGCTAAATATCCACCAACAAAGGAATGGATAAAGAAGATGTGGTACACATATACAATGGAATATTGCCCAGCCATCGAAAAGAATAAAATCACGCCATTTTCAGCAACATGTGCCAAGCTAAAAAAAATAGTCATAGCCTAAAAGATGAGAGTTATGTTCTGTTGGGTGGAAATTTTTAGATTCAAGCCCCAGAGACAGCATCTCAAGTAACCCTGAGAGAACTATTTCTAGGAGGCCATGCGGAGGAGTCAGGTTATATAGACATTTGCAATGAGGGGCAAGGAGCTAGAATATCAAAGATTATTGTTAATTAAGGAAAACCAGATATCCCAAATTAAGGAATTTAGAGCTTTTCTGTGTATGGGAAGATGCAAGAGTCTGGGCTCACTGCAATCATTGCTGCCATATGCATCTCAGCTCCCTGGGGCCAGCATTTTGCCGCTGGATTTTTCTCAGCATTAGTTCCTGGTTCACCAGAGGGAGTGGCGGAGGCAGTGGCAGGCACCTGATAGCTACTGGATGGCAGGTATTGTTTTTTCCTGACTTTACACATGGACTCTACACAGCGGACTGTCCTTGTCCTACAAAGCCCTAGATGTAGAAAGAAATGTCAGATGGGGATGGAAGTTAGCAGCTTTGTCTGGGTTCCAATTGGTATCAAAAAACATTTTTAAGGCAAACCATTTGCCTCGTTTCCAAGGCAAACCATTCAATATCACAGTAATCCCTGTCTATGCCCCAATCAGTAATGCTGAAGCTGCTGAAGTTGAATGGTTCTATGAAGACCTACAAGACCTTCTAGAATTAACACCCAAAAAACATGTCCTTTTCATTATAGGGGACTGGAATGCAAAAATAGGAAGTCAAGAAACACCTGGAGTAACAGGAAAATTTGGTCTTGGAGTACAGAATGAAGCAGGGCAAAGACTAATAGAGTTTTGCCAAGAAAATGCACTGGTCATAGCAAACACCCTCTTCCAACAACACAAGAGAAGACTCTACACATGGACATCACCAGATGCTCAACACCAAAATCAGATTGGTTATGTTCTTTGCAACCAAAGATGGAGAACCTCTATACAGTCTGCAAAAACAAGACTGGGAACTGACTGTGGCTCAGATAATGAACTCCTTATTGCAAAATTCAGACTTAAATTTAAGAAAGTGGGGGAAATCACTAAACCATTCAGGTATGATCTAAATCAAACCCCTTATGATTATACAGTGGAAGTGAGAAATAGATTCAAGGAATTAGATCTCATAGAAAGAGTGTCTGAAGAACTATGGAAAGAGATTCATGACATTGTATAGGAGGCAGTGATCAAGACAATCCCCAAAGAAAAGAAATACAAAAAGGCAAAATGGCTGTCTGAGGAGGCCATACAAATAGCTGAGAAAAGAAGAGAAATGAAAGGCAAAGGAGAAAAGGAAAGATACACCAATCTGAATGCAGAGTTCTAAAGAACAGCATGGAGAGATAAGGAAGCCTTCCTCAGTGGTCAGTGCAAAGAAATAGAGGAAAACAATAGAATGGGAAAGACTAGAGATCTCTTCAAGAAAATTAGAGATACCAAAGGAACATTTCATGCAAAGATGGGCACAATAAAGGACAGAAGCAGTATGGATCTAATAGAAGCAGAAGAGATTAAGAAGAGGTGGCAAGAATACACAGAAGAGCTATACAAAAAATATCTTCATGACCCAGAAAACCATGATGGTGTGATCACTCTCCTAGAGCCAGACATCCTGGAATGGGAAGTCAAGTGGGCCTTAGGAAGCATCACTACCAACAAAGCTAGTGGAGGTGATGGAATTCCAGTTGAGCTATTTCAAAACCTAAAAGATGATGCTGTGGAAGTGCTGCAGCCAATATGCCAGCACATCTGGAAAACTCAGCAGTGGCCAAGGACTGGAAAAGGTCAGTTTTCATTCCAATCCCAAAGAAAGGCAATGCCAAAGAATGTCCAGACTACTGCACAATCACACTTACCTCACACGCTAGCAAAGTAATTCTCAAAATTCTCCAAGCCAGGCTTCAACAGTACGTGAACCATGAACTTCCAGATGTTCAAGCTGGTTTTAGAAAAGATAGAGGAACCAGAGATCAAATTGCCAACATCTGCTGAATCATCAAAAAAAAGCAAGAGAG
>NW_011494824.1:214737-242284 GCF_000754665.1 Bison bison bison | reverse complement strand
GATGGTGACTGCAGCCATGAAATTAAAAGATGCTTGCTCCTTGGAAGAAAAGCTATGACCAACCTAGACAGCATATTAAAAAGCAGAGACACTACTTGGCCGGCAAAGGTCCACCTAGTCAAAGTTGTGGTTTTTCCAGTAGTCATGTATGGATGTGAGAGTTGGACTATAAAGTAACGTGAGCACCGAAGAATTGATGTTTTTGAACTGTGGTGTTGGAGAAGACTCTTGAGAGCCCCTTGGACTGCAAGGAGATCCAACCAGTCCATTCTAAAGGAGATCAGTCCTGAATATTCATTGGAAGGACTGATGCTGAAGCTAAAACTCCAATACTTTGGCCACCTGATGCGAAGCGCCAACTCATTTGAAAAGACCCTGATGCTGGGAAAGATTGAAGGTGGGAGGAGAAGGGGATGACAGGATGAGATGATTGGATGGCATCACCAACTCTATGAACATGAGTTTGAGCAAGCTCTGGTAGTTGGTGATATAGACAGGGAAGCCTGGCATGCTGCAGTCCATGGGGTCGCAAAGAGTCAGACACAACTGAGTGACTGAACTGACTGATGGGGCTTAGAAATTCACATTTGGAGGGCCAGAATCACTGATGGCTGTGACATCCTTGTTTATTGACATAGCAGGAAATACGTAATTTCTCCTGTGGAAGGGCCTAGAGATTGTCATACTGAGTGAAGTAAGTCAGACAGAGAGAGACAAATATCATATGATATCACTTATATGTAGAATCTAAAAAAAGGATGCAGATGAACTTATTTACAAAACAAAAACAAACTGAGACTTCGACAATGAACTTATGGTTACCAGGGGGACGGCAAGGGGAGGAATAGTTAGGGAGTTTGGGACTGACACATACACACTGCTATATTTAAAATGGATATCCAGCAAAGATCTACTGCATAGCACAGGGAACTCTGCTCAATATTATGTAACAACCTAAATGGGAAAAGAAATTGAAAAACTGAATCACTGTGCTGTATACTTGAAACCAACACAACATTGTTAATCAACTATACTCCAACATAAAATAAAAAGTTTAAAAAAATTAAAAAGGTATATGTGTACATGCAGTTATATTTGAAATATCACTGGGAAATTTCAAAAAGTCATTTCAGTTGCTCAGTGGTGTCCAACTCCTTTCCCGTTTTGGAACCAGCCTGTTGTTCCATGTCCAGTTCTAACTGTTGCTTCTTGACCTGCATACAGACTTCTCAGGAGACAGGTCAGGTGGTCTGATATTCTCAGTTCTTTAAGAATTTGCCAGTTTGTTGTGATCCACACAGTCAAAGAGGTCACCCATTAAATAGCTCAGAGTCTAATTTAGTAGGTCTGGGGTGGAGCCCACCAATTTGCATTTCTAACAAGTTCCTAGATGCTGCTGCTCCAACTACAAGAACTGTTACTCTAGATAAATAAGACTGTAAGGTGTCAGAGGGACTAGAGTTCCAGCCCCAGCTGCACCACCGAGTCACTTGATCTCGGGCCAGTCACTTAGGTCTCTGAGCCTCAGCTTCTTTGTCTGTAAAACAGGGATGACTCTTGCCCAGTGCTTGACATCTTACCATGAATGCTTGTTCCCTTCGGCAATCTCTTGTGAAGCATAGTGCTTAGGTACTTAATTAGTGGCTGTGGCAATAAAAAGCAGTGGTCAGAACAAGCTGTGGAGTCAGACAGATCTGGGGATTAATCCCAGTTCTGTGACTTCCTATGAGGACTCAGGCAAGTTCGTTAAACTCTACTAAAGTGAAAGTGAAAGTGGCTCAGTCGTGTCCTGTTCTTTTCGATCCCATGGGCTATACAGTGCATGGAATTCTCCAGGCCAGAATACTGGAGTAGGTAGCCTTTCCCTTCTCCAGGGGATCTTCTCAACCCAGGGACTGAACCCACGTCTCCTGCATGGCAGGCGGATTCTTTACAAGCTGAGCCACAAGGGAAGCCCAAGAATCCTGGAGTGGGTAGCTTATCCCTTCTCTAGATGATCTTCTTGACCCAGGAATCAAACTGGGGTCTCCTGCATTACAGGCAGATTCTTTACCAACTGAGCTATTAGGGAAGCCCTAATTAAAGCCTCTAGCTCTGTACACTTCCTCTTTCTCTTTTATAAAGTTGAGATGAGCATAATATACCTTATAAAGCTTGGACACTATTATTTTGTTTCTGACACAAAATAAACATGGAGTAAAGTAAATTTTTACTGCTGGTAATTGCTTTTGGTCCACAGAACCCTTTGCTTTTGCAGTAAGTATAAGCCCCAAAGATGAAAAGTGTGCCCAAAGAGCCAGATATTGAAGGGCATGAATAAATATTCTAAAAGTTTAAATTCTGAATTTCTAAGCCAAAATTTCAAGAAGCAAGGTGAAAGATGTAATACATTCATTTTGAAACTAATTAATGCCCAGTGGATTAAGATGGGATAAAAGTTGTGCTGAGGATTCATATTCTAAAGTTAGAAAAGCCAGGGATGAAATTAGTCCCAGGGCTAGACTCGATTCCTGACTCTCCTGTGGTCATTTGAGAAGATGGACAGCTTGTTAGTAAGTCCACAACTTCTCTCAGCAGTTTTGGTGTTGGCCTTACCCTTGGAGATAAAGAAATTAGGAGCCAGAAGGAATCAGTAAGTTGACTGAGAAACAGAGAAGCCAACCTATCCAGTCAGATGTCCCTCAGCATTGGCCAGTTTGGGGCCAAAATACAAACTCATTTGAATGCCTCGTGTTTTGTTTGGTTCCTTCAATCAGAAGAGTGGTGATGGAAAGTCGAAACATCTTATGCCATTCTTCTGAGGCCCACACGGGGTGAAGATGGAAAAGGTCAAGAAGAAGAGGTGGTCGGTGACAGTGGCTGTGACTCTCCACTGTCTGGTCTTTGAGTAGCAGGCTCAGTGTTGCCTGAAATATAAATGGACCTATGCAGGAGAAAGGACTTCTTTTTCGGTGGAGTTGCAAACAGACTCTCCACTGAAACAATAGAACAGAATTATGCAAGTGGTTTTTTATTTTTTTATTTTTTTACTCTTCTCTAATTTTATTTTATTTTTAAACTTTACATAATTGTATTAGTTTTGCCAAATATCAAAATGAATCCGCCACAGGTATACATGTGTTCCCCATCCCGAACCCTCCTCCCTCCTCCCTCCCCATACCATCCCTCTGGGCCGTCCCAGTGCACCAGCCCCAAGCATCCAGCATCATGCATCGAACCTGGACTGGCAACTTGTTTCCTACATGATATTTTACATGTTTCATTGCCAATCTCCCAAATCTTCCCACCCTCTCCCTCTCCCACAGAGTCCATAAGACTGTTCTATACATCAGTGTCTCTTTTGCTGTCTCATACACCGGGTTATTGTTACCATCTTTCTAAATTCCATATATATGCGTTAGTATACTGTATTTATGTTTTTCCTTCTGGCTTACTTCACTCTGTATAATAGGCTCCAGTTTCATCCACCTCATTAGAACTGATTCAAATGTATTCTTTTTAATGGCTGAGTAATACTCCATTGTGTAATCAAAAAATGGGCCAAAGAACTAAATAGACATTTCTCCAAAAAAGACATACAGATGGCTAACAAACACATGAAAAGATGCTCAACATCACTCATTATCAGAGAAATGCAAATCAAAACCACTATGAGGTACCATTTCACACCAGTCAGAATGGCTGCGATCCAAAAGTCTACAAATAATAAATGCTGGAGAGGGTGTGGAGAAAAGGGAACCCTCTTACACTGTTGGTGGGAATGCAAACTAGTACAGCCACCATGGAGAACAGTGTGGAGATTCCTTAAAAAACTGGAAATAGAACTGCCTTATGATCCAGCAACCCCACTGCTGGGCATACACACTGAGGAAACCAGAAGGGAAAGAGACACGTGTACCCCAATGTTCATCGCAGCACTGTTTATAATAGCCAAGACATAGAAGCAACCTAGATGTCCATCAGCAGATGAATGGATAAGAAAGCTGTGGTACATATACGCAAGTGGTTTTTTAAAAGACTTTAAAAAAAGCCAGCATTTTCTGGAGAGTTATATCTGAAGTCGTTAGCTCTGACATAGAAACTTGATTTCAGGTTCAGCATATTTATTCCCTAATTAATCAATATAATTTTTTGATTGGCTGGTTGAGTCTCAAGTATCTAATACAGATCTCTTGGACAATGTTTCCCTCAACAGCCACATGACCACGTCTTCCCAAGACTTGCAGAAGCAGATAAAGAGGGTAGTACTGGAGGATAATGGATCCAGATTGAGTCCCAGCTCTGTGTCACTAAACAGGTCACTTCTTTTCTGTGATCCTCAGTTGCCTCATCTGTAAAATGGGCTGAGTCCCTATCCCTAAGATTATAGGGATTAGATAAGACAGTGTTTGTGAAATGTGCAGCACAGAGTAAATTGACAATAAATGTAAACTGTTTTACATTGTCAACATGAGGCTGGAAGTAAACCCAATGGCACAATGAACCATTCCTTGGAAATGATGCTTCTCCCTATGAGCATTGATTGAGTTAGCCCAGTATGGCAATTACAGACTCGCTCAATTTTTTTTAAGTCTTTGTTATTGGAGGCAATTAAGTATTCAGAGCCCATAAGCCCAGTTTGCAAAGAAGCTTGTCACATTTAAGAATAGAAGCATGCATTTTATTCTAGCAAGTGTGGAGAAGGGAAAAAGGAGAAGAGAAGAAGGAAAACCACATTTATGGAGTACCCAGTATGTGTCAGGCCCTGTTCTAGACTTCACAGTTGTAAACATTGAGTCTTAGGGGCATAAACAATTTTCCCTGGGTCACACAACTAGTCAATGGAAAATCCAAAATCTGAACTTAAGACTGCTAGAGCTCCAAACCTTTTCCTTGTTCAAAACCAGCATCCCAGCCCTTTAACCATGACCCCTCCCCAACCCATCTGGCAACTCTGTCCCAGAACTCAAAAGACGAGTAAGATGAAAACCTTATTAACACTCAGCTCAAAGAGTCAAACTCCCCACCATGAGTGACAAGTCTCTATGTAAATCCTAATCCATCCTACCCTCTTTCCCCTCATTGGTATCCATAAGTTTGTTTCTCTATTTCTACTTTGCATGTAAGTTCATCTATACCATTCTTCTAGATTCCACATATATGTGTTTGTATATGATATTTGTTTTTCTCTTTCTGACCTAACTTCACTCTCTGTGACAGTCTCTAGGTCCACCCGTATCTCTGCAAAAGGCACAACTGCATTCCTTTTATGGCTGAGTAATAGTCCACTGTATATATGTCGTTGTTGTTCAACTGCCAAGCTGTGTCTGACTCTTTGTGATCAAATGGACTGCAGCATGCCAGGCTTCCCTGTCGCTCACCACCTCCTGAAATTTGCCCAAGTTCATGTCCATTGAATCAGTGATGCCATCCAACCATCTCGTCCTCTGTCCCCTTCTCCTGCCTTCAATCTGTCCCACCATCAGGGTCTTTTCCAGCAAGTCAGCTGATTGCATCAGGTGACAAGTATTGGAGCTTCAGCATCAGTCCTTTCAAAATATTCCGGGTTGATTTCCTTTAACATTGACTGGTTTGATCTCCTTACTTTCCAAGGGACTCTCAAGCATCTTCTCTAAAATACAACTTAAGAAAAATATTTTCCAGCTGCATTTGGATTACAACCCAAGATCCCGAGCACAATCTGCAGGTGACTTCATGCCTTCAACTTTAATCATGCCAAGTTTGTATCCCCAACAAAGCTGGGGCTCACCTCCCTCCAACCACAATGAACTTTTTTTGATTTAGAAACACACCAAGTTCACTTGCCCTCATGGGTTAGCAGATCCTGTTCTCTCTGGAATGCTCTTCAGCTGGGTCTCATAAGACAACATTCCTTCATCCATTGGGTGTCAGCTCTAGTGTCCCACTCTCAAGCCTTTGCCTAAATGCTATTGACTATTGCTGTCTTTCTCCCTTCATTTTCTATGATATGCCTTGTTTACTTTACGCCACGATTAGTTGAAACAGTGCTTTTTAGTCATTAGTTTGGGGATTTGTTAACGGTCGCCTGCTCCAGAGTAGAAATTCTGCGACCCTTGGGCCTTACCTGTCTTTTTCACTACTGCAGTGCCTAGCATGGAGTTTGTGTTTGTGAGCATTTAATGAACATGTCTGAATAAAAAAGTAATTTCTATCAGTTTGGGATACTGTGAAAAGACCCTTGAGGTTTTATACCTCTGTTTCGTCCTCTCTGCCTGGAAGGTGCCCTACTTAAGTCCTTGTCATGTTCAGAGCTCAATCCAGGAGTCAGTTTCTCCCTGAAGTCCCCCCTGCCACTCGCCTATTAGTGACAGCTGGCTTTTGTGCACAGTCTTTCTGTCTTGAATCTGCCTCCATTTTCACCCCTTTCATACTCTATTGTGTTTATTTATTATGTTCAGCTGCCTCACTTGCATCTGAGTTTCCCGAGGACAGAAAAGCCACACTGATCTTGTATTTCACACTTGGTACAATGCCTGGCTAATCAGAAGTGCTTGATGAATGTCTGGGAAATAGGTTGATTTGAAATCAGTTCAATCACATTCATGAAAACAATTTTTCAAAGTTCACAAGCTGTGAAGTATATCCACCCAGGTACATTCAATGTAACAACTATTTATTCAGCAGACTTCAGCAAATAATGAGACTGCCCTGGAACTATAGCTCTGTCAGAGTAACTAAAATTATTAATAAGTCTCTGTCTTCAATTACAGCAGTTCATAAACTCGGGAGTAGGGGTTGCTGACAAGCAGTTGCAATACTTAATTAAAAGGATAGAAATGTGTGTTCATAGCACTCCTCTTCGTGGTTAAGCCTTACATTCTATTCTGGGGGTTCCGAGGGGTGTCTCATCACTGTGCATGCATGCTGCATGCCAAGTCGCTTCATTCGTGTCAGACTCCCTGTGACCCTGTGGACTATAGCCCGCCAGACTCCTAGTCTGCAGGATTCTCCACGGAGTGGGTTGCCATGCCACGCCTCCAGCTCTTATCAGTGTGGTATATACCAAATGTTGTGGGAGTGCATGAAGGAGGGAAAAGTATTGATCACCATGGGATCTGGAAAGATCCTTACGGAGGAGAGGTTTAGCAGTGTCTTTGAACATGAACACACTTCGGCTAGAAGAGAAGAGGAGTCCTGGGTATGCCACTCTAGACAGATGGGAGAGGGACAGCATATGCAGAGACAACAGGAGTAAAAGTTGTGAGAGAGGAAACACAGGCCAAGGGATGAGGGCTGGGCCCCTCTGAGGTCTACTGCAAAATGTTAACCCCTCCTTGCCCCCACCATTTCCCACTGGATGGGATATAATGGTTCTGGGACCATGGTGGCTTGCTAGGAAGTTTTAGGAATGCAGTATCTTCATCTTTGTATAATGCTCAGGCTACCCTAGCAGATTGACTCTCTGGCCAGAGGAGGGCTTCTCAAGTCTGTTTCATCTGTGAAGTGTCCACTCCACTCTTTCATACAAGAAGGTTCTGTCCCTCCCAGGAAAAAGAACATCTTTAAAGGTCTCCAACCTGCCTTAAGGACAGAATGGAAAATGGGCAGGGAGCCCAAGATCAGGCCTTCTGGTCAACCGTGAAACCTGACCAGAAATGTCAG
This sequence comes from Bison bison bison, assembly GCF_000754665.1. Lineage (NCBI taxonomy): Eukaryota > Metazoa > Chordata > Mammalia > Artiodactyla > Bovidae > Bison > Bison bison. Next base: position 234,661 of record NW_011494824.1, on the reverse strand, counting down.
AGTGAGTAAAACTGAAAAATGTAGCCCTTCTTCAGTCTGTGATAGTGGGTGGATCACCTTCTATCCAATATCCTCAACATCTTCCTCTGTAGAATGCGATTACAGCACCTTCCAGCCAAGACTGTCAGCCTCACTGGGGGTAGTGCACCGTTTCTCAATATACTGTCTGTGGAACATTCACAGAAGATGGATGGTTTTGGATTGTGCCAAAGGTATAATTAAGAGACATTCTGACTGCTTCAAAGAGAGGTCTCAATATGTGCTAATATCTTTAATGCCTTACCCCAACATTTTCTTTTCAAAAGAGTAAGAACAACAGCCTTGGTTTGAGCATGTGGAATCTTCCCAGACCAGGGATTGAACTTGTATCCCCTGTATTGGTAGGTGGATTCTTAACTACTGGGTCACCAGGGAAGTCCAAGGTGATGGCATAGAGCTTTCCTTTTGAAGGATAGCTTTTTTTTTCTCCAAGTTAACTGAATAATATTGGTGGGACAAAGCCACAACCTGGTGTTCAGAGCTATTATGGGGTGTAGGGGTGGCAAGCGTGGAGATGGCAGTGTATAAATGGCTAGATTTTGATAAATGGTAGAATAAATTATAGGACAATGATTTATAAATAGTAAGCACAAAGTGAAAAAGTGTTAGCTGCTCAGTCATGTCTGACTCTTTGCAAGCCTGCCGGGTCCCTCTGTCCATGTCATTCTCCCATGAGCCACTGTCAAATGGCAGATCTCATGTGTGTTCTCTGGCTCCAAGTCACTAATTAATACATAATGAGAGTGTGCTGGGTTTCATAATTAAATAGGCCCAGGGACAACCTGAGTGGTCTGCTTTCCAGTTCTGCCTGCCAGTGGCCCACCTGAGGGTGGAGAAGCAGAGGTCGAAGCACCTCTCCTTAATGATTGCCGCCTTAAACTTGGCAAAGGGAGGGTTTACTCAAATTTCCTGCAATAAATTTCCTGTTAATTGGATGGACTTCGCAGACTTCATTTGTCTGGCGAGGACAACCACAGAGCAGCCGGGGTGAGCAGGGGATAATGAGAGGCAGGCAGCTGCAGCGCCCTCGAAAGAAGGAACCCTCAGGCTGTCGTGTTAACCAATCTCTCAGCAGAGCTGTGTCGGCCCTGACATGAGATGCAAGTCCAGTGATCTCCCTAGAGATGATTAGCTCAGAACTTTGTAGAGGAATGAGAGGTACAAATGACTTTGATAAGCTATAGAAAACACTAACTTTCTTCAAGTCTGCTTAGAACGAACATAGCAAGTGGAAGTCCTACCTGGAGTGTTAGAATCAGATTTGTGTAAGAGGATCTGGCAGCAAAGGCTGTAGCCATGGGGCTGACAGATGCTGTAGTCCTAATTGCAGGGAGGCAGGGAATCCTCTAGAAAATAACTCAAGATGTGTCCATGGATGGAGTGGGTACATGCCGGGGCAGGTCTGGCACGCAATTTGTAGGAAAACCATGAAGCATCCTATGAGGGAACTCATCTGGGCTGGCCCAGGACAAAGCCTTTGTTGTCAGAGAAGTATTCTCAGGGACAACGAAGTATCTACCACATAGTGAATACACGATGCCTACAAGTGGAATGAACAATAATGAACAAATTCACCTCCGGCTCCAGCAATGGGCCCCCATTGTGCAACACTCTTCTCTAGGCTGGAGCATGTACAGTTTATTAACATGTTCTCTACCATGAAAGATAATGCTGACAAATAGAGACAGCTCTCGGTTGTTCCTACGTCAGTCGCAGTACAACCCACATTCCTGTCTCTCAGAAGATGAACCGTACTGAGGCAAGGAAAAAATAGAAAAGCTTCAGTTGCTCTTACTCAAAGTCCCTTGATTTTGCAGGCTGGATGACTTGCTTTTCCTTAGAAAATAAAAAAAGGAATTATCCTTCAGTATCTCAAAAATGATGTCTTGATTCCATCATTGACCCACCATTTTTGCTCTAGGGGAGCTAAAAAAAAAAGCAGCAGAAGACTTCCTTCTTTCCAAACGGGCAATTTGTCATGTCTACCAAGACAGGTGATAGATTGTGGGCGAACACTTGTGTGCATTCCTTTGTCCAAGTGAGTGCTGCCACCTCAGGGTTTTTGCTATAATTTGAAGTGTATTGCTGCTGCTGCTAAGTCACTTCAGTCGTGTCCGACTCTGTGAGATCCCATAGATGGCAGCCCACCAGGCTCCCGCATCCCTGGGATTCTCCAGGTAAGAATACTGGAGTGGGTTGCCATTTCCTTCTCCAGTGCATGAAAGTGAAAAGTGAAAGTGAAGTCATTCAGTCATGTCCAACCCGCAGTGACCCCATGGACTGTAGCCTTCCAGACTCCTCTGTCCATGGGATTTTCCAGGCAAGAGTACTGGAGTGGGGTGCCATTGCCTTCTCCATTGAAGTGTATTAGTGTCCTCCAAAGAAACAGAACAAATAGGATAGATAGATAGACAGATATATGAAGATATTTATGAAAAGGATTGTCTCAGGCACCTGTCAGTTCAGTTCAGTGGCTCAGTTGTGTCCGACTTTCTGTGACCCTATGGACTGTAGCACGCCAGGCTTCCCTGTCCTTCACCATCTCCTGAAGCTTGATCAAACTCCATGTCCATTGAGTTGGTGATGCTATCCAACCATTTCATCCTCTGTCATCCACTTCTCCTCTTGCCTTCAATCTTTCCCAGCATCAGGGTCTTTTCCAGTGAACCAGTTCTTCACCTCAGGAGGCCAATAAAGAAATCCCATTATCTATGGTCTGCAAGCTGGAGAAACAAGAAATCTAGTGGCATAACTCAGTCTGAGTCCAAATGCCCAAGAACCAAGGGAGTCACTGATGGAATTCCCAGTCTAAGGTTAAAGGCCTGGAAACCAGGGGCCACCAATGTAAGTATCAGAGTCCAAAAGTCCAAGAACCAGGGACTTTGATGTTCAGGGGCAAGAGAAGATGACTTCCCAGCTAAAAAGAAAGGGAGAGAATTCGCTCTTCCTTCACGTTTTGTTCCATTCAGGCCCCAAGAGATTGTCTGATGCCTGCCCACATTGGTGAGGGTGGAGGTTTTCCCTCAGTCAAAAAATCAAAAGCTAAGCTCTCCCAAAAACACCTTCACAGACACATCCAGAAATAATGTTACATCAGCTATCTGGACAACCTTTAGCCCAATCAAGTTGACATATAAAATTAACCATCTTTAGCAGAGAGCTAAAAGTAGGATGAACTGATTAGGAATTGTCTGGGTGAGCAGAGTTCTGAAATTCCATGCCCCCAAAATTAAAAATAATTCCAAAATGAGGTTAAATCTAGAGAAGAAGTCCTTTTCCAATTTGGTCAAGACTCTAAAACACCTTTTGTGCCCTTATGGATCATTGGTTACCACCCCTGGGAAATGCTATGCCTAGTGGCAGCAAGTGCCCCCAAAGAATGCAGCCTGGCATGCCTGGCAAAAGCTGTGCTAACTGACAAAGCAGGCATGGTGGGTCAGCAGAAGCAGGCTTGTATATGTGAGTCTCTGTGAGTCACCCTGAGAGCTTCAAGAAACCTCTTTGGGTAAAGGAGAATTTCTTTGTATGAAACTCTTAGCAGATGGGGGCAGCTTACCCCTGGAGTCCTATCTGTAGGGTTTCTATGACCTCTTTTATATCCACAGCTGACAGGACTTGGTAAAATTCAAGCTACTGCCATCAAGCAGTTTGGAACTAAAATGCTGCAGGGTAGGCTTCAGTTCTGGCAGAAGAATTCCACTACCATTCACCAGCACAGGATCTTTGGGAAGTCATGAGTCCTCTTGGATTTCCTCCTCCCTATTTGGGGAGTCATCCTCCATTCTGTGATGAGACTCATGAGAGCTTTGGTTGAAGTCAGTGAAGAGGACTAGAGACAGCAGGTGCAACCTCACCCCAGGCAGCTGCCAGATTGACTGCGGACTAACTTTGACGTAGGGCTGAGCTCTGCTGTGCATTCATTCATGATTTCAGGACAATAATGAACAATGGGCTTTTTACCGAAGTCAAAGGAGGAAGACGAGCATTGGCTTTACATCACTCATTGCACAGTGCGTGTATGACTGCGTCTGATCCTTTGGAACCCTGTGAACCATAGCCCGCTAGCCTCCTCGTCCGTGAGATTCTCCAGGCAAGAACAGTGGCCCTCCTGCCCTCCTCCAGGAGATCTTCCTGGCCCAGGGATTGAACCCTCATCTCTTATGTCTCCTACATTGGCAGGCGGGTTCTTTACCACTGGTGTCACCTGAGAAGCCCTCATTGCACAGAAGATGACCTCGCACTGCTCCACCCAATGTTGCCCATTCTCCCCAAGACTTTCCTGCTCATTCTGTCAAGAGAGTCTTCTGCAGGACAGCTTCCCCTCCCAACTTTCTTTTCTCTTCCCACGTGAATCTGGTCCAAGCTTGTTTCTCTCCCAGTGAGTTTACCAAAGCCTCTTTTACAAAGCCAGTCTAATCAGGTCTGCTGCTAAACAAATACCATGTGGAACAAAAATGCCATGTGGAACTAAAACCCCTGGCACATAGTAAATGCTCAGTACATAGGCTCTTCCTTCCCTTCCTCCTTGATACTCTTTGGATGTGAAATGAGGAAGGAGTGGGCATCAGAAGTAACGTAGCAAAATAGGAAATGCTACTGAGTTAGCTTCCTCATTTTGAGAGGACAGAAGTCAGCACCAAAAAGCCACAGGTTTGTCTATTCAGGGGCATTGGAGCGTCAGAGAAAACAGTAGAATTGTAGCCAGACCTGGCTCTCTCACTTCCAGCTGAGTGACCTTGTGAGACTGTGTTTACAACCCAGGACATCAAGTTTCTCATCTGAAATTGAGTGAGATTAAGGGGTGAAAGATAAAGGACCACCACCAGTTTTAAGCCTCACAACAACAAAATGAGTTATTAAAGGACAATAACTCATTTTGTTGTGAGGCTTAAAAGTGGTGGTGGGTGGGAAAGCGTGTGGTAAACTGGATGCAAATTGAGGCTGGCTTCATGATTTCACATCCTCCATTAGGAATCAGAACGCCAAATTTAATAGTTACAGCCTTCTGAAGAGATCTAAATTTAACACCTGGTCTTGCCATTTATGAATCACACAACTTTGGATAAATGACCTTCTCTCTCTGAGCCTCAGTCTCTTTATGTGTAAAATGATGGTAGGGAGGATGGAATGGGAGTGGGTGAGCAAAGTGAGGATAATTGCTGCTCTAAGTTTGTTCTAAGAATTGAATGAAATATGGAGATAAATATAAAGACTAAGCCCAAGGCTTCTTCCTTTCAGGCAGAATGGCTTCAGTTTAATAAACCTGGCTCTGTGTGCGTGTGTGTGTGCGTGTGTGTGTGTGTGTGTGTGTGTGTACGCGCGCGCTCAGTTTTATCTGACTCTTTGTGACCCCCATGGACTGTAGCCCACCAGGCTTCTCTGTACATGGGATTTTCCAGGCAAGAATACTGGAGTGGGCTGCCATTTCCTACTCCCGGAGATCTTCCTGACCCAGGGACTGAACCCACATCTCTTGTGCCTCCTGCACTGGCAGGCAGGTTCTTTACTACTAACCCACCTAGGAAGCCAATAAATACCTGGTTGAGGGACTGCCTTTCTTATACTTTACCAACCTAAGAAGGCTTTTCACTCTGTCAGCTTGTTTTAAACTTCAAGAATTTGGTTAATTCTCTCTCTCTCTCAATTAATTTAAAATTTTACTCTATTGTTATAAAATAATGAGAACTCATTTCAGAAAATTTGAAATAAAAACAAATCGTTATAATTCAACTGCTTGTTCAGTTAATGTTTATCAGTTGTCTTCCACAAATCCAGCTCTTACGCACCATAGTGCTACACAAGACAGAGAGGCCAGACAGGTCTCTGCTCTCTGGAGCTGACTTTCGAGCTCAGAAACAACCAACAATAAATAAACAAGAGAATATTGGGTAGTGATGTGCTGTGATGAAAATAAAATAGAGAAATGTGACACCTCTCACAGCTGCCAGAGACCCAGCACTCCAGATGAAGGAGTCAGGAAAGACCTTCTTGGAAGGGGTAATATTTGAACTGAAACCTGAATGAAGGGAGGGAAAGTGTGTGAAAAATCTGGGCAAAGAGGGCTTGAGGCAGAGAATGCAGCAAAGGCCAGTGTTCTAAAAGGGAAAGAGTGTTATGTGTATGAAGAACATAAAAAGCCCATGGACCTGGAGTGTATTGAGCATACAGACAATGATGTGGGAAGAAGTTGGAATAGAGGTAGGGACTAAATTAGAGCACCTTGTGGGCTTTAGAAAGAGGCTTGGGTTTGATTCAAACAATGGCTAATGGAATGTTCACACATCTATAACATCCCACCAAGGAGGCAAAACCATAGGAGGCAAGAGTGGAAGAAGGAAACCCAGCAGAAAAACTATTGCAATCGTCCAGGCAGTGGGTAGATGTGGCCTGGTTGGTAGTGGAACTGGAGGAGAAGGAGAGACATAGGCAGGCTGGAATGTGTCTGGGAGGAAGAGTCATCAGGATTGTTGATGGATTGGTTTTGGGGGTTCAGGGAACAGGGAGAATCAGCCTTGACATCCAGTTCTAAGCTAAGCCACTTGCTTGGTGGGGAGGCCAGAAACAGGCATATTTGTAAGGAGTAGGAGGACAAAGGGGAACTGGGAGAAGGAATTGGGAGGTCTAATCTGACAATGCTACTTTTAGAATGCCAATTAGACACCCAAGTGGACATTCCAGAGGTGCAGTGGGTGTTTGAGTATCAAGTTCAAGGATGCATAGAGACCAGAGATATGAAATTGGGAGTCACTGTCACGCGACTGACACTGAAGAAAAGAGTACATGTGTAGAAAAGAGGGCCCCCCCACCCCCCAGAGGGCCTTGTGGTCTTCCAGCTTTGAGAGATGGAGGAGGAGAGAAGGAAGGAGCTGAAAAGAGACTGAAAGTGAGTCACCCTTGAACAAGGAGGGGATCCCAAGAGAGTGTGCAGCCATAGAAGCTGGGAAAGAAAGAAGGGAGGAAATGAGTCAGATGCTTCAAGAAACTAAGGCAAACACAAGAAACTGGCCATTGCCTTGGCAACATGGAAGGGCACCAGTGGCCTGGGCAGCGTACGCTCCTTGTTCTATTGAAAGCAAGCATTTGAGGTCACAAGACATCTCATAAACTGTGAATGCTGTGAATGCTGTCCCAGCGCACCTGGCCCTTTTCCTGCAAGCCACTGGGGAGAGAAGTGACCTTAGGAAAGCCTCATGGGCTCTCATGCTCACAAGGACCCCTCATGGGGTCCTTCTGTCATTCCTCCCACAGAAGCCCCACTCTGGGACTTTCTGGCATTTTCTAACCTGTGGGGCAGAAGAAGTCTCACTCAGAAAAAGTGATTACCAGACATCTCTCCAAAGAAGACATACAGATGGCTAACAAATACATGAAAAGATGCTCAACATCACTCATTATCAGAGAAATGCAAATTAAAACCACTCATGCCATCTCACGCCAGTCAGACTGGCTGCTATCCAAAAGTCTACAAGCAATAAATGCTGGAGACGGTGTGGAGAAAAGGGAACCCTCTTACACTGTTGGTGGGAATGCAAACTAGTACAGCCTCTATGGAGAACAATGTGGAAATTCCTTAAAAAACTGGAAATAGAACTGCCTTATGACTCAGCAGTCCCACTGCTGGGCATACACACTGAGGAAACCAGAAGGGAAAGGGACACGTGTACCCCAATGTTCATCGCAGCACTGTTTATAATAGCCAGGACATGGAAGCAACCTAGATGTCCATCAGCAGATGAATGGATAAGAAAGCTGTGGTACATATACACAATGGAGTATTACTCAGTCATTAAAAAGAATGCATTTGAATCAGTTCTAATGAGGTGGATGAAACTGGAGCCTATTATACAGACTGAAGTAAGTCAGAGAGAAAAACACCAATACAGTATACTAACGCATATATATGGAATTTAGAAAGACGGTAACGATAACCCTGTATGCGAGACAGCAAAAGAGACACAGATGTACAGAACAGAGGGAGAGGGTGGGATGATTTGGGAGAATGGCATTGAAACATGTATAATATCATATAAGAAATGAATCGCCAGTCCAGGTTCAATGCAGGATACAGGATGCTTGGGGCTGGTGCACTGGAATGACCCAGAGGGATGGTATGGGGAGGGAGGTGGGAGGGGGGTTCAGGATAGGGAACATGTGTATACCTGTGGCAAATTCATGTTGATGTACGGCAAAACCAATACAATATTGTAAAGTAATTAGCCTCCAATTAAAATAAATAAATTTATAATAAAAAAAAGAAAAAGTGATTACTTATTTCTGGCTGAAGTTATATTTTTGTATGAAATTCCAAGACTTTCTTGAATGTTGTCCGTTTACTGAAAAAAAGCAACGTACAATGAGTATTTCCCTAAAGATCTCAGGCATCCTGTTTCTATTTTTGATCTGCCAACAATATCATACAATTTTTCAAAGCTTGGAGGTTAAATACCACTTAGAGTCTGATTCTAAGAAGTTATTAACTTGGGAAAACATTAGAATTGAACTTCTTGGAAATACTTAATATATAAATGCTGATACAGAATCTTGATTTTATAATCATAAAGCAAAGTGTGTTTCTATGAATCATATGAAATTGTGAAATCTGGAGCCCATGAAAGTTAGTTGCATTAACTAAAACCGCTAATATCGTATATTGGACCATAAATACTTTCTTTCCAAGAAAAAATTAAGTACCTAAAACTTAGGAAAAGAGGATTTTTCTGTAGCCATGGTAACGAGTGGCCATAGGAGCGATTTAAAATCTGTTCAATTAATCAATGACAACTTGCTTCAGTGAATCTACTTTTGCAAACAGTCAGCTTTCCTTCTGAAATTCAGTCAAACTGGGACAAACTCATGCCAGAAAATGATGTCTTTGAGTGAAACATATCAACTATCAACTTCAAGTAATTATACTTCTATAAACAATATCAACTGATATGAGTTTTCTAAAAGTCAACCAATCCCATTTTTCCTTTTTATATTTTGCTTTTTGTTTTTTAGTTTTTTGAGACATGTCCAAAGTTTTCCACAGTTACTGCACCAGTTTACATTTCCACCAACAATGTACAAGGGTTCCCTCTTCTCCACATTCTCCCCGATATTTGTTATTTGTGTTCTTGTTAATGATAGCCATTCTGACAGGTATGAAGTGATATGTCATTATGGTATATACTCCAAAAAAACCAGAAACACTAATTGAAAAAGTTATATGCACCCCAATGTTCATAGCAGCAGTATTTATAATGGCCAAGACATGGAACCAACCTAAGTGTCCATCAGCATATGAACAGATAAAGAAGGTGTGGTGTGCATGCATATATATATAATATTAGTGCATCATATTATCATGCATATATATATATACATAAAATCTATATTATATATATATATATACTCAAAATGTATATATATAACAGAATGTATGTATATAATATATATAAGGAATACCACTCAACCATAAACCAGAGTGGAATTTTGCCATTTGCAGCAACATGGACAGCGTTGGAGGGCGTTATGCTAAGTGAAATAAGTCAGACAGAGACAGATAAATACTGTATGATATAATTTGTATGGAGAATATTAAAAACACAGTAAACTAGTGAAAAGGACAAAACAGAAGCAGACTCACATTCACAGAAAACAAACCAGTGGTTACCACAGGGGAGAGGGAACAGGGAGGGGCAAGATAGAGGTAAGGGATTAAGAGGTGCAAACAATTATGCATAAAATATGTAAAAATAAAACGACTATGTTCAAAATATTATGTATAAAATAAAATAGGTACAAACTATTATGTGTAAGAGGCAAAACTTATGTATAAGCTACGATGAAAAAAGAAAATTACAGCATCACTAATTATTAGAGAAACACAAGTCAGAACTACCGGAGATATCACTTCACACCAGTGAGAATGGCCATCGCCAGAAAGCCTGCAGACAGTACCTTCTGGAGAGGGTGTGGAGAAAAGGGGACACTCCAGCACTGTTGGTGGCAATGTAAGTTGCTACAGTCACTATGGAGAACAGGATGAAGGTTCCTTAAAAAACTAAAAATAGAACTACCGTATAACCCAGCAGTTCTCCTCCCAGGCACATACCCAGAGAAAACCACACTTCAAAAGGATGCACGCACCCCAGCGTTCGTTGCAGCGCTGTTCACGACAGCCAGGACATGGAAGCGACGTAAATGTCCGTGAACAGAGGAACAGATAAAGAAGAGGTACATATATGCAGTGGAAGATTACTCAGCCATAAAAAGAACAAAATAATGCCGTTTGCAGTAACATGGGTAGACCTAGAGATTGTCATACTGAGTGAAGTAAGTCAGACACAGAAAGACAAATATCATTTGCTATCACTTATACGTGGAATCTAAAAAAACAGGTACAAGTGAACTTATCTACAAAATAGAAGTAGAGTCATGGATGTAGCAAACAAACTTACAGTTATTGGGGGATAAGGCAGGGGAGGGATATATTGGGAGATGGGGACTGATATATATACAATGGCGCCCCACTCCAGTACTGTTGCCTGGAAAATCCCATGGACGGAGGAGCCTGGTGGGCTGCAGTCCATGGGGTCCACAGAGTCGGACACGACTGAAGTGACTTAGCATCAGACTTAGCAGCATGGATCTTCCCTAGTGGCTCAGACAGTAAAGAATCTGTCTGCAATGCAGGAGACCTGGGTTTGATTCCTGGGTCAGGAAGATTCCCCTGGAAAAGGGAATGGCTACCCACTCCAGTATTCTTGCCTGGAGAATTCCACAGACAAGAGGAGCCTGGAAGGCTATAGTCCTTCGGGTCGCAAAGAGTCAGACAAGACTGAACAACTAACATACCCAGGATATAGAAAGTAAATAACTAATAAGAACCTGCTGTATAGCACAGGAAAGTGTACTCAGTACTCTGTAGTGGCCAATATGGGAAAAGAATCTAAAAAAGAGTGGGCGTATGTACAGGTGTAACTGATTCACTTTGCTGCGTACCTGAAACTGATGCAACATTGTAAATCAACTAGACTCCCATACATTTTTAAAGGCTCTCAAAAATAAAATGTTATAAGCACACAGTGTACAACACACAGTCAATAACTATAAATGAAATATAACCTGTAAAAATTATGAATCACTATGTTGGACCCCTGTAACTTACATAATATTGTGCATCAACTATGTGAAAAAGTGAAAGTGTTAGTCACTCAGTTGTGGATTGAACCCAGGTCTCCCGCATTGCAGGCAGACGCTTTAACCTCTGAGTCACCAGGAAACTGTATTTTGATTTAAAAAAAGTCAGCCAGTCTCTTCAATACATGCTTCCCCAAAGCCTTGTACAAAATCATGAGTCTGCTCTGCTCAGAGAACTGTGTGACCAGGATGGCTGCCCTTACTCCAGTAAGCAGTAAATCAAGCTTTGACTTTTCATGTCAGGTACTGAGTGATAGAATAAATAAATACTCAGGACTGATTTCCTTTAGGATGGACTGGTTGAATCTCTGTGCAGTCCAAAGGACTCTAAAAAGTCTTCTCCAACACCACAGTTTGAAGGCATCAATTCTTCGGCACTCAGCTTTCTTTACAGTCCAACTCTCACATCCATACATGACTACTGGAAAAACCACAGTTTTGACTATATGACCTTTGTGAACAAAGTAATGTCTCTGCCTTTTAATACTCTGTCTAGGTTTGTCATAGCTTTTCTTCCAAGGACCAAGTGTCTTTTAATTTCATGGCTGCAGTCACCATCCATAGTGATTTTGGAGCCCAAGAAAATAAAGTCTGTCACTGTTTCCATTGTTTCCCCATCTATTTGCCCTGGAGTGATGGGACCGGATGCCATGATCTTCGTTTTTTTGAATGTTGAGTTTTAAATGTTGGGAAGATCAATTAATCCAGTTATTCATCAAACCTTTCTTTATTGTCTTTTTAGGTGCCTGAACTGTGCTCGGGGCTGGGGACACAAAGAAAAACAGTATTCAGTTCCTTTCCTAGAGGAACTCTCATACCAGGAAACACATGGAATTCAGTGTAATAGCCACAAGACCAGATCAACCTAGGGTTACAGTAGCCAAGAGGAAGAACTAAGAAACTCTGTTTCGGAGTGGAAGGCCAGGGAAGCAGTCCAAAGATGATGTTCAGGTTGAGGTTTCAATACATATGAGTTTTCCAGATAAAGGTCAGGGAGAAAGTGTTCCAGGTGAAGGGAACACCATGGGCAAAATCCTGGAGACAGGAGACTCCAGACTGAGATGGGGAGAAGTACTGTGCACTTGAGCATTCTTGGGAAAGAGAGATGAGCATGGAGGGGCCAGGTCTGTAAAGGTCCCTCATGCTGTATCTGGGAGCTTGGTTTAACCTCATTTACCTCAGTCTTCTCATTGATAAAATGGGATTATAGTGTTACCTACCTCTCACAAGTGGGGTGAAGATTAAAAAATAAGGTGCGTGAATATAAGCGTTTGGGACACCTTATACATCCAGGCAAGAATATATATGATTCTGATTAAACTTTGTCTTGAAGACTTCAAGGCACAAGGGAACGAATTGATGCCAAGATTACGTTTGTGTTTTAAGAGCTCTCAGAGTCATTGTAAGGAAGCTAAAAAGAATTGTGAACAATTTTCCTTTGAAATATTTAGGAAAAAATAACAACCATAAGGGCAGCTAAATAGTTGCTGAGCCTTAACTGAGTACCAGGAATGTCTTCTTCTGGTAACACGCATGACATGCTTTGACTGGTTAATTCCAACAGCCCTACAGGGTCAGTGCTACTATCATTTCCATTCAAGGGGCAGATTCTTCACAAGTGGAGCCATCCAAGGGAGCGCCAAGCCAATGTGATAACCTGAGTTTTGAGATAGTCTGTGTTTTCTTAGCTTGTGCTAGAAAGTGCACCGGCTTGTTTGCACACTATTGAGTTCAGCTGACATCTCCTCCACAGCAAGACTTTCTCAGTGAAGAAATATTATTGTGACTGATACGCTGGTACAAACTCCTTATCTAGCCACAGGGGCAACACTGTGAATAGCAGTGGATGAAAGAGATCAGGGCAAGTAACAGAACACTCATTTGCTCATTTGTTCAAAAACACACGCTCCTGAGCATCATTGCCGCATGCCAGTGGATGTCATTCCTGCTCTTACAGAGCTTCTAGCGATGATAGCTATGCATGCAAAGTACCAGCTATCTGCCAGGTACTGTTCTAAGCACTCTGTTTCCAAAGACTCACTTAATACTCCTGACCAATGTATGAGGAAGGTAATATTATTACAGCCATTTCACAGAGATAAAACTGAAGCAAAGTTGTCTTGCCAAAGTCACACGGTAAATAGCAAAGCTGGGATTTGAACCCAGGGAGTGTAGCTCCAGTAACTATACTCTGAACAACAGCTACACCAGGTCATGATCTAGGGTAGCAGATCCTAAACTATGGTCTGAAATCCGTGGCCATCTATCCCACCCACTGTAGCTTGTGCTAGGAAGTGTGCCAGATCACCTGTGCACATTGTTTAGGGCCGTGGACAATAGTCCACTTGCTATGGAGAATACTCCATAGCAAGACTTTCTCCACAAAAGCAGTATTCTTGTGATTGGCATTCTGGTGCAAATTCCTTGTCCGATCACAGGTCCGCACTAAGTAGCGGTGGATGAAGGGCTACACAAATCACCATGCTGATAAATTTGTAACTGTTATTAAGATCAGTTTTAGAAGAGAAACAGGCAGGGAACTGGGAAAGACTGCACCAGGGTAGCCCTTTCCTCCTTGGAGCAGGACAGGGGGGTCATGAAAGCATCCCAGAGACCCGTGGGATGAGGAAGACTTTTGTAGGTTGAAGCGAAGGGATGGAGGGGTGCTTGGGAAGGATGGTCAGGCAGATGTGAGGCTGTTATGGAGAAGACTCTGGCAGGTTTGAGAACTGCAGAAAGAATTCTGTGAGTTCCTAGATTTGTTCTACCTTTAATGGGAGGCAGGCGTTAATAGCGGAGAAGGCAATGGCACCCCACTCCAGTATTCTTGCCTGGAAAATCCCATGGATGGAGGAGCCTGGTAGCCTGCAGTCCATGGGGTCGCTAAGAGTCGGACACGACTGAGTGACTTCACTTTCACTTTTCACTTTCATGCACTGGAGACGGAAATGGCAACCCACTCCAGTGTTCTTGCCTGGAGAATCCCAGGGACAGGGGAGCCTAGTGGCTGCCGTCTATGGGGTCACACAGAGTTGGACACGACTGAAGTGACTTAGCATAGCATAGGCGTTAATAGAAGCATAACTGGGTTTTGAGTTCCTCCCTTGTTAGTGATGCAACATGTTTTTTCACCTCACTTTGGAATAGGATGTCTCTTGTCATGAGGCCTTGGCAGAATATGTCCATTTCAAAAGAAAGATACCTAAAATACCATGAGAATTTTCTGGGACAGGAGAGTGGAGTCAGGGATGTCTTTCCAGAGAAGGGAATGTTGGAGATAGCTCTTGAAGGATACATATGAACTTACCAAGTGGAGAATGAGAGAAAGGCCATTCCTGATGGCAGGAAACACATGTGCAAAGGCAGAGAGGTGTGAGGAGAGCTTGACATTTAGCCAGATTGAGTAGAATAAAGAGGAACTGAGGCCAACCCAAGTTAACTCAAAACTAGACCGATGACTTTGGCTACGTATCTCAATGTGAGCTCCTCAACTGGGCCACCTGTTCCTGAAGCCAGTGGCTGTCCAGCTTTAGAAAACATAACAGTCCCCCAAGAGCTTTTTAAAAATGCAGACCCTCAGGCCTCCCAGAAGAGACCGACTCAAGGAGGTCTGGGATGGGGCCCAGGATCCTGGTGCAGGTGGTCTGCGGGCCTCATGCCCCACGCAATACACAGGGCCTGGCATACAGCTGGTGCTCAGTAAAGGTAAGGTTTCAGGTAATGAACATGTTAGTCACTCAGTCGTGTCCAACTCTTTGTGACCCCATGGACTGTAGTCCACCAGGCTCCTCCGTCCATGAAATTTGCCAGGCAAGAATACTGGAGTGGGTTGTCATTCCCATCTCCAGGGGATCTTCCTGACCCAGGGATCAAACCTGGATCTCCTGCATTGCAGGCAGATTCTTTACCATCTGAGCCACCAGGGAAGTCCAAGTAATGAATGAAGGAGTCCAATTAATCCACTTCTATGCAGCTTGCCCCACAAGAATGCTCTCAGAAGTAACACAAGGCTGCCTAAAACATCTCAACCCATTTCACAACACAGGTGGATTTTACACAATCCACCTCACAGAGGATTCTGCATAGAAGTGAAGGGCTCAGAGACATCTGCCCAACCTGGGAACATTAGTCAGATCTGATGAGAGTGGTGCAGGCAGAAAGCCTCCCCAAGGACAAATCCTACGGTTATTTTAAGTTTTTCTGCATCGTCATTGTGGCAGTCAGAAGGAGCTGGGAAAAACTGAAAGAAAACCACTTGCAATTCTTTGCAAAAAGCAATATGGTACCCGATTTGACACCAAGCTAGGAAAAGAGCACAGGGCTTTGGGGTCAAATATCCCTGGATTTTAGTCCTGGGGAGTCATACATCTCTGACCTCGGTTTCTTCAATTGTGGAATGGAAATCACATTCCTGGGAGGATCGCTGTATGAATTCATTGAGAGGCAGGGGTTACAATTGCTTAGACACTTGCTACCAGCAGAGGAAGTGATGGGGGTCAGCCACCATCACCTCACTTGGGCAGAGATGTGAAAGCAGGCAGGGGAGTGGGGATAAGGGAAGAGACTATCTCTGATTGGAAGCTGTTGGTGTAGGGAGGCTGGAGGTGGGCTAACTAGACTGAGGTCCCTGAGATGATGGTTTGGGGAGCATATTTGGCATTCCCTGGTTGGTTCTGAATTGGAAGCAGGCTCTAAAATAGGGAAGCCCAGAGTCATTGATCAAATCCCGACTGTTCTGGGAAGGTCGCTAGAGGTGCTTTGGTTTGGCTTCTTGGATGCTGCAGAGGCTGGGGGTGTGAACTCTACAGCCCTGATCTGGCTCATCTGCATCTTCACTGTCACTGAGCATTTACGGCAGAGACACTGACTGCGGGTATCGGCCACGCTCCAGGCACTGAGCGCTCAGCTGCGACCAGGACAGGTCAGACTTCCTGCCCTCCCGGGGTTGCTCTCAGGGTCCCCTGCGTTGGGCTAAGTGGGCCACTTCCATAGCCCTGGGGACCCACCACCTCCGTCCAAGCACTCCTCCTTTTTCATAGCTGTGGTGGCTGCCATGGAGGCGGTTTGATTCATTCAAAATTCCTGCTTCTTGAGATTCTGAGTATTCTTCCAGTGGTCACAGGCCCCATGTTAGTCCCATGGCCAGGCCTCAGCCAACAGCAGGCTCTCTTCCCCCTACTGAGCATCAGTCTTCATCAGTCCTTAACATCAAGGATGGACGAATGCCCACCACCGAGCCCATCATGCAATGCAGACCCTTCCCGTTTCATTGTCCCAGTTGTCATTTGTCTCGTCCCCCACGGGTGCCAGGGCCATGAGCAAGGACTATGGTCACAACCAGGAGAAGCCTGTTTGTGTCTGAGGGCCCATGCAGGCCCTGGCACCCACACCTGAGCTGAGTTAGCACCCAGGGAAGAGTCAGTAGGCTCAATGCCATTGTTATGAAGCACATGCTCCTTCCTCCCAGGAAGCTGAATGCCTCCGCCTGCTGCTCTGCTCAGCTAAGCCTTCACGCGCTTCTCTCCCCACCTCCTCTCTTTCCTGCTCCTTCTTTTCTCTCTTCCCTCTTTCCTCCAGTTTCTTTCAGTAATAGTAGTAGGGACAGGAGCTACTCTGCCTCAAGCAACACTCATGTGATGCTGTCAACTGGGCCCTGGGAACCCTAGCTTTATGTCCATTTTCTGTCAAGCACATGTGACTTGTCCTTTTAGTACTGAGATGGTAAGTAACAAAGCGGAACATTTTTTAAAAAATCAAATGTATTTGGCCTCCTGTGAACATAAAAAGAAAAGTGAGGTTTTGCCAATATTTTTATTTTGTTGTTGTTCAGTCACTACATCATGTTTGACTCTTTGAGACCCCATGGACTGCAGCACGCCGGGCTTCCCTGTCCTTCACTATCTCCCAGAGTTTAATAAAACTCATTTGCATTGAGTCAATGATTTCATCCAATCATCTTATCCCCTGTCACCCCCTTCGCCTGCCCTCAAACTTTCCCAGCATCAGGGCCTTTCCAAATGAGTCAGCTGTTCAAATCAGGTGGGCAAACTATGGCGCTTCAGCTTCAGCATCACTGCTTTCAATGAATATTCAGGGTTGATTTCCTTTAGAATTGACTGGTTTGGTTTTCTTGCTGTCCAAGACTCTCAAGAATCTTCTCCAGCACCACAGTTCGAAAGCATCAATTTTTGGCACTCAGCCTTTACTTGGTCTAACTCTCACATCACTACATGACTACTGGAAAAACCATAGCTTTGACAAGACGGACCTTTGTAGGCAAAGTGATGTCTCCACTTTTAAATATGCGGTCTAGGTTTGCCATAGCTTTCCTTCCAAGGGTCTTAATTTCATGGCTGCAGTAACTGTCTGCAGTGATTTTGGAGCCCAAGAAAATAAAATCTGCCACTGTTTCCACTTTTTCCACATTTGCCATTTTTATTTCAATAAATTTAGATTTAAGGAGGGGCTGCCTTTACAGACTCACTCACTCAACGTGACAAAAATGGCACTGCAAAGAAACCATCAGTAGGAAACTTGTCTGTGCTCCCCACTTGGCTTGTAGACACGCACCTTCTTGCTGTGTTCTCACATGGCAGAGAGACAGACAGGGACCACGGGTCTCATGAGAGCACTAATCCCGTTCCTGAGGACGTCACTCACTGACCTAACCATCTCCCCTCCTCAAACGTCACGTAGGGGGTTAGAGCTTCAGTATATGACTTCTGGGGGATGCAAGAGTGCAGCCCACAAGAGGTCCCTGTCCTGTAGGCTGTCCCCTCCACGACGCACAGCAGACAGCCTGGTATGACTTCTGATCAGAGATGCCGCCTCCAGCCACATAACAGGAGTTCCCCCTCTCATCGACAGCACCTCATTGGGAGAAAATGAACCTTACTGCTTTTCACCATTGGTTTCTGATAAGTTGACCAGCCTGGTCAGCCATCCCAGAACACTGACCCCAGGCCCAAGGCAGGCTTCACATCAAGACGCTCTCTTTAGAACTCACTTTGGGACTGTGAACCTTCTTAATGGAACAAGAATTATCTCAAGTTAAACACAGTGGCCTTTCAAGATGTAAAATTTTCATTTTTTTCTATTTTCAAATTCCTCTGAAAAGCCCCAGAAATGGCACCAACAGAATTCCGGAAACGGAGCTTTTAGGAGCACCTAACTCAGAGGACTCACACACCTTTTGTTTGCAGAGGTGACAGACCACTTCTTTTTTTTTTACTTTTCAGGTTTTTTTTAATTATTATTTTTATTTTATTATTTTTTAAATTTATTTATTTTAATTGGAGGCTAATTACTTTACAATATTGTATTGGTTTTGCCATACACTGACATGAACCCGCCACGGGCACACCACTTCTTATAATGTCCTTCAGTTGAATCAGCTAGAGGAGGGAGCACGGATGAAGAGTCCAGGGTACGACTGACCCGGTGTGGAGGTCTGCACTGCTGTATCCTCATGGGCGGCTTTGGGAATGCTACTTAAACTTGCTAAACCGTAATGTCCTCATCTTTAATAGAGATAATATGGCATATACAGTATACTGGGCTTCCCTGGTGGCTCAGATGCATTCAGTATATTACAGTGTATATTACCCAGAGTTGATGCAATATCCAGGTTAAAATGAAATAAAGTGTGTAAAACACTTGTGTTAAACGTTCAGTTATGTCTGACTCTTTGCTGCCCCATGGACTGTAGCCTTCCAGGCTCCTCTGTCCATGGAATTCGCCAGGCAAGAATACTGGAGTGAGTAGCCATCTCCTACTTCACGGGATCTTCCCAACGCAGGAATTGAACCAGGGTCTCTTGCATTGTAGGCAGACTCTTTACCATTTGAGCCATCAGGGGAGCCCATAAAACTTTCCCCAGCATATGTTATATATACATCTTATCACAGTTTTGTTAAAAATTGGGGGAAAATAACCCTCTTAGAACAATGCCTGACTTATGGTTATACGTTCAACTAACCATTCAAGCAATGTTATCTGGATGGTATGTTAAAGAGATTTTCATTTTTATTCCAGTGTCTCCTTCAAGATCTGCCTTCTGGGTGTTTGCTTTCCAGAACAGGTATCCATTAAGGGGATTATGCATGGGGAAGGGAGAGAGGGCATACCTCTGAGGGCAGTTTGGGAAGTGAGGAAGGGTCTCTTGCAGACTAAGCAAGTCATGGTGAGCAGTGAAGGATGCTGGCAGCACCCAGGATGTGGCAGGACTTCACACGTTCCTATAGCAGCCTTGATTAATAGTGACCTGACAGTCAGATCAGATCAGATCAGTTGCTCAGTCGTGTCCAACTGTTTGCGACCCCATGAATCGCAGCACGCCAGGCATCCCTGTCCATCACCAACTCCCGGAGTTCACTCAGACTCACATCCATCCAGTCAGTGATGCCATCCAGCCATCTCATCCTCTGTCGTCCCCTTCTCCTCTTGCCCCCAATCCCTCCCAGCATCAGAGTCTTTTCCAATGAGTCAACTCTTCACATGAGGTGGCCAAAGTACTGGAGTTTCAGCTTTAGCATCATTCTTTCCAAAGAAATCCCAGGGCTGATCTCCTTTAGAATGGACTGGTTGGATCTCCTTGCCATCCAAGGGACTCTCCAGAGTCTTCTCCAACACCACAGTTCAAAAGCATCAATTCTTCGGCGCTCAGCCTTCTTCACAGTCCAACTCTCACATCCATACATGA
>NW_011494824.1:213687-214308 GCF_000754665.1 Bison bison bison | reverse complement strand
TCTTCACAGTCCAACTCTCACATCCATACATGACCACAGGAAAAACCATAGCCTTGACTAGACAAACCTTTGTTGGCAAAGTAATGTCTCTGCTTTTGAATATGCTATCTAGGTTGGTCATAACTTTCCTTCCAAGGAGTAAGCGTCTTTTAATTTCATGGCTGCAGTCACCATCTGCAGTGATTTTGCAGCCCAGAAAAATAAAGTCTGACACTGTTTCCACTGTTTCCCCATCTATTTCCCATGAAGTGATGGGACCGGATGCCACAATCTTTGTTTTCTGAATGTTGAACTTTAAGCCAACTTTTTCACTCTCCACCTTCACTTTCATCAAGAGGCTTTTGAGTTCCTCTTCACTTTCTGCCATAAGGGTGATGTCATCTACATATCTGAGGTTATTGATATTTCTCCCGGCAATCTTGATTCCAGCTTGTGTTTCTTCCAGTCCAGCGTTTCTCATGATGTACTCTGCACATAAGTTAAATAAACAGGGTGACAATATACAGCCTTGACGAACTCCTTTTCCTATTTGGAACCAGTCTGTTGTTCCATGTCCAGTTCTAACTGTTGCTTCCTGACCTGCATACAAATTTCTCAAGAGGCAGATCAGGTGTTCTGGTA
>NW_011494824.1:206181-213587 GCF_000754665.1 Bison bison bison | reverse complement strand
CACATATTGCTGAAGCCTGGCTTGGAGAATTTTGAGCATTACTTTACTAGCGTGTGAGATGAGTGCAATTGTGCAGTAGTTTGAGCATTCTTTGGCATTGCCTTTCTTAGGGATTGGAATGAAAACTGACCTTTTCCAGTCCTGTGGCCACTGCTGAGTTTTCCAAATTTGCTGGCATTTGAGTGCAGCACTTTCACAGCATCATCTTTCAGGATTTGAAATAGCTCAACTGGAATTCCATCACCTCCACTAGCTTTGTTTGTAGTGACAGTAGCTGAGGTTAAAATTCCCAGCAACCAGGTGGACGGAAGTTCCAAGTTAGACTGAACGTGACTTAAAGAAAATTTTCAAATGTGACTTTTTTTTTGTGTAATTTTGTGTACTAACATGATGATAATGGTAATGGTGGGACAGATAATGTGAAGCTATTGTTCATTTTCCAAAAAAGCCTCAAAAAATGTGAGCGAACATCAGAAAAGATTAGCTCTGTGAGAGAAGGAGGAGGAGGAAAGAACTTAAAGAATATACAATAAGAGGAGGGGAGAAAAATAGCATGAATTAAGAGATTGCATCTCTAGGACTTTGCTTGTGCTAGTGTCCAGAAAACCATTTGCGTCAAGGTTTGTTTGTTATAAACAAATAAAAATCTTGAGCTTTAATTAAAAATGATTCATTATAAGACAGGCCCTGAAGCTAGGTGCAGCTACTCTCTTCACATGTTTGTGCTTGCATGTGTGTGTGTATGTGTGTGTGTGTGTGTGTGTGTGTGGGCCCTAGGGTCTCTCACTCTGCTCTTCTATTCACTCTCATTCTCCAGATTTTTCTGCAAACCTTCTATTTATACATCAATGTAGAAAATCCCAATGGACCGCCTCTGCATGGCAGCTGTGGCCCAAGCTGACATGGCCTTGAAGGTCCAACATTTTCTTTTCTCTGACCCAAGTTTTCAACTTCAAATTCCCAAGAAAGAAAATCTAATTGGCTCCATTCAGCCAATAGACTGTGTCCTGGGTCAGCTATCCACCTTGGTCCAGCCAGCTGCCGCCAGGCAGAGACAGGCCAAACACTGGGAATCATGGCTGCAGAGGACCAGTCTAGAGGGGAGGGGTTGTGAGCTGAGCTGGGCAGGCACGTGTCCCAGCGTTTGTCACCTACCTCTCTCACTTTTCACCCTGTGAGCGTCCACACATCCTTCAAGCCTTAGCCCCTGGCTTTGTGAACTAGCCTCCACACCTACTAGGGGAATCAGTTTCTCTCTCCTCAGATGCCTAGGAATGGGCTTTTATCACAATAACTACACATCTCTTCACAATCTTTTATTTACACAGCTGGTTTTGGCTCGTGTATCTCAAGCACAAGACTCTTATCTCTAGTGCCAGGGCAAATATACACTGATTGGCTGGCTGAAGAAATGGCATGACCATCAGTTTTACATTTAAGAATATGTTTCAGGATGGGGAACACATGTATACCTGTGGCGGATTCATTTTGATATTTGGCAAAACTAATACAATTATGTAAAGTTTAAAAATGAAATAAAATTAAAAAAAAAAAGAAGCAAAGAAAAAAAATAAATAAATAAAATTTTTCAAAAAAAAAAAAAGAATATGTTTTGGCCCTCTTTAGAGGCCTCTGGGGGCTATATCATCATGGCCCAGGAAGATGAAGAGGTTTATTTATGCCTCTTAGAGACAGAGGGATGGTTTAACCCAGAATTTATGACCCCAGAGCTCTTAAGCCATTAATACCAGTCTTAATTTGAGCTTCCCAGGTGGCTCAGTGGTTAAAGAATCCACTTGCAATGCAGGAGACACAGGTTCAATCCCTGGCTTGGGAAGATCCCCTGGAGGAGGGCATGGCAACCCTCTGCAGTATTTTTGCCTGGAGAATACCAAGGACAGAGGATCCTGGTGGGCTACAGTCCATGGGGTCACTAGGAGTCGGACATGACTGGAGTGACAGAGCACACACACGGGTCTTATCTCTGGTACAGATGTTGTCACAACCTCTCCGTTGTTTAATCTGTGAGAGGTTTATTTTAATAGCACTATTTGCCTTTCAAGGGGTTGTGGGAGAAATAATTAGTACTTATCCATTGTCTGAAAATGGCAGGTTATAAAATGTAGCAATCTAACTCAGTTTTCATTTTTAGATCTTTTATAGAACATGAAACTCTACTCTGCAATCATAGTAGAAAGGCTTTTCTTTGTCTGTTTATGTAAAAGTTTATTTTGAGCCTTAGTTTTGCCATCTAAAGAGTCATACTCTTTTGCATCTCCTAGAGTGTAAGCAAATCTAGATAGAGATTTTTGGCAGCTCAGTGTCTCCATGCAAAACCACCTCTGACCTAGTCTCAGGCCATGTGGTTGCAGTAGGGGCGGGGCAGGAGGCATTCAGTGCCCTGACACCAGTGTGGCCGTGTGACCCAGGCCTGACCAAGGTGATCCTGCATCCCACTGTTCTAGATGAGAACAGAGCGCCAAGCTGGAAGAATAGGAGCCAAGCTTGGGAATTTGCTGGAGCTTTCAGGAAAGTGCTGCTCTCCATTGGCTGTGGTTATTAAACCTAGAACAGCTAGTGGTCACCTCTGTCACCACCTAAAAGGAGCCTGTCTGAGACTTCATGGACAGCAGAGTCAAGAGATGGGGGCTTTCAGGTACTGATGACACTGAGGACCCGTGGCTGATGCCTGTGCTGCCCCGGGACTTCCCAGGTATAATCAGCTCCCTTTTTTGCTGGAACTCATCTGACCTGGGTTTCTGCCGTTTACAACAAAAAATCCTGCATAGCATATTAAGCATAGTAATTATAATAATTGAAAATAAATAACATATTAAGCCAAACTCTTGATCTATTTGCTAAGCTTAAATTATATGGACTATACGAGCTAGGCAACAGTACCCATGTTC
This sequence comes from Bison bison bison, assembly GCF_000754665.1. NCBI lineage: Eukaryota > Metazoa > Chordata > Mammalia > Artiodactyla > Bovidae > Bison > Bison bison. The sequence goes on along the minus strand of NW_011494824.1, from coordinate 210,678 downwards.
AAAGAATATATATTCCAACCAGGAAGACTAAACATAAACATATTTTTGAAAGATTCTTTCTTTGTTTCATTCCTTCATATAAGAAACATTTGCTCAATGCCTGGTCTGGGCCTTGCTCAGTGCTGTAAGCTGGTGATATACACATGAATGGGCTTTCCAGGTCACTCAGTGGGTAAAGAGTGTACCCAGCCTGCAATGCTGGAGATACAGGAGACGTGGGTTCAATCCCTGGCTCAGGAAGAGCCCCTGGAGGAGGGTATAGCAACCCACTCCAGTATTCTTGCCTGGAGACTCTCATGGACAGAGGAGCCTGGCGGGCTACAGTCCATAGAGTCACAAAGAATCAGACACAGTTGAAGCGACTGAGCATGCGCGCACACAGATGAACACAAAGGCAAGTCAGATCGGAGCTCTCTATGTTGCAGCTCTTTTCTGGCACCTGGACTTTGGATTCACGGCACTCATCATGATTTCAAGTTGTTTATGTAATTATCACACTAATGACTAACTCTCCCATCAGCTTGGGGTTTCATATGGAATAGGGCCTTATCTGTCTTTTATTCACCACTATGTCCCACATGCCTGGCACAGTGGTCACCCTCCGGGAGCTCACAGTCTGATGGCACAGCTAAACAGATAGCTGTAACCCAGGGAGATACACTCTCACCAGGGGAATGAGATGTAAGTCCAGCCACTTGTCTAGAGGAGGAATGCAGAACCCAGAAGTTTTTCTCAGAGGAAATAGCTCTTTGGATGTGGAGGAATAAGAACTCAAAGGAGGAATAGGACTTTTTTTTATTTTGTGGCTCTTAAATTGAGAAGGGTATTGTGGTGGCACATTCTGCAGTCACGCCCCCGATCCCCACTGCCTGGTGGCCATAGGTGGGTTCTTCTAGACCCAAAAGTGAGTTGGTCTTCTTGGCATAGAACCTGGCCATTCTCCCTTGGACATAGTCCGTGCAGTTGTGGGCAGCCTCTATGATGACCTTCTGTGATCTCCCACATCCTGGGAACATAAGCGTGTTTGGGTTGGGCTTTCTGTCACTTGCATCTAAAATATTCAGATCAGATCAGATCAGATCAGTCGCTCAGTCATGTCCAACTCTTTGCGACCCCATGAATCGCAGCACGCCAGGCCTCCCTGTCCCTCACCAACATCCATGTAGCCAAGCATCCCAAATGTTCAAGGTCCCTTATTTCCGATAAAGGACAAAGGAAAAACATCACCTTATGAAGCCTTACTCTGTGTCCCTTTTTTGATTACCAATCTGGGAAATGAACCCCAAACCTACTTTGAGATAGAGTTGGGAGAAGGATCTGAAACTTATTCTATTGAAACTTTGTTGAAGTTTTAACTTTTTTTCCTTATGGATAGCATGTAAGTCCTAATGCCAGGTCATCTAGATATCAACAGAGGCTTCCCAACCCTGGAGATCAGAGAGCATTCCCAAGTCTCACCAAGATTTCTACAACTTTAAACATCTTCTTCCACATTTCTACACCTTTATATGAACATCTGCTGTTCTGTGAGTATGAAATGCCTCTCCTCTTTGCTGTCAAAACCCCATTTACCCCTCAAGATCCATCTCACATGTCATCTTCTCAGTGAAGTCTTCCTTGATCGTGAAAACATGTTGTTTTTCCTCTGTTCCCAAGACAGTCTGAACATCTTCTCTTTGTACTCACTATATATTGTTCATGTCTGTGTATGTCTCCATCTCTCCCACAAGATTGTGAGCCCCCTGAGAATCCATGAATCTTCCCCTCTTTATATCCCTGTCATCAAGTCCTGGGATAAAGTAGCCACACAATAAATATTGTTAAATTATACTGGAAAAGCAGAGGAGCAGAGAAACTCTCCCACTGGGGCTTTTTTGTTTTTGTTTTTAAGGCAAGATTTCCAGGGTCATTAAAGTAGGCTATTTATCTCTCAGACCCATGTTACCTCCTGGTGTCATGACTCAGAGGCATTTTTAAGAAAAGTAGATAGCGTTTGCCTCATCATCAGGGCTCCAGGAAAATCATGTAGGACAAATGAACAGCAAAGTTGTATATGTCTTAATAAACACACTCCTTTCTCAGGATGCAGGATCAGAGCTGAGCTGCGTGTCTTTCTCTGGACGTCTTGAGTAAGTGGATTTTACTGCCATTTAATTCTGAGATGAATGTTTTGCATTCCAAAAGCATGTTGCAAGAAGCTCCACAATGAAATGATTAAAATTAAATGGCAAATCATTATACCCTGTCTTGTATTTTGCTAGATATTCAAAACATAGTCAATAGAAATCTAACTAGATTTAGAAAACTCTCTGTTTCATCATCACCTGCATTCATTTATTCACTCGTCCATTCATTCTTCCGAATCAGTGTCTAATATGTGACATTCAAGATACACTTTAGTCTTTGAAATAAAATCTTCTCCCATTGATGAATGTCTTGAAACACCTCTTAGTGAGCAATTCTTCAAACAGCATTAGCAGAGAGCAGTTCATATTTGAAAGTTTATTTTGAAAAAATAGTCTCTATCACTACTCTGGCAGCCCATTTCTTTCCACCCAGGGCCATTAAAATGCCTAAATCTTCATTTCAGGTGTTAGAGTCAAGAGTTGTAAAGTCTGGTGAGGCAATACTGAGAATTTAATAGTTTACAACCCATTTCACTAGCTTACTTCTATGATTTTCATTCACTGTTCCCCTAATACCTCTGTCACCAAATTCTGTCATAGGTCTCCACACTGCTTGAAAACCATAATAACTTATTAGGTCCCATTCTGCTTCTCCTCCTTATCCTTATTTCAGAAGCCAAAGGGAACAACACATAAAGAACCCAGAAACAGAGACTGAGAAGTCTGACCAGTCTAATTATGGCCACGGTTATAACTTTTGTTACTGCTGCTAAGTATTGCTATTGACCACTGTCCTGTACAGGTTGCTGCTCAGGATGTGATCCACAGACCAGCAGCATCCGCATTCCTGGAAGGGATGTTAGAAATGCAGAGTCTCAGCCCCATCTCAGACCTGCTGAAAGTGCACTCTAAGAAGATCTGCAAGCGATTCATGGGCACATTCCAAGATGAGAAGCAACATGTGTCCACTACTGCATTAAGTCTTTGTTGGCCCAGATCAGCAGCACTGCAGTGGCACCCACATGGATGACCTCCATGATTACAGTTCCCTTAGCTCTTGTTCACAGGCTCAGCCCTCATTTCCACTGGGCAGTTAAGGCTGGTTAGGGCTTTCCAAACATAGCCACGAGTTGTGCTAGAAGTCCAGCTCTCAGGCCCTTTGAGTTGAACTAAAGTTACTCACCCACCTAGAATGTCCCTTCCAGCCTAATGAGTTGTACCCTAGGCTCCTGATGTGCTTTCCCACTTGTGGCTCTCCAATGACATGAAGCTACCAAAAGAAAGGGGATTTCAGATGATTTCTTCCTAGGAGGCTCCTTGACCCCTATGCACATTTTTAATACTTCCTCCCAATGAACAGCCAAAATAATTTTGAAAAAGAAAAACAAAGTTGGAGGATTTGCGCTATCTGATTTTACACTTAATGTAATACTACAAGGAACATGGTGGTGTGATTGTGGCATAAGGATGGCTACATAGATCAATGAAACAGAAAAGGAAGTCCCAAGATAGACTAATATCTATACAGAAATTGATTTTTTGACACAAGTCCAAAAATAATTCAGTGTGTGCAATTTGCAAGAACTTGTAGCTTATTATAAATGGGCTTATAATAAACCTGTTCTCCAAATATTGTGGATCTATGTTATGTTCACAGATTGCTTCTTCTGATCATGGAGGTGCCCACAGAGAAGTGGGCAGCATTATACCCCCTTCTGCAGTGCCATAAGCCCCTCCCCTTCTCCGAAGCATTTTCAGGTGATTTAAAGGGCCAGCACCCTCCTTGTTTCAATTTTTCTCTTTTTTTGCCCCTCATTTGGAAGGCAGGCACTAAAAACTAGGAAATTAAAAACTACATATATGGGGAAGTTAGAGAGTCACTGACTATTCCTGGGGAAAAGCAAAGATTCAGGAAAAAACCCTAAGAAGACCTTACCTATATATCTCCAGCTGAGCCCAGCATGGAGACGGTCTCCAACAGTCAGCAAGCAAACAAAAACAAAGAATACCAAACCCTGGGGAAAGGGAAAATCAGATTTCCAGAGTTAACACATTCAGATCAGATCAGTCGCTCAGTCATGTCCGACTCTTTGCGACCCCATGAATCGCAGCACGCCAGGCATCCCTGTCCATCACCAACTCCCGGAGTTCACTCAGACTCACATCCATCCAGTCAGTGATGCCATCCAGCTATCTCATCCTCTGTCGTCCCCTTCTCCTCTTGCCCCCAATCCCTCCCAGCATCAGAGTCTTTTCCAATGAGTCAACTCTTCGCATGAGGTGGCCAAAGTACTGGAGTTTCAGCTTTAGCATCATTCCTTCCAAAGAAATCCCAGGGCTGATCTCCTTCAGAATGGACTGGTTGGATCTC
>NW_011494824.1:205591-206081 GCF_000754665.1 Bison bison bison | reverse complement strand
TGAATCTCCTTGCAGTCCAAGGGACTCTCAAGACTCTTCTCCAACACCACAGTTCAAAAGCATCAATTCTTCCACGCTCAGCCTTCTTCACAGTCCAACTCTCACATCCATACATGACCACAGGAAAAACCATAGCCTTGACTAGACAAACCTTTGTTGGCAAAGTAATGTCTCTGCTTTTGAATATGCTATCTAGGTTGGTCATAACTTTCCTTCCAAGGAGTAAGCGTCTTTTAATTTCATGGCTGCAGTCACCATCTGCAGTGATTTTGCAGCCCAGAAAAATAAAGTCTGACACTGTTTCCACTGTTTCCCCATCTATTTCCCATGAAGTGATGGGACCGGATGCCACAATCTTTGTTTTCTGAATGTTGAACTTTAAGCCAACTTTTTCACTCTCCACTTTCACTTTCATCATGAGGCTTTTGAGTTCCTCTTCACTTTCTGCCATAAGGGTGGTGTCATCTGCATATTTGAGGTTATTGATATT
>NW_011494824.1:163356-205491 GCF_000754665.1 Bison bison bison | reverse complement strand
TCCAAGGAGTAAGCGTCTTTTAATTTCATGGCTGCAGTCACCATCTGCAGTGATTTTGCAGCCCAGAAAAATAAAGTCTGACACTGTTTCCACTGTTTCCCCATCTATTTCCCATGAAGTGATGGGACCGGATGCCACAATCTTTGTTTTCTGAATGTTGAACTTTAAGCCAACTTTTTCACTCTCCACTTTCACTTTCATCATGAGGCTTTTGAGTTCCTCTTCACTTTCTGCCATAAGGGTGGTGTCATCTGCATATTTGAGGTTATTGATATTTCTCCCGGCAATCTTGATTCCAGCTTGTGTTTCTTCCAGTCCAGCGTTTCTCATGATGTACTCTGCATATAAGTTAAATAAACAAGGTGACAATATACAGCCTTGGCAAACTCCTTTTCCTATTTGGAACCAGTCTGTTGTTCCATGTCCAGTTCTAACTGTTGCTTCCTGATCTGCATACAGGTTCCTCAAGAGGCAGGTCAGGTTGTCTGATATTCCTATCTCTTTCAGAATTTTCCACACCACATTACTAGATTCAAATGTTCAGTTTTCGACAACAGCAGCAGCAACAAATAAAATCACAAGGCATACAAAGAAACAGGAAAGCATGACCTTTCCAAAGAAAAATATACCAACAGAAACTGTCCCCAAGGAAGACTACATGGAAATCTACTAGATAAAGACTTTAGAACAACTGTCTTAAAGATGTCCAAAGAACTGTAACATGTTACAAAGATGTAAAAGAAGACAGTGTCTGAACAAAATGAGAATATCCATAGATTGAAAACCTAAAAATAAACCAAAAAGAAATTCTGGAGCTAAAAAGTACAATATACAAAAGTTTAAAACTTTATCAGAGGCACTCAATGGCAGGGCTGAGTCGGCAGAAAAAAAGGAATCAGTGAACTCGAAGACAGGATGATTGAAACTACCGGGTCTAATGAATAGAAGCAAAAGACTGAAGAAAAATAAAGAGAGCCCGGGAGTCTACGGGCAATCATCAACCTGACCAACAAATGTGCAGGAGGAGTCCCACACTGAGAAGAGAGGGAGAAAAGGGAAGAGAAAATATCTGAAGAAGCAGCGGCAAAAAGTTATCATATTTGAAGAAATACACAATTATAAACATCCAGGGAGCTCAACAGACTTCATGTAGGATGGGTTCGGAGACAGCTGCGCTGAGACAAACTATAATCAAATGGTGGAAAGATAAAGAGAGAACCTTAAAAGCAGCAAGGAAAGTGACTTGTCAGGTACAAGGCATCATCAATCAGATTATCAGGGAAATTTCTTAGCAGAAACTTTGCAGTATATCAGAAGGCAGTAGCTGATATTTTCAAAGTGCTATAAAATTGTCAACCAAGACTCCTAAAGGGAGTTCTGTGGGCTGAAATCAAAGGAGAGTAGCTCAAAACTGTATAAAGAAATAAATATCCCAGTAAAAGGAAATAAAGGGACAATTATGAAGGCTATTAACAGTGTGATTATAACTTTCATTGTAACTCCACATTTTGCTTTCTCTGTTATTTAAGAAATGAATACATTAAAAAATTACAAATATATGTTTTTGGACACACAGTGTACAAAGATGTACATCAAACTTGAAAAAGGCTAAGTACAAATCTGTAAATGAGAAGAGTTTGTGTATATTATTGAAGTTGCTGCTGCTGCTGCTAAGTCGCTTCAGTTTTGTCCGACTCTGTGCGCCCCCATAGACAGCAGCCCACCAGGCTACGCCGTCCCTGGGATTCTCCAGGCAAGAACACTGGAGTGGGTTGCCCTTTCCTTCTCCAATGCATGAAAGTGAAAAGTGAAAGGGAAGTCACTCAGTCGTGTCCGACTCTTCGCGACCCCATGGACTGCAGCCTTCCAGGCTCCTCCATCCATGGGATTTTCCAGGCAAGAGTACTGGAGTGGGGTGCCATTGTGGAATGATATAATGTCATGAAGTTAAATGTAATCCCTGTGAAAACAACAAAAAATACAATATACACAAAAGAAAATGAGAAGGGAATTAAAACATTTCACTACAATAAATCAACTGAACACAAAGGAAGATAGTAAGGGAGGAAATGAGGGACAAAAATGCTACCACACACACACACACACGCGCGCACACACACACACACACACAACAAAATAGCAATAGGAAGTACCTCCCTATCAGTAATTACTTTAACTGTAAATTGATTAAACTCACCAGTCAAAAGACATAGATTGGCTGAATGTATTTTTTAAAATAAAAGGATCCAACTCTATGTTTTCTATAATAACCTTGCCTTACATCTAAGGACACATCCAGCCAAGTTAAAAGTGAAAGGACAGAAAAAAAAATGTCATGCAAATAGTAACTGAAACAGAGGAGAGGGACTAAATAGATGCTAAACCAAAAGACAGGTGACAAGGAAGGGCCTATATTAATAAAATGTTCAATGGAGCAAGAAGATACAACAATTATAAAATCTTACACACATACTAACAGATTATCAAAATAAGTAAAGCAAACATTGACAGAGTTAAAGCCAGGAATAGGTAGTTCTACACTAGTAGAGAAGTTAACTATTATTCAGTGGGTACAGAGTTTCAGTTTGCAAGCTAAAAGGAGTTCTGGAGATGGATGATGGTGATGGTTAACAACTATATAAATGTAATTATGTAACATATATGTAACTATATACACATATAATATAACTATATTATATATATAATTTGTTATATAGTTACATATAGTTATATAGTTACATATATATTATATATATAACACATATATATAACAACTATATAAATGTAATTAATGCCAGTGAAATACACACTTAAAAATGGTAAGGATGGAAGCTCTTATGTTACAGGTACTTTTCCACTTTTAAGAAATTGAAAATAAAAGGCTGGGCAGGGGGTGCATGGGAGCAGATTACCAGAATGGCAAGGGGAAAATCCCAGGAAAATGAATGGTCAAGAACCACTTCTTGGATTATGTGCTAGAAGTTATCATTTCCTACGTCAGTGGGTAATCTCCAGACAACTTTAAGCATGAGAAAAAAAAAAAATAAGCATGAGAGGGATGGGACTGATCTTGACAAGGAAGAGAGTAGGACCTTTCCAGTCCTTTAGGAAAACCCCACCCAGACTTGCAACAAATTCTCCACAGGGCTTGTCCCTCCTCTGGAAGCTCGCAGAGGCTGCAGTGAGACCTTGGGAAGAACGTAGACTTCCTCAGCAAATGACCAAGGACTTTTCTCTTCCCTGGAGATAAAGCCTCTTGGGAATATCATCAGACAACCTCATGGCTTCAGAGAATATGATCTGAGCAACTGTCCACCCAAAGGGAATGCTGGTGTGTATGTGTGTGCGTGTGTATTCCCTCTTGCAAATTTTTCTTGCATGCCTTTTCTAGAATGCAGTTCAAATTTACAGCAAACGAATAGTTTGAGGGCTTCCCAGGTGGCACTAGTGGTAAAGAACCGGCTTCTCAAGGCAGGAGACATAAGAGACAGAGGTTCAATCCTTGGGTTGAGAAGATTCCCTGAAGGAGGAAACGGCAACCCACTCCAGTATTTTTGCCTAGAGAATCCCATGGACGGAGGAGCCTGGCAGGCGACAGTTGACAGGGTTGCAAAGAGTCTGATATGACTGAAGCAACTTAGCATGCACGAAGCACACAGTGTTAAAATATCAAATAACTCCAAAATGCCAGCAAAGTAAAACAATTCTTTAATAAGGCATTTCAAACATAACATGTCTGAAACTAAACTTCTGATTTTTCTCCCCAGAAATACTATCAATTCAGTTCAGTCATTCAGTCATGTTCGACTCTTTGCAACCGCATGAACTGCAACACACCAGGCTTCCCTGTCCATCACCAACTCCCGGAGCCTCCTCAAACTCATGTCCATAGCGTTGGTGATGCCATTCAACCATCTCATCCACTGTCGTCCCCTTCTCCTCACACCTTCAATCTTTCCCAGCATCAGGGTCTTACCCAATGAGTCAGTTCTTCCCATCAGGTGACCAACGTATTGGAGTTTCAGCATCAGTCCTTCCAATGAACATACAGGACTGATCTCCTTTAGGATGGACTGGTTGGATCTCCTTGCAGTCCAAGGGACTCTCAAGAGTCTTCTCCAACACCACAGTTCAAAAGCATCAGCTTTCTTTATAGTCCAGCTCTCACATCCATACATGACTCCTGGAAAAAACCTAGCCTTGACTAGATGGACCTTTGTTGGCAAAGTAATGTCTCTGTTTTTAAATATGCTGTCTAGGTGGGTCATAGGTTTCCTTCCAAGGAGCAAGCCTCTTTTAATTTCATTGCTGCAGTCACCATCTGCAGTGACTTTGGAGCCCCCCAAAATAAAGTTCCTCACTGTTTCCACTGTTTCCCCATCTATTTGTTATGAAGTGATGGGACCAGATGCCATGATCTTAGTTTTCTGAATGTCCCACCTCAATAACAATTCCAAAACAGCTTGGAGTCATTTCCTACTCCTCTTTTCCTCTGACACCCATCATGTGAGCCTCTAGAAATCGCCGTCCATTTGTTGAACCTTCCAAACACGCACAGAACCTGACCTATGTCCTCCATCTCCTCTGCTACCTCCATGGTTCAAGCCACTCTTGTCTTTTCCTTGAAAAAATTTCTGCCCCTGCCCAGGTGGTTTCCTTAAATCCTCTTGAGTTTTCCTACAGCCCATTCTGCATGCAGCAGCCAAAGAGACTGTTAAAAAATATAAAGCAGATGAGTTACGATGCCAATTTCTTCTGTTCACAGGAAATAAAATCCAAACACCATAAAGCAGACAAAGCTTACAGGATTGGCCCATAGCTACCTTTCCAAGTTAATCTCGTGCATGTCTCTCTGTTCTTACAGTCAGACATGCTAGCCTTCTTGCTCTTCTCCAAATATGCTATATTCACCACCATCTCAGGTCTACGCCTCTCTATCAGGAAGGTTTTCTTCCAGGTCTTTCTTGGGCTCATTCCCTATTCCTTCAAGTTCAAGTGCCACCCTTTCAAAAAGAGGCCTTTCCTGACCACCGTATTGAAAATAACATATGCTGTCCCCCATCATTGTTCCCTTACTCTGTTTCTTCATTATACTCATCATTATCTGAAATTGTCTACTTGTCCACGTGCCTGTCTGTTTTCTTAACTAGACGGTAAAACCTCTAAAGGCAGAGATTCTGACTATCTTATCCAGTGATGTGTATCCTGTGTCTAGAACACTACTGCAAGCATGGTGAGAAAATACATAATTTTAAATGAATAAATGAATGCTTCATGTCCCTTCCTAATTTCCAGTTCTACTTCCAAGAGACAGCAACTTTTAATTATTAATATTTTAGCTATTTATTTTGATAGTTGCCTCCATATTCCAGTCTTCTATGTCTTCAATAATTTGTTATAAACATTAGTTATTTATCACCTATTAAGCTAGATGAGGAGAAGGCGATGGTACTCCACTCCAGTACTCTTGCCTGGAAAATCCCATGGACTGAGGAGCCTGGTGGCCTGTAGTCCATGGGATCTTGAAGAGTCAGACACGACTGAGTGACTTCACTTTCACCTTTAACTTTCATGCATTGGAGAAGGAAATGGCAACCCACTCCAGTGTTCTTGCCTGGAGAATCCCAGGGACGGGGGAGCCTGGTGGGCTGCCGTCTATGGGGTTGCACAGAGTTGGACACGACTGAAGCGACTTAGCAGCAGCAGCAGCAAGCTAGATGAGGATTAGCTCACTGATACTTTCACCCTCACATTTTCTTTCTCTATCACCCAAATATGCTTCCATCACTATCTTTTGATAGAAAACAACATTACTATGATTGTATTAAATTTTCTTGCTTCAGTGCCAACTAGTATACTATGATTATTTTTTGTACAGTTTTATACTGTTCCAATAGTTTCTAAGTATCATTATTTTCTGCTTGCAATTTGTTATAAGCAATAAGTCAAAATTTTTTAAAGTTTCATCACATTAAGTATTCTAATAAGCCCCGTCTTTCACATTTTTAGGGTCCCTCTCTTCCTTTTCCTGTCTAGACTGTTCCTTTTCTAGCCCTTTACACAAACGACCTTCTGGAATTTCCCATAATTTCTTTCCTGGGTTCGACCCATTGTTTTCTAAATACCATGTCTTACTTATTGAGGGTTTGTTCCCTTTGGCTCTGAATCCCTTAGAAAGCATTGGGTTCCTATGTCTCTCCTGAATCTTACGGCAAATTTGGCTGTGTAAGGGACATAATTTGTGTTAACTATAATGATCCCTTTCAATTAGAACTGATTCAAAACAACTCTGGTCTTCCCTGTTGGCTCAGCGGTAAAGAATCTGCTGGACAATGCAGGAGACATGGGTTCAATTCCAGGGTCAGGAAGATCCCCTGAAGAAGGAAAAGGCAATCCACTCCAGTGTTCTTACCTGGGAAATCCTACGGACTGAAGGATCTGGCGGGCTACAGTCCATGGGGTAGTCAAAGACTTAGCAACTGAACAACAACAAAACAACTTCATAAAGTATATTTTATCCTCATTTTATAGAGAAGTATACTGGGGTTAAAAAAGTTAAGTAACTTGCCCCAAGTCTCACATATAGGAAGTAGCAGAGCTGGGATTTGACTTTCTAGCCCCAAAGTCTGATGAGCTACCTTCTGCTGAGGGCTTACCACACATCAGACTACCGTCCTGAGCTCTTGTATTATTATGATGATACATCATCCTTACCACATCCAGACGTTGTTGAAATGAATGCTGTTATCAAATATTGACTCTCACAATTAATAAAGAATTAGACTTCCTCAAATAACTACAGAGAGCATAACTTGGATCAGTGAGAAAAAGTCACAAGGAGATAGATATTAGCTTAAAATAAGGAGAGAATGTCTAACCATCTGAGCCATTCCAGGATGAGTCACTTTGTAAGATAGTGAGCTTTCTACCCCTGGAGATACACAAGAAGAATCTTCCAGGTAAAGGTGACTGTAAAATCAACTTCTTTGTTTTATGTGCTGATGACCTAAGGAGGGGAAAGGAACCATCAGGTTGAACTCCTGCTATGGCCAGGCACAGGGCTTTGCATACAGGAACTCATTAAAAAATGTACATCTTATTCATTTAACAAGTAAGGTAACTAAGCTCAGAAAAATCAAATTGTGAACCCAAGGTCACACAGTTCATGTGTAATTTTGAATCCAAATCTATCTGACTTCAAATCCTATAAGGTGATTCATAATCCTTTCAACCTATCAGCACCAAGACTTCCTTTGAGACTCCTCTTACCTTCACAGACTTCTTCAAAAGATCCTATCTACTCAATTAACTGCCTCTGTGGAGCAACAGTGGCTAATCAAAGGCTTATGATCCTGTCAATCAGAAGGAAAGTGCTGCTAAAACTCCATGCCAAAGCAAAGGCACACGCCACTTGCGATAACCTGTTCAGTCTCATAATTGATGTATGGTAATTTTAAAACAGCTCACGAACTTATCTTCCAAGGTCCTTCCTGAATTAACAACCTAAAAGTTAAATTAATTTATACAGTCTTATTGATGTTATCGTTTAGGGAGAAGCATTATTTTTGACTGAACATTTTTCGTTCTTGTTCAGTGAGCTCTTTTTTCTCTGCCTCCTCTCTTCCTAATACAACTCAAATCTTGAACTTCACTCAAGATGCAATTAAAGTTTAAACACTCTGTGACATATTCTGCCTTCAACCAACCAGGTTTATTGTTACCATCCTTCTAAATTCCATATATATGCGTTATTATACTGTATTGGTGTTTTTCTTTCTGGCTTACATCACTCTGTATAACAGAAAAGTCAATGTGTAGTCAGGCATCAGACATGGGTCAGTCCAGAAGGTTAAACGTTTCCATCAGGACTTGATGTCTCTCCATCAGGGTAACCAGGAGTCCTAGTCTGAGAGAATGAGGAGGATAAGGGGCTTCCCATAATGGGAGACTTTCAGTGCTAGAGTCTCGGGCAAATCAGGACCAGTTGGCACTCAAGACTTACAGCATCTTTACAACTAACAATTTCAGTGGGAAAAGAATATCTCTTTCACAGTAGTTTCATCAGTATCTCAGGTTGTATCTTGCTGGGCTGGCCTGGATCCCAGGGCAATTCCTAAACCAATTCCCATGGCCAGGTGAAACGCGAGGCACTGACTGACCAGGCATGGGGCACACAAGCTTTCCAGGGCTCAGTTTTATAATCCCACCAAAATCAACAAACTGTGTTTGAAATAGAGATGGGTCCCCAGAGGGAAGTCAAATTGCTGTCATCAGAAGAAAAAAGAATCGAGTGTGGGCAGGCAGAAACAATGTCCACCACAAGGAGTGATGTGGCAGAAAGAGCACTGGTCTCTTTGAGACCAGTTCAAATCTCAAATCTATCATTTTCTGGAGCGACCCTGCTGAGCTGCCAGAGTTAATGGGAAGCTTTTCTGCTGCTGCTGCTAAGTCGCTTCAGTCGTGTCCGATTCTGTGCGACCCCATAGATGGCAGCCACCAGGTTCCCCCATCCCTGGGATTCTCCAGGCAAGAACACTGGAGTGGGTTGCCATTTCCTTCTCCAATGCATGAAAATGAAAAGTGAAAGTGAAGTGGTGTCTGACTCTTATCGACCCCATGGACTGCAGCCCACCAGGCTCCTCCATCCATGGGATTTTCCAGGCAAGAGTACTGGAGTGGGGTGCCATTGCCTTCTCCGAATGGGAAGCTCTTAGGTCTGTGAGAATTAAAGACATTAGCTGTTGAAAGTAACTGACAAGGAACTTTGCCAACTGGTAAGCTTGGTCAAGGTTCTGCTCACCATATTTACCTAGAAATAAACAGTTTTAACCAGGTATTCCCAGTGACAAAACACAATGGCACCTTTTATAATATGTAATTCAGTAGGAAATATTTCTTTTTCTGTCTTAAAGCAAGTATGATTTTGGAGTTATTTTGAAAGCATTAGCATTCAACACTTCTACTTACCCTGAGATCCTGGAATTAAAAAAGAATCTCATTAAAAAAAAATGAGATAGGATATGAAAACATTGATTTTGATGACAAGTGGTTTACTTTCCCCAGAATGCTTAATTAGGCCAGTCCTCTAAAGATTCTAAACTAGTCCTTCACACAAGATTTTCAACTCCCAAATCTGAGAAAGGTGTCTAGAGCTAGCCTCATGAAAACTTTGCAAGAGTTTGGAAAGGATGGAGATTAAATACCAATTCCTTCTAAAGTCCACTTTGTACTTGAGACAAGCTATTATTGGGAAGAAACGTATAAGAAATGTTCCATCCCTCAGATACAGAGTTTTTAGAGGATCTTTGGACATTTTCTGATCCAACTTTACCTCACCGATGCAATGGGCACGAGTTTGAGTAGGCTCCAGAAGTTGGTGATGGACATGGAAGCCTGGAGTGCTGCAGTCTATGGGGTTGCAAAGAGTCGGACACGACTGAGTGACTGAACTGATACTTTGCTGTTACCTAAACCAAGGCCATATTTAGCTATAAGTACTTCAAATGACTTACTCCCCAGAGTTTCCTCATATGCTGTTACTTCTGTTTTAAATGTTCACAGACCCCTTCCTCAGACTTCTGTAAAATGTCTTGCTCCTTCACAATTCAACTTAAGGCCACCTCCATGAGACTCTTTCCCTGATGCCACCCACCCCAGGTTGAATGAGGTGGCTTATCATAGTGCAGTCCAAGTCATAGTGTATGGTAACCATTGGTTTTATAGGCTCCCTTGGTCAATTGTCACCTCCCACCCTCCCACCCTGATCTCCTTACGTGAAGAGTTAATGTATTATTCATTGCTGAATCTCCAGTATTTAACACAGGGCTTGGGGCACACCAAGCTTCAGTTCTTGTGTGTGCTTAGTCACTCAGTCCTGCCTGGCTCTTCCCGATCCCATGGACTGTAGCCCACCAGGCTCCTCTGTCCATGGAATTCTCCAGGCAAGAATACTGGAGTGGGTTGCCATGCCTTCCTCCAGGGGATCTTCCCAACCCAGGGATCAAACCCAGGTCTCCTGCATGGCAGGCACATTCTTTACCATCCTAGCTGTCAGTGAAGCCCATCAGTCCTTGTTTGTTGTCAAAGACCAACCTGGCTGGATCTATTTTATAAGCATGTGGCAAGCCAGGGTACTGCCACTTTATAGGACAAATTTGGGGGTAACAAGTAGGTAACTGGGTCCAGTCACAAAGATAGAATGAGGTACTTTATATTTTTCTAGCCACATAATTTGGCAAAGGATACACATTTGTCATCTTCAAGGAATAGACAGTCAGGTGCACAATTTAAGAAGCATACAGAGTCAGCAATAACAAGAGAAAAATGACGTAAGAAAGGAACAGAAAAAGGCTCAGAGAAGGGCAGGATGCTTCTGCCCAGCAGTGTTTCCATATAGATAGTAGAGAAAAGGGGCCGTTTTCAGTGGAGGGAAGAGCATTAGCACAGGGATGGAGGCATGAAAGTAGATGTAAGGATGGGGGAGGAGAACATAGTGATCAAAAAGGTCACTGCAAAATAGGTCAGTGGGACACCTTATGAAAATACGATGTATAAACTACATGGAGAGAGGAAGATGGCTTATACTTTCAAGGTGGGTCAGACAGGATTCCACTTTACAGACCAAGCTAAGGATGATGTTGGGTGGGATGCCAATTACTATGGAGTTAAATAATAATACACTCACTAGACCTTACATACTCCCATTTATACCTCAAAATCTTCCTCATAAAATGTGTGGGTTATGCATCTACCCCCCCTGGTTCTGCTCAGAGGCCACACATGAAGCACTGAAAAGAAGCCAGGCATTGGATTAGGCAAGTCTGTACCCAAATTTCAGCTCTATCACTGACCAGATGTGTGACCTTGCATATCTGACATAACTTTTCAAGGTAAAATGAAGCCTGTTTCCTAGTGATGCCTATTTCACTGGGTTATTCTGTAATGTAAATGAGATTGCACATGGGAGAGTTCCTGACACAGCAGCTCGCACAGCACCTGTGACTTTACCCTTCCTCTTAGCATCTTCCCATTGCTGGTGAGATAAGTGGTGGTGGTGGTTTAGTCGCTCAGTCGTATCCGACTCTTGCGACCCCATAGACTGCAGCCTGCCAGGCTCCTCTGTCCATGGGATTCTCCAGGCAAGGATACTGCAGTGGGTTCCCATTTCCTTCTCCAGGAGATCTTCCCAATCCCAGAATCGAACCCCAGTCTCCTGCATTGCAGGCAGATTCTTTACCAACTGAGCTACAAGGGAAGCCCAGTATCCAAGAGAAACCCACATCCAAGTTATTTCTGCTTCCCCAGATCCTAATCTAACATTCTTAGCTCTTTATTGAATGAATAGTTGAAGGAGTGAGTGAATAGATAAATAAATAAATTAGTTTAACTGAGGGGTGAATGAAGAAAATGATAATGAATAAATTATTCTCTCACACACACACAAAAAAGGATCTTTCCAACACTGCAGGTGGATTCTTTACTGTCTGAGCCACCAGGGAAGCCCAAGAATACTGGAGTGGGTAGCCCATCCCTTCTCCAGTGGATCTTCCAGACCCAAGAATTGAAATGGGGTCTCTTGCATTGCAGGTGGATTCTTTACCAGCTGAGCTATGGTGCATGCTCACTGGCTCAGTTGTGTCTGACTCTTGGGACCCCATGGACTGTAGCCCACCAGGCTCCTCTGTCCATGGGATTTCCTAGGAAAGAATACTGGAGGGAATTGTAATTTCCTTCTCTAGAGGATCTTCCTGACCCAGGGATCAAATTCACATCTCTGGTGTCTGCATCGGCAGACAAGTTCTTCACCACTGACCCATCTGGGAAGTCCAGCTGAGCTACCAGGGAAGTCCAAATATGGGATAGCAATACCAAGAATAGTGGGAAGTAGGTGCTATTTTTTATTATTGATATTTTACAGATGAGGGAACAGAGAGAGAAAAGGTCAAGAAATTTGCCCAAATCCCTACATTAGCATGAGATAACTGGGGTTCTAACTAACGCTTTTTTATTCTGCTGTGTGTAGGGGACAGGAATAGGTAATGGAGGATGAATGTCACCTATAGGATGCCATGACATCAAAAATCTACCCCCCCAATCAACTTAATTCTTTATTCAAATAACCAAACAAATTGGGAAAATACTGTGTAGACACAAAGATCCTTCACCTCAGAAATCACAACTGTCACCCGTTGACCACTGTGGGCTCACTGGGTACAATGGTAGACACTTCACATACATTATCCTTTACAACAAGTTCCCAAGGCAAATATTATCTTCATTTTACATATGGAGAAACTGAAGCCCCAAGAGTTTAATCACTCGCCCAAGGAGGCAAGTCAGTAGCAGACCCAGGATTTGAAGTCATATTTGATTGTTTCTATGACAACATGCCCTTTCATTGTCATTTATGAGTTAATTCTTGGTACTGTAGGCTTGCCAGTAGTCATGTGTGAATGTGAGTGTTGGACTTATAAAGAAAGCTGAATGCTGAAGAAATTATGCTTTTGAACTGTGGTATTGGATAAGACTCTTGAGAGTCTCTTGGACTGCAAGGAGATCCAACCAGCCCATCCTAAAGGAAATCAGTCCTGAATGTGCATTGGAAGGACTGATGCTGAATCTGAAACTCTGATACTTTGTCCACCTAATGTGAAGAACTGACTCACTGGAAAAGACCCTGATGCTGGGAAAGATTGAGGGCAGGAGGAGAAGGGGACGACAGAGGATGAGATGGTTGGATGGCACCACTGACGTGATGGACATGAGTTTGAGTAAGCTCTGGAAGTTGGTGATGGACAGGGAAGCCTGGCATGCTGCAGTCCATGGGGTCGCAAAGAGTTGGACATGACCAAGTGACTGAACTGAATTGAACTGAACTGTAGGCTTACAGTTTGTTATATAAAGATGATGACACTAAGTGAAACTTTGGGGAAAGGTGCGTTTTTATTGGTCACAGAATCCAGAGTCATGAGCAATAGCAGCTCAGCAGTGACACAGCAAACTGCATTTCTCTTTTCTACCCTTTTGGGAAGTGGGGTTCTCTGTCGTGTTCTTCCTATTCTTGCATCACAGTTCCTGCTGGTCAGGAATCACCTTTCATGCACCTTCAGTCTTGGTTTGCCACTAAATGAGACTCAAGGCTAGAGGCTAGATATGGGGACAATCTAGGTCTTTCTCCATCTTTATCTGTTTCTTCATTTCTTCCAGAGGGAAAGAAGGGCTCCCCTTGGACAGAAATAGGACCCGTTGCCTCCCTCCTCTAATGAAAGAAGAAACACTGCTTATCTCCTAGGAAGGAAGAAAGTGAAGCATTACTTTAATCTGGCTTTTGTCTAGCACTTTTATCTGTTACAAGTAGTATATATATGAATACCACACATATCTCAGGATTCCTTATGATCTCTGAGGATTTTTATAAACACTTACTTTAAAGTCAGCTGGTCAGACTTTAAATCCCAGCTTTGTTATTTACTAACTTACTATCTTATAAAATATAGGACACGATGCATACATCACTGGGCTGTCACAAGAATTAGACACTCAGCCAGGTAGGTGGAAGTGCCAGCCTATGGTGGAGACATGGAGTGAATGGCCAGCTGAAGAGCCCACCTTGCCTTGACTGTGAGGGGGGTTAAGAGAGGACGTTAATCGTGGGAGCAGAGCAGTGTTATAGGACTGTCTACAGGAAGTGGTATGCAAGGAAATTTGAAGGCTGGAAAAGACATTGTTAGTGTGAGTTGCTCAGTCATGTCTGACTCTTTGTGACCCCATGGACTGTAGCCTGCCAGGCTCCTCTGTTCATGGACTTCTCCAGGCAAGAGCACTGGAGTGGGTTGCCATTTCCTTTTCCAGGAGATCTTCCCAACCCAGGGACAGAACCTGGGTCTCCTGCTTTGCAGGCGGATTCTTTGTAGGCTGAGCAACCAGGGAAGCCTGGTCATTTTTAGTCTTTGTGGTGTGAAGGGCAGAGAGGCAAATTAGGCTTATGGGAGAAACTAGAGACATTCCAATTCTTTCTCTGGTTTACTATTTTCTTACTATTTTCTCACCTGTCTCCTGGACTATCACATCATAGACTCTGAGGACAGGTTCGGATGGCTCAAACATCAGTCCTACCAGGCCTTGCCTGGCAGTCTTGGGAAAAACCCTCCAATATGTCTGAGCTCAATTTACTCACCTGTACAGGTTGAAAACACCTACCTTGGAACATAATTAAAAGATAAGAAATTCTGTTCATAAAGCACAGCTTTATGTAGGCCTGGAAAGCAGCAGATACCCCATGCACAAAATGATTTTTCACTAGCCAGGAGCATGCTAGCAGCTACTGAAAGAACCATATGGACAAGTCAAAATGAATTAATTAAATTGAGTATAAATTGAATCCCTTCCAATTTGCTCTTATTTGAGCAATAGTCATAAATATTTTTGTAGAATCTCATATTTTTTCAAAGTACCTGTCTCTAGTTCTCTGAGCAAAAGCCCTTCAAAGTACCTGAAGTGGGTTTAGTTGGGATATTTAAAACTAATATTTAAACATTTTGGACACAGTGAGTAGTTCTCCAGAGGGATCTCAGCAGGGTCTATTCCTACTATTCACAATCGTGAAAGTCTTCTACATTTCAGAACTACATGGCTTTTAAGACCTTCTCACCTTTGCTCATGTAGTTCCTTCTACTTACTTAGAGTTTCTTTCTCCTTTCTTCTTTTTCCATCTACTTCCCACTCCCCTTCTTTCCCCTCAAGCCACAGTGAACAGAATTGAACTGCAGACCCTAACTCCACCCCATGCTAGCTAAAGGACCTAGTGCAGATTTCTGGGTCTTTTCCAACTTGATTTCCTCATTTGTAGAATGAGAGCAATAATAATAATAGTGCCTGCTTCCCATTATTCTTGGTGTTGCTGTTATCTCATCATTTCAGACTCAACCAGAAGATTTTCCTCATTGTTCTCTTCTAGCAGCTTAAGTCCAGTGCTGTGTGCCTTTTTCAGCACTCTCATGACCCCCAGGCTTGTCTCTGGTGTGATGTGAATTAGACCCTTTAATTTACCAATTCCACTTTCAGGAATCTAGTTTAGTGACCCACAATCTGAAGTGAACTCAGCGCTTACACATAAAGATACCCGCTGGAGCATTGTTTACTTTAATAATATTTGCAAATAAGCTAAATGCCCAGCTGAAGGCCATGGTCATTGACAAGGCCAACTACGGGTGTTGTGTTTTAATCATCCACCAAGACCCAGATCATGTCTGAGTCCTCTCTAGCCCCAGTGACTCAAAAAGAGCCTCAAACAAAGTGACTCCTCACTAGATGTTCCCATTTGTGTATTCAAGAAGAGTTATAACACCTATGGTGAAGCAGTAACTATGGCACTACATGCTTTATGTTCATTATTGTATTTAATCTTCCCAATACTCCTTGTGGTAGGTGCTGTTTTTACCGAATTTAGAATGGAGGAAACTGAAGCTTGAAAGGTGAAGTCAAACCTCAGTTTGCTGGACTTGACGAGGCAAGTACTAACCACTTGATGAATCAATGAATGATCTCTGATAAGATCATTGCCCACCAACACAGTAAATGCAAGTATGACATTCTTGGATGAAATCTCTTAATGTTCAGTTCAGCTGCTACTCTGAAAGGTCAGAGTCTAGAACTATTATTAGTTCAATTTTATAAATGTGACTCACTTATCTGAGTCACAGAACTGATGAATGGCTGATTTCTAATAAGAATCATGTCACCTGGTCTTTTGTCCATGGCTCTACCCATATTCTTAGTCCCAACTGGAGGCAGATGGCTGCAGTTCAGAAACTGATGAAAGACTGGTCTTAGAAGAAAACATTGATCAAGAAGAATAGCAGCTGCTTGGGGAAAAAGATGTTTGTGGAAGGTCTTTGTCAAAGAGAAGTCCATTTTCATAAATTTGTTCCACGGTATTGTCACAAAGAACGAGCAATTCAACACCACCCAAGACTCTGAGATCAGTTGTCATGTTTGTGCTGTGTGTGCTTAGTCCCTCAGTCATGTCTGACTCTTTGCGACCCCATGGACTGTAGCCCACCAGGCTCCTCTGTCAATGGGATTCTCCAGGCAAGAATACTGGAGTCAGTTGCCATGCCCTCCTCCAGGGGATCTTCCCAACCTAGGGATCAGACTCGGGTCTCCCACATTGCAGGCGGATCTCCCACATTGCAGGCGGATCTCCCACACTGCAGGCGGATCTCCCACATTGCACTCGGGTCTCCTACATTGCAGGTGGATCCTTTACCGTCTGAGCCACCAGGGAATCTGTTATTATGCTTAACTCATTCCAAACCCTTCTTATGGCCTGTGAAATATGAAACATGACTAATACAAAGAAAGCCTGCTCTTGCTCCACTTTTCTACATATACCATCTTGACTGCTTAAATATTGCAATATTTTCTACCTCATTTCCCAATGATCATGACTTAGTTTTTCTGGATATAATTTCTAGAAATGTCTGCTTCATGATATAGTGAGGGTCTAAAATGTCTTCAGCAAATTCTTTCAAAGAAAAACCAAGTTGAGAGTTAAAGTAAGCACAATATCACTCTAGTAATAATAGTCATAGTAGAACAAGGTTAATAAGTTCAAATTAGCTGAACAATCTATTTTTCCCAATTCCTCAAGAAATTATTAGATTCTCTTCTTCACTTGGAGATGTATAAATGCAGTGTACAATGGATCAGAATCTTTAAAACGGAGAATCTTAAATGGGTGTTGCCTCAAAGTCACCATTTAGCAGTGCTATTCAGGAAGGAAAATAAAGATGAAGTTGTCATGGAAACCTCTGTAACACCTGGCATAGCACCTTTGACTCATATAGCTGTATTTTAAAGAAACATAGACATAAACTGATGCTTTTATTCAATTTCTAGGGCCAACTATGACTTTCTGATGTACAGTGTTGGGACATTTACTGGTGTACATCAATCTTCTTGTAAGGAAGCAGTTAGAGAACAATACAGCCTCTCATAGACCAAATGCATTTTCATCCTACCCCAAATGTTCACTGTATTCCCAACTTGAGAAAATCTATTTCTTGCTCCACAACTGTTTCTATTTCTGGCATAATATAGGAGAGATTTGTCCCCTAAGTTCAATCTTTGCAGCTTGCAAAGAGAGTTGATATGAGAAACAGGTAACAAGTTTAAATATATGGACAGTCAAGTTTGTAAGTGTGAACTGCACAGACAAGACATGTCAGGAAGGATTGCCTATTGGAAATTTGGCTGTGACTCTTAACTTTGCCATTATCTGGTTAGATATCTGTCTTCTCTGTCAGCCTCTTCATCAACTACATTTATTACCTATGAAAATACATACATCACCAGGTGAGCGTGAGAATTTCATTAGATCATTGGAGGATAAAAGTCTTTTTGTAAATTGCAGACAGGGTAGAGTGAACTGTCATTTTCTGGAAGCCTATTATGTCTATGCACACACAAGCAACTAAATATTTTTAAGTGTAAAGTACAAAGCGAACATGCATCTGAGATGAGGCTGTTCACGTCAGCAGGATGAGGTCACATAGGACCTTGAATATCAAACTAAGAGTGTAGATTTCATAATATAGGTAACTGAAAGCCTAAGGATAGATTTAGAGCAATAGAGCTATGCAATTGAAACTGGGCCTTAGAAGAATCTTTTGTAGATAATGAAGGTAGATAGAGACAAGGACTGAAGTGAGAACAGCAAAGAAGTTATTACAATAATCAAGAAAGAGATGGGAAGGCCTGAAAAAGAACAGTGTAAGTAGAGATAGCATCTTCATTTACGCCTCTGTGAGCAAGATGGGGTAATGTGGCCAGGATAATGGTCCAGGAGATGAATTAATGTCTCTTAGTAGCTGTTACAGGGAAGGCAATGGCACCCCACTCCAGTACTCTTGCCTGGAAAATCCCATGGACGGAGGAGCCTGGTAGGCTGCAGTCCATGGGGTCTCGAAGAGTCAGACACGACTGAGCGATTTCACTTTCACTTTTCATTTTCATGCATTGGAGAAGGAAATGGCAACCCACTCCAATGTTCTTGCCTGGAGAATCCCAGGGACAGGGGAGCCTGGTGGGCTGCCGTCTATGGGGTCGCACAGAGTCGGACACGACTGAAGTGACTTAGCAGCAGTAGCAGCAGTAGTAGCTGTTATGGGTTGAATTCTGTCCCCTCAAAAGATGTATTGAAGTCCTAACACCAGGAATGGGCTTCCCAGGTGGCACTAGTGGTAAAGAACCCACCTGCCAATGCAGAAGACATAAGAGACATGGGTTTGATCCCTGGGCGGGGAAGATCCCTTGAAGGAGGCAATCCACTCCAGTATTCTTGCCTGGAGAATCCCATGTACAGAGGAGCCTGGAAGGCTACAATCCATAGGGTTGCAAAGAGTTTGCACTGAAATGACTTAGCAACCCCAGGAATATATAGAGCATGAGCCTATTTGAAAGTAGAGTCTTTGAAAATGTAGTCAAGTTAAGAAGAGGTCATACTGAATTAAGATGAAACTTATTCCAATAACATGTCCTTACAAAAAGAGAAAATTTTGGACGCAAAGACATATGGGGAAAATGCCATGTGATGACAGGCAGAGGTTGGAATGATGCATCTGTAGGCCAAGGAACACCAAGGATTACCAGCAAACACTGCTGCTACTGCTGCTAAGTCACTTCAGTCGTGTCCGACTCTGTGCGACCCCATAGACGGCAGCCCACCAGGCTCCCCTGTCCCTGGGATTCTCCAGGCAA
This sequence comes from Bison bison bison, assembly GCF_000754665.1. Classification (NCBI taxonomy): domain Eukaryota; kingdom Metazoa; phylum Chordata; class Mammalia; order Artiodactyla; family Bovidae; genus Bison; species Bison bison. The sequence continues at coordinate 186,732 of NW_011494824.1, read as the reverse complement.
GAACACTGGAGTGGCTTGCCATTTTCCTCTCCAATGCATGAAAGGGAAAAGTGAAAGTGAAGTCGCTCAGTCATGTCTGACTCTTCGAGACCCCATGGTCTTCAGCCTACCAGGCTCTTCCGTCCATGGGATTTTCCAGGCAAGAGTACTGGAGTGGGGTGCCATTGCCTTCTCCACCCAGCAAACACTAGAAGCTAGGGAAAAAAAAAAAAGTGGGAAGGATATTCCCCTAGAGACTTTAAAGAGAGCAGGCCCTGCCAACACTTTGATTTTGGACATCCAACCTCCAGAACTGTGAGATGATAGGTTTCTATTGTTTTAAGCTGCCAAATATGTGGTACTTTGTTACAGCATCCCTAGGAAACTAATACAATTACACAGAGAGAAAAAGAATTCAGCCAATATTTTCTAGCATTTCAAATTATGTTGTAATCATTAAGAAATGCCCCCATGTAGTGGTTACTGGGGCATACAGAGTACCAGGCGCCCTCTTCAGAACTAAGGTACTCATTGTCCCCTTCCAGGAATGGTGATTCCTGTGGGCTCATAGATATGTCCTTCCCTGGGAACTGCCCTGAAAATAAGCAGCCTTCCCTGATATCTTGTCCTGCTCCCTGACTCAAACCATATCTAAATACTGGCTGATGTCAGGGTACAGAGACCACTTGTCCTTGCTTCTGAGATCCTCATGGGATTTACCTAAAGCCTGTGTTGTAATTATATCACATTCCAACTTCCTTATAAGCCCAATTCAGTTTCCCTCACTTCCTTGCTGATTTGCTCCTGAGAGCACTGCCCAGTATATAAATTTCTCTCTCAGAGTTTTCCTCCAGGGACCTCAGCCTAAAATATCCTACAATATTATTTTTAGCCCCACAAATAGAATGTTGATTTTTACCACAGTCTCAGATTTGCATCTGAAAGACCTAGAGGGCATTTTTGAGCAATAAAATATAATCAAGATATGTGAATTAAAGACAAAGTTCCCTCCACAAAAGTAAATTTCCATCCAATTTTTCTCATATGAAAATAAATCTGGTTCCATTTACATTAAGAGAATATTGGGAAATACCTTCTACACTCCAGTTTAGAGCAAGGAATAATCCTGCAAGCCATCATTTTATCCCCTTGAACCACCAGCCTTAGGAAATAGAATAATCAGTTACAGACCCATGGAGATATTATGACTTGGCCAACCTGAGGTAGTTGAAAGAATTCGAATTTATAATAATAACAAAAACCAGCTTAGTGAGAATGAAAAATAAGAAAAAGCTTATTAAATTTCCAAAGACAAATAGAATTTGAACCACACGAAAGGCAAGAGGAAGAAAAATATGAAGAAATGTATTAGCTCTATTCGTCTGGTCTGAGTCACCAAATCTCTTTATCAAGAAGAATTTGATTTTAGGGACAAGAGGCAAAAGATGAGACAAATGAAAGTCAGGACTTGGTGTTTTACTTTTAGGGAATTCAAGTGTCTTCACGCATGCTCAGTCCAAATAAGTCATCACTTCTCCAGTCCCCGAAGGACTGGCTCTGCGTCAGTATCCGGGGATGCTCAAGTCCCTTATTGAAAATGAAATGGTGTAATACCATCAGCCCTCCACATCATCAGGTTCTGCATCTGCAGAGGCAGCCAACCATGAATTGAAAAGTTCATTGAATCTGGGCATGCATAATACAGATATGGTGGGCCAAGTGCGTAAGTGCAAAACTACAACTGCCTCAACGGTTTATCAAGTGGTTAATATGTCAGAGAGTATGCTAAACACTTGCACTGGTCTCACTCATTTATTTCTCATAAAATACTACAATTTGGATTCTAGTAAGATTGCCTCCATTATGCAGAGCTGGCCAATGAAGCAGAAGAAGGAAAAGTAACTCCCCAGAGGTCTTACTTCTTACTTTTTGGGGATTGGAGCCTAGGGCAGCCCAGCTCCTGAGCTCCCCTTCGAGCCCACATTCTGCTCAGTCAGAGATCTCTCTTGAATCCTTCCTTTTATCCACACTATTTTTATCCTTTTTTTTTTTTTTTCTGTCTAACCTTGGTGCACACCCTTTTATTGGTCTGCCTTCCTCCTCCTTTCTCTCCTTTTAATCTACTTTGGAATTTGAGACCGTATGTAGAGAAAGCCTCTCTTTCTGACTAAGTTGGGAACCAAGTAATTGAGGAAATAAGTTCAGAAGTCAGATGGAGATAAACACATGAGCTTTGTTCCTGATAAAAGCTAGGCAGAGCTTAGACCTGGTTAAGAATGGATTAACTGCAATCTCCTTAATTTCAGTGACCCTCAAAACTGCAGGGCAAATGGTGAGAGTGTAGTCTTTCTTGGCAAGTTCACCAAAAAGCAGAGAGTAGATAAATATTGTGCTTTTCCTCCAGACAAGCAGATCTGAACAGCAGAAAGAGAGAAAAGGTCTCTACAGGGCAAAGGAATAAATGCTCCACTCCAGCCCACTTCCATGTAGACTCAGTTCTAAGTGTGTCTCTCCCACTTTCAAACCTTGGCTGTTTTCTCTTCCTTTGAGATCAAATCCAAACTCCCTAGTGCATATTTCCTCCCAATGGTGGTCATTAAAAGCTATTCACCAATGTTTACAGCTCACCTTTGGGGACCTCGGGAGGACTGTACTTTCCCATTGTCTTCAAGTTAGGTGTGGCCATGTGGCTGGTTTGAGGCAATAAAGTGTGAATGAAAGCAACATGTCACTTCTTGATTTGAGTCTATAAAATCCAGTTTATCATTTTCCTGTCCCCTCCCCACAAGTTAATGATGATGATCCAGGTAGCAGAGGGTCCATCAGGACAACATAAAGAAGATCCCAGTTGATCCATGATGGATTATTAGCCCAGGTGAGAAACAGTGAAGTCTGTTGTGTTAAGTCACTGAGATGTAGAAAGTGAAAGTGAAGTTCACTCAGTCGCGTCCGACTCTTTGCGACCCCATGGACTATAGAGTCTATGGAACTCTCCAGGCCAGAATACTGGAGTGGGTAGCTTTTCCCTTCTCCAGGGGATCTTCCCAATCTAGGGATTGAACCCAGGTATCCTGCATTGCAGGCGGATTCTTTCCAGCTGAGCCACAAGGGAAGCCCAAGAATACTGGAGTGGGTAGCCTATTCCTTCTCCAGCAGATCTTCTCAACCCAGGAATCGAACCAGGTTCTCCTGCATTGCAGGCTGATTCTTTACCAACTGAACTATGAGGGAAGCCCAAATTGAGAAGCAGTTTCTTATTGCAGTATCCTAACCCATCCTGACTCTGCACTCCTGGATTCCCATTCTGTCTCCACGTGATATGATTTCTGTACCCACAATGTTACCATTCAGCTCCAGGCTTTTGCTCATGATGATCACTCTTGATCTTTATTCACATACCCTCCAACATCCAGCCAACCTCCAATATCTCCTCCAAAGCAAGATCAAATATCACCTCCTCTATGAAGGCTTCTATGTCTCCTGGAGGCAGAAGTTAATGCACTTTCTTTTGAACTCAACTCAGAAGACATTTCATGATGACTGAGTTGGGGAGGAGATGAGGGGAGGTTCTATGGCCAGATGTGACTTATCTGCCATCTTTCGCTATGTTAAGGATTCTCAAACCTATAGCCCTTTCATTATAAATTATGCCATTTCTCCTTGCAGAGTAAGCAGAGGCATGTTAAAAATGCTATGCACTGCACAATGCCAGGTTTAGCTTTAACCTGAAGAATGCACTTAGCATTTTCCTCTAGACAATCAATAAGCATGCCAAGCATCTTGCTTCAGGATCTCCTGGAGGAGCTGGAGAGGCACAACAGAGCAGAGAAGAAGAGCCACATGGTGTGGCATATGGTGGCAGTGGCACCTTGCCAGAGATGGCAGAACTTACACTGGCCATGGGAATAGCTTGGAGAAGAAATTACACTTGTGCAGGGGATACTGCAGGAGACAAAATGGGACTCAAGCGTTGTGCCAAGACTGTGGTAGAATTGTGCAGATGGATGGCCCGTCTGTCTAGAGCAGTGCTTCTCAACCCTGACTACACATCAAATTTTCCTGGAGAGTTTTTTTAAAATGCAAATGCCTCGGCAGCATCCCAGACAAGGTAGGTCAGAATCTCTGGGGTTGGGGCCCAGGTATCAGCATTTTTCAAAACTCTCTATGTAGTCATGTGCCGCCAGGGCTGACAGCCACCACCCCTGAACACAGCCTTTTCATGGTCTTCCCAGCAGATGCCAGAGGCTGATAGTACATGTGGCATGAGTTTATCCTGCTTCAGTTCTCACATCGTTAGCAACACTGATATTCTCTGAAATTTCAAGAGATGGGTTAGTATTTGCCAGGTGCCCGCTATTTTCAATACCTTGGTGGTACACACCTTACATAGTTTTTTTTAGTCTTCACATCAACCCCATGGAATGGTCACCTCCTGTGAGAAATGAGAAAACGGAGGTTTCAAGAAGAGAAAGCTTGCTCATATAGCTAACCAGCAGCAGTCAGGATTCAGTTCAAGAGAGCCTGTTGCTCTGTGCCAGTGGTTTTCAGCCTACAGTGGTGTCTGATGTGCTGAAGAAGTCTGTACAAATATCATTTTAAAATGTACGCTTACAATGTTCAAAGCTGTAACACAGAACACAGTGAAAGTGTTAGTCGTTCAGTCGTGTCTGACTCTTTACAAAGCCTGCCAGGCTCCTCTGTCCATGGAACTCTCCAGGCAAGAATATTGGAGTGGGTATCCATTCCCTTCTCCAGGGGATCTTCCCGACCCAGAGACTGAAACCAGGTCTCCCGCATTGCAGGTGGACTCTTTACCATCTGAGCCACCAGGGAGCCCACACAGAGGAGCGCACATCCAGTTGCCCCATGCACCACACAGCAGCTCCCTGCAGCCTTAAGTGCTTTGCTGTGCATGTCTCTGTTAACTCAGTGATGCAGACCGCCAACAAAGGATTCTCCTGCACTTCAGTGTTCATCATTGAACATCTGGAAAACGGGTTCACTGATTATAATTATAATAATTAGAAGTGCTCTTTTTAAAAAAATCAGATTGACCATGTTTTTGTTGCTTATTGCTTAGTTACTAAGATATGTCCGACTCTTTTGCAACCCCATGGACTGTAGCCCGCCAGGTTCCTCTGTCCATGGGATTTCCCAGGCAAAGATACTGAAATGGGTTGCCATTTCTTCTGCAGGGGATCTTCACATTTACACTTATGAAAAATTGTTCAAATGAGTATATTATGGAAAAATATGTGTGCAGCATCCTTGTATACATGCTGAATATACCTGCTGAGTGCAAACACTCATTAAGGTGTCAAACCAGGTGTGTGACACCAGGCAAAGACTTACATGGCACAACACATCCATGTACTTCTGGGACAACTGTAGGGTTTGCAGCAAGTTTGGGGACTATCCTCCAAATGTGATTAAGTTCTGTTGGACAGGTTGCCACTGCATGTAAAGGGCCCACAATGAAGCTGAACTGTAAAGCTGCAGTCCAATAAGCAAAACAGGAGAAGTTGGCAGCACAAGGATGACTGTTATGCTACAATTAAATCATGTCATAAAATACTAGATAATGGGGATTCTATTAATACATTGACCCAAGAATCTATGCACTAACTTTCTTCAAGTTGTGCAATTGCAATTCAGAAATGGTTGAGCCTCCCAGGTGGCGCTAGTGGTAAAGAACCCGCCTGCCAATGCAGGAGACATAAGAGACACAGGTTCAATCCCTGGGTCAGAAAGATCCCCTGAAAGAGGAAATGGCAACCCACTCCAGTATCTGCCTAGAGAATCCTATGAACAGTGGAGCCTGGAGAGCTACAGTCCATGGGGTCACAGAGTCGGACACGACTGAAGATACTTAGCACAATATGTAGTCAATGATTCCGTGTCATGTTTTAAAGCGGCTTGATTGGTTAAATTTGACAAGTATCCTGAGATTACTTGCTGAGCTATTGAAAACAAACATCTGCAGGTAGCAGTAACAGTCGTAGAATCAGCCGGGTCTCAGTTGGAGGCAGCAGCCCCAGTAGCCTGAGGTAGAGCTCAGAGCCAGTGGAGTCATAGGTAGGCCCTGGTCCAGGCTATGCGGCTTCCTCCAGGCCCACTGATGCACCCTCAAGGCTGGCTGGGGCTCAACAGGGTACAGTGGGGGCTGGATCCAGACTTTGAGGATAGTAGGAGGTTTATGCTGTACATCTCTTTCACCTCTGAAGCAGAATTTGAAGCTGTGGTTAGATATTCAGAGGACATTATCATGAATTATGAGTTCTAGTTATTGCAGAGAAATACCATGGACAATTAATACCAGGAGCTTGAGAACAGGAGGAGAATCAGCTCACATATATATCTACTTTAATGACTATAATTCTTTGCTAGAAAAGTATACTGAAGAGAGGCTGCTGGAACAGATCCCCATATTCAACACAGCAGCCTTCACAGCAGCATAGAGTCCCACAGAGATGAAGGAGCTGAGGACATATTCAACATGCTGCTCGCATTGACAGCTGATCCTTGAACAGCATGGGTTTGAACTGCCATCTCCACTTGTACAGGGATTTCCTTCTATAAATACATACTACAGGGCTACAGGATCTGCAGTTGGTTGGTTCCTAAGATGCAGAATGGAGGATACAAAAAGTCAACTATAAAATTATAGGTGGGTTTTCAACCCCTAACATCCATATTGTTCAAGAGTCAACTGTACAGATTTTAAAGATTTTATAGACCTGTTTCTGGACTACAGAGCAGCAGGAGAAGGCCAAGGATTAGGCTTCAGCAGCAGTTCAGTGGAGAGTTCCTCGTGCAAATCATCTTTATGCCAGCTTCCTAGAAAAATCTGTGGCACCAACTCCCACCTCCAGGCAATGGGATCATTCCAGACATCATTGGCCCAATAGGCTGGAAGAGGATTCAGCTAATGGTGGCAGGAGAATACATCTTGGAGAGACAGACTCCGTGCTGCAGCTCTTCTTGAATATTAGTTATTGATGAGTCAAAAAGAAAATTACCTGACCCTGAAACACCTTGTATTCAGTGTTCCTTCCAGAGCAGACATCTCTCTCAGCTGCTTCTGAGTCAGATTTCTGGGACAAGCTGAGCATCCTTGGACAAGGATATTGAGCGCCCTTCACCCAGCACACATGTTGGCGTGCTAAAAATATGGGCTAACCCACCATCATTGACGCCCCCTTCTTCCCAAATAACACAGCAGACTTGGCACAAATTTTCTATGTATTCTCAGCTCTTTACTTGGGTCAGAGGCTCAGCCCTTCAGTTCCAAGGGCCCAGCTATTTGAGAACAGTTTGGGAGTGTTTATATAGGATGTTACTCCAACAAGCTGTCCCTGTCTTGAGAGTTTTGAAGCTCCTATTATCACAGCTAGCCTTGGGTATGGGAATAAACTGGATGAGACGTCCTTTACTGAAAAGCGCCCTGTGACCATCACTTCATGTTACATTTGCAGGCCTCTTATCACTTTGTCTTCTGCTAGTCCTGATGGAGTCTGTTTCTGGAAGCCTCTTTTAAGCTTTATTTTTGAAAAAAATATTTTATAGATGAACATTCAGGTTAATCTAATAGATCTATTCTTGGAATTACCTTTATTATCCCTTTAAAGATCAATGTATTATATACTGTGTGCTTTTTAGTTGTTAGTGCTGTGAAGGCAAAAATGCTTTCTACATTGGCTTTCTTATTCTACTGGGTGCCAACAAATGTGCTATGCACTGCGACTGGACTAAAAAATATCCTTTCCTTATCCCATGTTAGGTGTGTTCAGGTTCGTTTAACATCCTCTTCATATAATTCAGTTTGTTAGATTTTCTGTTGGGTTGGTGGGTGTGGGTTTGGTTTTAAAAAAGGATGACTGAAATTTCTTAGTCATTTCAAAATCTCTCTTACCAATTCAGTGTTCCAGTGGCCCAGCTCAGCATAACTAGGGGTTAGGGCAGCTTTACCAGTCAACTGCCTTGATTTGGTTCAAGACAAATTTGGTAGAAACAGAAAACATGTCTGTATTTCTAGAAAGAAGAAAAATATTTTTAAAGTCTGCCCTTTGTATTTCTATACATGGATAGAAACTTTCTCAGCACTGATTGTTCAGTGTGAAGATTGACTAAACAATAAAACAAAATACAGGTCTACACAGAATGTTGAGGTTAATATGTAGTAACCACTCACGAGCCTGGTTCACATTGTGAACTCACTGAAACTACCTTGCTGTCTTCACTGACTAACTTTAACACAGGAATTGTTATCACTGAAACTGGAAAATAAATATGAACTAACAAAGTACTAGTTGTGTGTTTTCTACATGACCGTTTTTTCCTTATAAACTTCCATTTTCTTGAGAGTGCTGAAAAATTTTAAATCCCTATCCTGTGTTAGGTTACTTCCTAAATTTAATTAATGAGAATTGAAATCACCCTGTGGAAAGAAAAATAAATAGTTTATTAATTAATTTATGAATTTGTGTGTGCTTAGACTCACATATATTCATTCACATGCACACATGTATGGCGCACACTCATCAAAGTACAAATGCTGCTTTGATATTACCACGCCCTCCACATGGGGTGTTGGTTAAATGAAGAATATGATACAAAGCAAAATAAAGTCATACTCAAAACTCTCCAAGACAAGCTTCAACAGTACATGAACCGTAAACTTCCAGATGTTCAAGCTGGGTTTAGAAAAGGCAGAGGAACCAGAGGTCAAATTGCCAACATCCACTGGATCATCGAAAAAGCAAGAGAGTTCCAGAAAAACATCTATTTCTGCTTTATTGACTATGCCAAAGCCTCTGACTGTGTGGATCAGAACAAACTGTGGAAAATTTTTAAAGAGGTGGGAGTACCAGACCACCTGACCTGTGGTCTTCAGAAACCTGTATGCAGGTCAGGAAGCACCAGTTAAAACTGGACATGGAGCAACAGACTGGTTCCAAATCAGGAAGGGATTACATCAAGGCTGTATATTGTCACCCCGCTTATTTAACTTATATGCAGAGTACATCATGAGAAATGCTGGGCTGGATGAAGCACAAGTGGGAATCAAGGTTTCTGGGAGAAATATCAATAACCTCAGATATACAGATGACATCACTCTTATGGCAGAAAGAGAAGAACTAAAGAGCCTCTTGATGAAAGTGAAAGAGGAGAGTGAAAAAGTTGGCTTAAAACTCAACATTCAGAAAACTAAGATCACGACATCTGGTCCCATCACTTCATGGCAAATAGATGGGGAAACAGTGCAAACAGTGACAGACTTTATTTTTTTGGGCTCCAAAATCACTGCAGATGGTGACTGCAGCCATGAAATTAGAAGATGCTTGCTCTTTGGAAGAAAAGTTATGACCAAATTAGACAGTATATTAAAAAGCAGAGACATTACTTTGCCAACAAAGGTCTGTCTAGTCAAAGCTATGGTTTTTCCAGTAGTCATGTATGGATGAGAGAGTTGGACTATAAAGAAAGCTGAGCACTGAAGAATTGATGCTTTTGAACTGTGGTGTTGGAGAAGATTCTTGAGAGTCCCTTGGACTGAAAGGAGATCCATCCAGTCCATCCTAAAGGAAATCTGTCCTGAATATTCATTGAAAGAACTGATGCTGAAGCTGAAACCCCAATACTTTGGCCACCTGATATGAAGAACTGACTCATCTGAAAATACCCTGATGCTGGGAAAGAATGAGGCAGGAGGATAAGGGGTGGCAGAGGATGAGATGGCTGGATGGCATCACCAACTCAATGGACATGAGTTTGAGTAAACTCTGGGAGTTGGTGATGGACAGGGAAGCCTGCAGTGCTGCAGTCCATGGGGTCACAAAGAGTCAAACACGACTAAGCAACTGAACTGAACTGATGATACAGAAGAACTCATGGTACTGCCAAAGCTTGAGTTCTGACCTCTTTCCTTTGCCTGATTCTGACATCCTCTGAGCCACTTCAGCATCCCACTCTGACCCTCATCCCACTCTTATCCACCCAACCAATTATTTTCTTGTATGGAGCTAATATATTAATTGTATAAGAATGTCAGTGTCAGTAAGATTTTTGATTCCTTAGAGTTCTTCATAGATTCCGCCTGCTTTGAAACAGTGTATTTCTTGCATGCTGTTTGTACTGTTCTACCCATGTCTGTTCCTGCATGGACTTGTACAGCTCCCTGGGTGAAATGCTCTTTCACACCATCTCATCCTGCAAATGCAATTGCCAAAGCCATGCTGAGAATAAGGTTTATCCTATGCGGCCAAGCCACTTTTGACCCAAACTAATAGCTTAGTGACGGGGCATTTTAAACTCTGGTCGTGCCACTTACTAACTGTGTGTCCTTAGGCAAATCATTTCACATATCTAAGCTCAACCCTAAAATGGAGAGAATTCCTGCTTTGTAGGGTTGTTGTGAATACTGAATGGATTATGGAGGCAATGTGCTAGACTATAGAAATGCTTGATAAATGTGTTGTATTCATAATGTGTTCAATTTTCAGAGAAAAATAAAGCTCAGCTCTTTTTCTTTCAAACATTATCAAATCGGTTGGGATATTTTGCGTCCTCTTTAAAGTTTTTACTTTCTATCTTAAGAGACAAGTAAAAACATGCCATGATTACTTACTTACTAAAACTTTTCTAATTTCTTTTTTGACAGGTAACATTATCTAAAGTCTACCATTCTGGATGCAATGTTTAGAGTACCTGGAACTTTTTTCTAGCTAACAGAGTAAATTTGAGGTTGTTTCAAGCCTTTTATCATCCATTCTCCCCTCTACACTTTTTAATAATGCCTTTAAAATAAAATTTTGTTCTTCCTTTCTTTTTTATGTTCTTACCTTTCAGCTTGAACACATCCTTCAGCAAGCTTCTAGTCCCATCTCAGGCCCAGAGATGGAAATTAAAGTGGAAAAATATGGGATTTAGAGTCAAGAGATAGGCTTTCTCATGTGATACATTTGCTGTATCACATGAGTAAACAAGCAGCTAACTCTCTGCTGTACAAAATGAGTCAACGCACCTGCTGCCCCCAGGGCGGCTGTGAGGAGATGATGACAGTCTGGGTAAGAAATGGAGTCTGGAAACTGTGATGCTCTGCACATGTATTCTTCTGTACTTTCCTGGGAGGCCAGAGTAGTAGGCAGAGAAAAATAGGGGTTTGCTCAAAAGCATAAAGCCAGAAATGCAGGGCCTGCCTGCCTGTGGTGTTTATGGGAGGACATTTAAGGATGGAGCTTTAGCTTTGCTCCAGAGGCAGAGCCCATGCTCAGGTCACACTCCAACAATCTCCATGCCACAGATAGGGAAGCAGTTTACACCGAAACAAGTTAGGATGGTGACCGAGCAGCTGCCACAAGACAAGATTTTTATTCACACGTTTTCTGAGCCTCTGCTTTGGGCCAAGCCCTTAGGCTGGCATGGAGCTACCAAGAGGAAAGACCCAGGCACTCAGTAACCTCCTCCTCCACATATTTGCAGACCACTTCCACGTGTCAGGGGCCCTTCCAGGTGCCAAGGACACAACAGAAAATCAGGAAAGGGGTCCCTGCTCTCATGAAACTTACATTTTCAGAGAGGAGAAATACACAGAGAAAGGGAGAAATATTTTAAAGGTAACTTTAGAAAGTGAAAAGGGCTATGAAGAAAATCAAATGGGGTAATAAGACATAAAGGGACGGGGAGTGATTTAGATGGGATGGTTGGGGATGGGCTCCTTCAGGAGGTGACATTTGAGAGATGAGGACGAGTATGAACATGAGTTAGTGATACTCTCAAGAGTTTGGCTAGAGGATTGGATATGGGGAAGTAATCCACCCTTTAAAATCACACCTACTGTGTGCCAGGGACTGTGCTGTGCTAGCAAATTTCCACTAATCTTTATGAGCTACCAGGGCGGCCACCAAGCAGACTTTGGTCACCAGCACTAAAGGCAATATAGACATCATAGATGAGGGTTCGACCGCTGGGTCAGGAAGATCCCTTCAAGGGGGGACATGGCAACCCACTCCAGTATTCTTGCCTGGAGAATCCCACGGACAGAGAAGCCTGGTGGGCTACACTCCACAGGGTTACAAAGAGTCAGACACGACTGAAGTGACTTAGCACATGCACACACTGAGGGTAATATATGGCAGGAGTCCTCTAATTAGAATGAATGCAAACACGGATGAATGCATTAGAACTTATTGATTTTGTTTTTTAAATAAGGAAATGGAGGCTCTGAGAATTTAAGTTTCCCAAGGCCACATAGCCACAAGCAGTAGAACTAGAATAGGTAATCACGGCTTTCTCCATAAAATGTTGTCTGATTTTAAAAATTTTATTTTATAAAATGAGAATTAAATTACAAATACTTTGTTTCAGATTATTTATTAAAAAAACAAAGTAAGCCCAGCAAGACTATAATTTTTTTGTACCGAACTACTCTTTTTAGTTTGACATCAAAGTCATTTCAGGCTTACTAAATATACTGATTTGCTTTTCCCATACTGCTACACTCTAGAAGTTATTGTACCAAATAGGAATTACCTTTTAGTTGAATATCTGGTCTGTCTTACCTTCCAGACAGTTGCTTATTAAGGAGCAAGGGTAATTTTAACTATTACTAATGTTAGTGTATGAGCATGTGGCCCCTCTGGGTCAATACTGTGCTTTTAGTCAAGTACACACAAGTGAAAAATCAAGTTCCTTCTTTCTGAATCCATTTTAAAACAGTACCCATTTAATCAACTAATACTTAACCAACCATCTATTACAAGTTAGGCTCTCTTCTAGGCACCATGGGTACAGCAATAAACACACAGAGAAAAAAAGAATCCTTGTCCTCATAGAACTTATATTCTAATGAAGAGAGAACAGAAAAGAAAATAATACAAGCTATTACAAGGTGATAATACTCCACTGAAACAAGGCAGAGAAAGGAGATAAGAAATGTGGGGCAGGGAGGAGAGATGCACTTTTATATAGCTAAGTCAGAAAGGGCCTCTCCAAAAAGTTGACATGTAGGTAAAGATTTGAAAGAAGGAAGTACTGCAGAGAGGGAGGAAAGGCATATGAAAAGCTTGGAAGTGGGAAAAGGACATGAAAAGCCTAGAGGTGTGTCACATGGGAGGAAGAACAAGGAAGTCATCATAGCTGGGAAAGCTCAACAACAGAATAAGAGAATCAGATGGGGTCAGAGAAGCAATGGAGACCAGATTCAATGGAGACCAGATTTTGTACTTGAAAGAAATTTGACTTTTACTCTGAGCTAGAAAGCAATGGGAGGTTGTTGAGTAGAGGCATGATGATATTTGATATGTTTTAATGGGATTACTCTGGCTTCTGTGTTGAATAGAGAATGAGAATAATCTTCAAGAGATCAGTGAAGAGGCTATTGCTGCTAACCAGGTAATGACAGTTATGGCTTGGACCATGACAACGAAGTGGAAAGGATTGGAACTGACCAGATTCCAGCCATATTTGAAGATTAAGAAATAGGCTTTGCTGATACATCCAAAGTAGGATACATATTGGAGACAAAAAGACTCCAATATTTTTAGCTCAAGCAATTGAAAAAATCAAATTGTCATTAATTTAGATACAAATTCACTTCAATTAATTGACTAAGAATTCCATAAGTTAGCCAGTCAAATGGAGATATCCAGTATGCAAATGGATATTGGAGTTTGGAGCTTAGGAAAGAGGCATAAGCTGCTGCTGCTGCTGCTGCTGCTAAGTCACGTCAGTCATGTCCGACTCTGTGTGACCCCATAGACGGTACCCAACAGGCTACTCTGTCCCTGGGGTTCTCCCGGCAAGAATACTAGAGTGGGTTGCCATTTCCTTCTCCAGTGCATGAAAGTGAAAAATGAAAGTGATGTCGCTCAGTCATGTCCTACTCTTAGCGACCCCATGGACTGCAGCCTACCAGGCTCCTCCATCCATGGGATTTTCCAGGCAAGAGTATTGGAGTGGGGTGCCATTACCTTCTCCAAGGCATAAGCTAGAGATGGAAATTTAAGGTTCATTATCTCCAGATGGTGTATAAAGCCATGACATAAAATAATACAACCAAAAAATGATAAAGAGGATGGGGGTGGGGGTACCCAAAGAGTGAACCCTGGATGACTCCTCATTAAGAAGCAGGACATATGAAGAGTAATAAGCAAAGAAGACTGAGGAAGAGTGGCCAGCAAGAAAGGAGAAAATCAACACACTTTGCTCTATTGGAAGCAAATGAACACAGTGTATCAAAGCAGAGAAAGTGATCAACTGTGTCAAATGCTGCTGGTAGATGAAGAAAATCTATAGATCTTGACCAAGAGACTGGAAGACTGAGAATTAGCCACTGGATTTAGCAATGAAGAGACCATTGGTGACAGAATCAAGAGAAGTTTAATTATAATTATGGTAGCAAAAATCTGATTAAAGTACCTTCAAGATATAATGGGTGTAATTAGCCCTCTATGGTTGCCATAACAAAATAACACATACGGGTGGCTTAAACAATAGAAGTTTATTTTCTCACAGTTTTAGAGATTGTAAGTCCAAGATCAAGGTTTCTGAAGGTTTGATTTCTCTAGTGACTGCTCTCTATGACTTTTAGACGGCTACCTTCTTGCTATGTCTTCGCCATTCCTTTGCATGTATATACTACTGGGGTCTCCTCTTCTACTAATAAGGACACCAGTCTTATCAGATTAGAGACCCCCATGGTATAACTTTATTTAACCTTAGTAATCATTTTAGAGGCCCCATCTCCAAATACAGTCACATTGGAAGTTAGGGTCTCAACATATGAATGGGATGGGGAAGGGGAGAAGAGGGAGACAAAATTCAGTCCGTTGCAATGGAAGAGAAGCAACCTCCTCTTAGTGGCCAGAAGGGATGCATGATTCAGACAAGGATGAAGTTGGACAGGATAGTCAAAACAAGCATTTGGGGGCACTGTAAATTGGACAAGGGCAGATAACAAGTTGAAAACTATCTGTTGTTGCAAAACTGCCAAGAGTTTCAGGAAAGAACAACAGGAGTCTATTCTCAACCTTCTTACATGAAATTGTACCTATCCTCCACCTACCAACTAAAAGAGTAAAAGAGTAGTTTTACCAACATGGAGTTGGCCTCGAAACTCAACAGTTCTGCTGCCAATAGGAAGACTTCATTTAGGGTAGAGTGAATAAAAAGCCCTGTGTTCTTGCCAAGTAAAAAACAGTCAAATTGGCAGGGAATGAAAAGAGAACACCTATAGCTTTGCTAACCCAGAGTTGTGATTTCAGTGGGGAGAGTGCTGGACCAGCCTGAAATTCTGGAATCAAGGAAGTTATAGAAGGGTTAAGATAGGCTTTACACATTACTGGCTGATGGGAATACTACACATATGTTCAAGAGAAACCAAAAGAGCACAGAATAAGGTGGAAAACAAGATGAACTTGAGAATTACCTATAACTTTTGAGTGCATTCCCCAACCCACACACTTATCAGTTAGCATATACGAGGGGCTCTAGGATTTTAGGACATTTGAGCACCCAAATCATTGACCACTCATTTATGCAGACACAGAGGTTCCCCTGCAAAGCAAGGCTAATAAACAAAAGTAAGAAGAGAAAATTAAGGAGCGCTATCAGTGGGGGCCCATTGCAGAAGAGATGGATTCCACAGCTTAGGTCCAAGAAAGTTACTTTTAAAAATTAAAAAAAAATCCAGTTATATAGTATTTTATCTAAAATGCTTAGTTTCAACCAAATATTGAGATGTGCAAATAATAGCAAAATATGACCCCTATTCGGGGGAGAAAGTAGTAAGTGGAAACTTACTTTAGATGTATTTACCATATAAAGATATCTTAAAAGCTACTATTAAAATGTTCAAAAATTTGATGAAACTACATACAAAAAACTTAACGGGAAATATGATGACAATGGCTTAACAAATATAGAATTCCAGTAGAGAAACAAAAACTACCAAAAAAAGGTACAATAATAAAGAATTCTTATGTTGGCTCAAAAATTAGATATGAGATGGCAAAAAAAAGAATTTGTAAATGTAAAGAAAGAATACAATCTGAAGAAGGAAAAAAAAAGGTTAAAGAAAAGTGACCATCATCTTAGATGTTTGTGAAAAAAAGAAATGATGTATCAAAATCCCAGAAAAGAAAAATGAGAATGAAACAGAAAAAAATTGAAGAAGTAATTCCCCAAATATCCCAAAGTTGATGAAAAATGTTAATGTGTATACCTAAGAATCTCAATGAGCTTCAGGAAGCATAAATACAAAGAGAGTCACACTGCTGCTGCTGCTGCTAAGGTGCTCCAGTCCAACTCTGTGCGACCCCATAGACAGCAGCCCACCAGGCTCTGCCATCCCTGGGATTCTCCAGGCAAGAACACTGGAGTGGGTTGCCATTTCCTTCTCCAATGCGTGAAAGTGAAAAGTGAAAGTGAAGTCGCTCAGTCACGACCGACTCGTAGCGACCCCATGGAATGCAGCCCACCAGGCTCCTCCATCCATGGGATTTTCTAGGCAAGAGTACTGGAGTGGGTTGCCATTGCCTTCTCCGAGAATCACACTGCTGATGGCTAAAGGCAAACAGAAATTCTTGACAGTAGGAAAAAAACTGAATAACAATATAATTAATGGCTGACTTTTTATCAAAACAAAATGAAGAACAAAAGGATCCTTAATACCATAGAAACAAAATTAAAAACTGAACAGAGGCATTGTGAACTTTCCAAATGAAAGGGAAATAAAGATATTCATTCTCCTCAAAAAAAGTGATTGTTGCTAGGAGACCTATCGGCCGAGGTCCAGCCCCGGCTGATCCAGGGAGTTCGAAGTGGGGACAGCATCGGCGAGGATCAGGATACAATAGCTTCAATTAGATATTAATTAGAGATATAAAGAGTAATAGAATGAGGATAGCTCAGTAGGAAAATTCAGTGGAGAAAAGAGGCTGAGTAGCTTGGTTTATGCGGGAGACCAATAAAACTTCAAGACAAGAAGTTTGCACCACTTAAGGAGGCCGCAGGCGTCCTTCAGTTCTCCTGAAGGAGAGGAGACACTGAGGCCTCCCCGGTCGGATCTTAGAAGCCCAGGCAAAATTAGTAAGCTTGGTGGGTTCCACACTCCAGATGGACACTCAGCCAGAGTTTGAGAGAGAGAGAGAGAGAGACATGGGGAGACCAGTCTTTCGAGGAACTGATCCCAATTCTTTATTTTCCATGGTCTACTTTTATACACTGGGATGTTATGCAAAAGTCACGCGGGGTCAGCAGTCCTGACTTTTATCAAAGTCAGGTGCTTCATACAAATGTATACAGAGGTCTTAGGGGTGTTACATCATCTTCTGGCCAGGGGGCCTGCTGACAATTTTTGACCCTCTCCTTGTGACAGTGGTCAGTCAACCAGGACACTTATTTCTCCAGGGGTGCTTATTCTTAAAAAAGACTCCACTTTCCGAAGGTACCAGATAAAGTTACATTCCTATAGGGTGAGGGTGTAGTGGGTTTTAATTAAGGAAAGAATTTACTTAGCCTAAGGTCTAACGTGATTAATATCAAAGGTTAATACTTATTTCTTCTATATATTCATTAATGTGTGTAAGGGCAGGGGATGTGGAGACTTAGCAACAAACATTGGCTTAAAAAATGAAAAACCCTTCACCAATAAAATTTCTAATCAGTCCACTATACTTATACTAATGGTTTTCTAACTTTTCTAAGGAACCTGTTTTTAGAAGGTTTAAAGCATCTCGTGCCTCTCATGGTTGGGAGGCTGTGAGCAATCACATGTGGCCGGACAAGCCTGTCAGGCAGGCTAGAGAACCTTCAGAGGAGTTTGTAGGTTAAAACACTCTTGTCACGCCCAGGAGTTTTTATTAACTGGAGCTCTAAGTTAACTCCTTCTCCAAAAGAGGTGGTGAGGGACAGCCCGCCGTAAAGTCAGAGGTGTAGGTGAGAGCACAGAGTAGTAAAGTAGGCAGGCTCTGGTTATGGGGGTAGATGCTCAAGGATTTCCCGGAGGACTCCTGAGGCTCGATCCAGCCTTTACCTATGTCAAGCCTCCTTCCCCATGACCTTTGCCACGAGCGGAGTGCCTCACGCTGGCTCCCCGCACCTATCCTTTAAAAATACTAGATGAAGTTCTACAGGCTGAAAGAAAATAACCTGAGATGATAACTTAGATGCACAGGAAGAAACAAAGAGCACTAGAAATTATAAATATGAGAATAAATATAAAAATACTGTGTATAGACTTTTCTTCTATAATTTCCTTAAAATGTAACCCTGCTTACAGGATTAATTATAGCACTTTATTGTTAAACTTGTAGATCATTTCATTAATAGACATGAAAATAATCATACAAAAAGAGAAGAGAAAATGGAACTCTTTTGGAACAAACTTGCTATTGGATTTGTCAGTATTAGACAGATGTAGATTTCAATAAATTAGAGATGCATATTGTAATCCCTCTGCTGCTGCTGCAGCTAAATTGCTTCAGTTGTGTCTGACTCTGTGCGACCCCATAGAGGGCAGCCCACCAGGCTCCCATGTCCCTGGGATTTTCCAGGCAAGAGTACTGGAGTGGGGTAATCCCTCTAGTAACCCCTTAAAAATAACTCCAAAATATAGCTTAAACATCAAGAGAGGAATTAAAATGATATGCACACACAAATTTCTGTTTAGCACAAAGGAAAAGAGTACAGAAGAAACAAGGAACAACAACAACAACAAAAAAAACAAGCACGAGATAGGAAAAAAAATGCAAAATTACAGATGCAAATATGTCAGTCATTATTTTCAATTGACTAAAAATTCCAAACAAAGACAGAGATTGCCACACTAAATAAAATATGAGATCCAACTATATGCTATCTGTATATATTAGATGCAAAAGTTGAAAGCTTAAGCTGAAAGTAAAACAGTATGAAAATATTTATTATGTAAGAAGTATCCTTAATACGGTAGTGATATCCACCACTTTGCAGGTGGCTCATGGTAAAGAATCTGCCTGCAGTGAGATGCAAGTTGAATCCCCAGATCAGGAAGATCCCTTGGAGAGGGAAATGGAAATCCATTCCAGTATGCTTGCCTGGGAAATTCCATGGACAGAGGAGACTGGCAAGTTACAGTCCATGGGGTCGCAAAGAGTCAGACACAACTCAGCACTAAACAACAACAATAATAATCCTGAATAAAGTGTCAGAAGATGGCATACTAGGAAGCTTCAGGTTCTTATTCTCCCATGAAGACATCAAATTAGTAATAATGTACAGACCAAAATAACTTTGTGAGAACTCTAGAAACAATTTAAGAATCCGAAGAAATTAAGGGAATCCTTAATCAAGAAAAACAGTAGGAAAAACTTCACTCAAAACAGTAGGAAATTTTATTGCATTTTTCTTTCTCATGCCTCTCCTCGTATCTTGGCACAGGATGGCATTATCAAGGGAAAACCACTCAACTTCTGGATCCTCCCTTAAGCTACAAAGGAAAGACTAAAACTTAATTGCAATGCTCTGATTTGTCTAAAGACTACCCAGGAGACTCATTTCTGTCTCACCTGATTTGGAGCACTGATAGGAACAGTGCAATAGTTTGGATACCAGATTGGAAAGCAGTGACTGTTACGATAGCTCTCAGGGTCGCAAGTAGTCTACAGCCCAGGAGCAAGAGATTATGGGCAAAGGTATACAATAGAAACTCCAGGCTTCTGAGAAGGAGCACTGGCAAGACCCAGATAAGGTCATAATTACTAGGAACTGGAATAAACCACCTGCACAAGACACATTCCCTCAAAAGGGTTGAGAGCATCCAGATCCTCTGTGTTAGGCTGATTAGTGAAGGTTTTCCACTGTCCAAAGCCAATTCACAAAGACTGGGAGAAGTGGCTGTTTTTTCAAACACCCTAAAAATCATAAAAAATCACAAGTGTAACATGGCTGACTCAAACGGACAAAACAAATCTCCAAACCATTGCTAAAGAAATTCAAGCCTCCGAGATAGTGACAAAGAATTTTAAATGTCTATCTTAAGGATGTTCAATAAACTAAAAGATAGACAATTAAACAAAACCAGGGAAACAATGCATGAACAAAATGGGAATATTAGCAGAGATGTAAACTATTAAAAGGAACCAAACAGAAATTCTGGAGCTGAAAAATACAAAAATAAAGTAAATTGGAAAAATATACTAGAAAAAGTTCAACAATAGACTTAATTAGACAGAATACAGTATCATGAAATTGAAAACAGGCCATTTCAAATTACCAAGCAAAAAGGAAAAAGAATTTAAAAAAATGTGAACAGAGCCTACAGAACTTATGAAACAATAACAAACAGACAAATATATACATTCTGGAAGATTCAGAAAGAGGATATAGAGAGAAAGGGGCAGAGAGCTTTTTTGAAGATGTAACAGCTGAAAACGGCCCAAATTTAAGGGAAAAATGAATGTGAAAATACAAGAAACTCAATAAACTCCAACTAGAAAAACCTGAAGAGACCCACATAAAATATATTATAGTCAAACTGCTGAAAGTCAAAACGCAAAGAAGGAACCTTGAAAGTAACAAGAGAAAAGTGACTCATGACATATAAGGAGGTTTATATTAGAAAGCTATGGTTTTTCCAGTGGTCATGTATGGATGTGAGAGTTGGACCATAAAGAAAGCTGAGCATCGAAGAATTGATGCTTTGGAACTGTGGTGTTGGAGAAGACTCTTGAGAGTCCCTTGGACTGCAAGGAGATCCAACCAGTCCATCCTAAAGGAGATCAGTCCTGGGGATTCATTGGAAGGACTGATGTTGAAGCTGAAACTCCAGTACTTTGGCCACCTGATTCGAAGAGCTGGCTCATTGGAAAAGACCCTGATGCTGGGAAAGATTGAAGGCAGGAGGAGAAGGGGACAACAGAGGATGAGATGGTTGGATGGCATCACCGACTCAATGAACATGAGTTTGAGTAAACTCTGGGAGTTGGTGATGGACAGGGAGGCCTGTGCTGCAGGCGTGGTGCAGTCTATGGGGTCACAAAGAGTTGGACACAACTGAGCAACTGAACTGAACTGAACTGATATTAGAATATCAGGGTATTTCTCAGCATACCTTACAAGCCAGAAAGCAAGCAGTGGTATAATATATTCAAAAGTGTTTAAAGGAAAAAAAATAAAAGCCAAGAATAATACATTAAGCAAAATTATCCTTCAAAAATAAAAGAGAAATAAAGACTCCCCAGATAATGAAAAGCTGAGTTAATTCAATGTCACTAGACTTACATGTTGTGTTAGTCGCTCAGTCATGTCTGACTCTTTGCCACCCCATTGACTGTAGCCTGCCAGGCTCTTCAGTTCATGTATTCTTGCTTGGAGAATTCCATTCTCCAGGTGATTTTCCTGACCTAGGAATTGAACTCAGGAACTGAACCCAGTCTCCCACATTTCGGGCAGATTCTTAACTATCTGAGCCCCAGGGAAGCCCACCACTAGAACTGCTCTACAATAAATGTTAAAGAGAGTTCTTTGAGCTGAAAGAAAATGATGCTAGAAACGAACTTGAAGCTTTATAAGAGTATAAAGTTCTGTGATAAAGGTTAATAGATGGACAAGTATACAAACCTGTAAAAGACAAAATCATTAAATACCTATCTATGTTACTGAGTGTACAATATACAAATATGTAATTGGATGTCAATAACAAAGTAAGGGGAATGAAGATATAACAGAGTAGATGTTTGTGCATGCAATCTCAATTAGTTTACTATCATTTTAAAATGGGTTGTTATGACTTCAAGATGTTTTATGTAATCCCCATGATAACCACAAGGAAAAAACTATATAATGCCCACAAAAAGAAATGAGAAAGGAATCAAAGCATGCTATTACAAAACATTTAAACACATAGCAGGGCAGCTAAGAGGAAATGAGAGATGAAAAAGCTACAAAATATATGAAAAACAAAATGGCAATGGGTAAATCCCTCCCTAGCAGAAATTACTTTAAATACAAATGGAGTAAATTACTTCATTAGCTGAATGAATTAAAAAAAAAAAGGAATCCAACTATATGCTGTCTACAAGAGACTCAACTTTAGACCAAAGGAAACACATAAATAGGTTGAAAATGAAAGGATGGGAAAAGATATTGCATGCAAATAAGAAGCAAAAGGCAGCAAGGATGGCTATACCAACATAAGACACAATAGACTTTAAGTAAAAAACTGGATCAGAAAAAAGAACATTCTCTTCATGCTTGTTTTACATATTTAGGAGCTCTGATATATTAGTGGATTGATTCTTATCATTATATAATCATTTATATGTAATGGTAAATGATAATATAATAATTCTATATAATAATAAAAAGAATCAATCTTTTCATTCTTTTTATATAAGAGCTCCTAAATATGTAAAACAAACACCACAAGTATTGAAGGGAAAAGTAGGCAAATCTAAAATGATACTGGGAGACTTCAGTACTCACTTTAAAAATGGATAAGGAAACTAACAGAAGAAAAGTAAGAAAATACAGGGCTAATTGCCAACATCCGCTGGATCATCAAAAAAGCAAGAAAGTTCCAGAAAAACATCTACTTCTGCTTTATTGACTATGCCAAAGCCTTTAACTATGTGGATCACAAGAAACTGTGGACAATTCTGAAAGAGATGGGAATACTAGACCACCTGACCTGCCTCTTGAGAAATTTGATGCAGGTCAGGAAGCAACAGTTAGAACTGGACATGGAACAACAGACTGGTTCCAAATAGGAAAAGGAGTACGTCAAGGCTGTATATTGTCTCCCTGCTTATTTAACTTATATGCAGAGTGCATCATGAGAAACGCTGGGCTGGAAGAAGCACAAGCTGGAATTAAGATTGCTGGGAGAAATATCAATAACCTCAGCTATGCAGATGACACCACCCTTATGGCAGAAAGTGAAGAGGAACTAAAAAGCCTCTTGATGAGAGTGAAAGAGGAGAGTGAAACAGTTGGCTTAAAGCTCAACATTCAGAAAACGAAGATCATGGCATCTGGTCCCATCACTTCATGGGAAATAGATGGGGAAACAGTGGAAACAGTGTCAGACTTTATTTTGGGGGGCTCCAAAATCAATGAAGATGGTGATTGCAGCCATGAAATTAAAAGACACTTACTCCTTGGAAGGAAAGTTATGACCGACCTAGATAGTCTATTGAAAAGCAGAGACATTGCTCTGCCAACAAAGGTCTATCTAGTCAAGACTATGGTTTTTCCAGTAGTCATGTATGGATGTGAGAGTTGAACTGTGAAGAAGGCTGAGTACTGAAGAATTGATGCTTTTGAACTGTGGTGTTGGAGAAGACTCTTGAGAGTCCCTTGGACTACAAGGAGATCCAACCAGTCCATTCTAAAGGAGATCAGCCCTGGGATTTCTTT